>NC_135719.1:33841591-34167897 GCF_964656455.1 Halichoerus grypus | reverse complement strand
TGTTGCCAATCTAATGTTTCTACCATTGTAGGTTACAGATCTCTTCTCCCGAGCTGCTTTCAGGATTTTCTCTTTGTCTCTGAGACTCGTAAGTTTTACTATTAGATGTCGGGGTGTTGACCTATTTTTATTGATTTTGAGAGGGGTTCTCTGTGCCTCCTGGATTTTGATGCCTGTTTCCTTCCCCAAATTAGGGAAGTTCTCTGCTATAATTTGCTCCATTATACCTTCTGCACCTCTGTCTCTTTCTTCTTCTTCTGGGATCCCAATTATTCTAATGTTGTTTCGTCTTATGGTATCGTTTATTTCTCGAATTCTGCCCTCGTGATCCAGTAGTTGTTTATCTCTCTTTTTCTCAGCTTCTTTATTTTCCATCATTTGGTCTTCTATCTCACTGATTCTTTCTTCTGCCTCATTTATCCTAGCAGTTAGTGCCCCCATATTTGATTGCACCTCATTAATAGCCTTTTTGATTTCTACTTGGTTCGATTTTAGTTCTTTTACTTCTCCAGAAAGGGTTTCTCTAATAACTTCCATGTTTTTTTCAAGCCCAGCTAGTATCTTTAAAGTGATGATTCTGAACTCTAGATCTGACATCGTACTAATATCCGTATTGAGTAGGTCCCTGGCAGTCGGTACTACCTCTTGTTCTTTTTGTTGAGGTGATTTTTTCCGTCTTGTCATTTTGTGCAGAGGAGAATAGATTAATGAGAGAACAAAATGCTAGCAGGGTAACAACGTCCCCAGAAAATATACTCTAAACAAATCAGAAAAGACCTGAAGCAGTGGGAAAAGAAAGGGAAAGAGAGAAAAAAGAAAAGGAAAGAAAAAAAGAAAAAAGAAAAAGATAAAGATAAAAACAAACAAAAGCAGAACAAAACAAAACAAAACAAAAACAGAATGTGATCAAATATGATCAGGCTGGATTATAGATCAGTGCCACACACTAGATTTTGGGTGTATTTTGGTCTGTTAAAAGAAAGTCCCTCCCAAAATTTTAAAGAAAGAAAAACTTATATATGTACAAAAATAAGGGTTGATATGATGAAGGGATGGAATATGACTGTAAAGATGGAAATTATAAAAAATTTTAAAAAAGGATTTGATAAGTTGTTTGAAAAAAGAAAGAAGAGGATTAAAAAAAAAAAAGAAAGAAAAAAGGGAGAGAATGTGATCAGGCAGGGGAGTAGAAAAAAACCATACACTAGAGATTTAGAGTATATTTTGATCTGTTAGAAGAAACTATCTCAAGATTTTAAAGAGAGAACAACTTATATATATATGCCAAAAATACGGGTAACTACTATGAAGGGATAGAATATGACTTTAAAAATGAAAAATAAAAATGTTTTTTTTTAAAAAAGGGATTGATAAGATGTTGGTTGAAAAAGGGAAAAAGAAAAATTCAAAAAAAAAGAAAAAAGGAAAAAAGAAAAAAAGACAGTTAAAAAAATAATTAACTTTGAAAGACTAAAGAATCATGGTAAAAAAGCCATGAATTCTCTGTGCAGTATTCCCCTAGCGCTGGAGTTCTGCCGTTCTCATTGATCGGTAAACTTGGTCTTGGCCGGCTGTTCTCGCTGATCTTCTGGGGGAGGGGCCTGTTGCCGTGGTTCCCAAATGTCTTTGCCGGAGGCAAAATTGCCCCGCCCTTGCCAGTCCGGGCTAAGTAATCTGCTCGGGTTTGCTCTCCGGAGCTTTTGTTCCCTGCAAGCTCTCCGTACAGCTTTGGAGGCGGAGAGTGAAAATGGCGGCCTCCCAGTCTCCGCCCCGGAGGAGCCGAGAACTCAGGGTCCCGCTCCTCAGCGAGCCCCAGAGAAAAGCAGTCAGTCACTCCCATCTCCCCGGTCTCCGGCCGCACTCCGTGCTCACCCGGCCTGTGACCGCGCCTTTCTATCTGGCACCCGACCCCGGGTGGAGTCTCCAAACCCAGCAGATCCCCGCGGTGCGTTCCCGCACCTCTCCTCCTGGGGGAAGAAGGTGAGTCTCCCCGGATCTGCCGCTTGTTGGGTCCCTGCTGGAGGAGCAGTGGCCCGACTGTGCTGCGGATCACAGTCTATGACAACCCCGAGCTGAGAGCCCGCGCCTGGGCTCCGTCTCTGCAGCCGGCTTCCCTGCTCCGATACCTGGGAGCTCTGCCGCACTCAGGCACCCCCGGTCTTTCTGTGATCCCGAGGGTCCTGAGACCACACTGTCCCGCGAGGGTTCCACCCCCCACTTCGCCACCAGAGTGACGTCCCTCAGCGGAGCAGACTTTTAAAAGTTCCGATTTTGTGCTCCGTGGCTCTATCACTTGCCAGAAGCGGCTGATGGAGGCCCCCTCCCCTGCCGTCTATCCTCCCGAATATCACCTCGGATTCACTTCTCCGCACGTCCTACCTTCCAGAAAGTGGTCGCTTTTCTGTTCAGAGAGTTGTTGCTCTTCTTTTCTTTGATCTCCTGTTGAGTTTGTAGGTGTTCAGAATGGTTTGATCCCTATCCAGCTGAATTCCTGAGAGGAGACGAAATCCAGGTCTCCTACTCCTCCGCCATCTTGCTCCGCCCTTATCATTGTTTTCTAACTAGCATTATATGAGAATGTTTTCTAATTAAAATTAATGAAGTTGAATACCGTTTTACAGCTTAGGGTACAATTTTATTTCTTTTCTTTTGAACTCTTCCTGTTTTTTTTTTTTTTTTTTTTTCCATTTTCTGTGGCAGTATTGGACTCTTAAAATTGAGTTTTATTTATTTATTTATTTTATTTTATTTTTTAAATTGTGTTTTAAAGGCTCTTTATAAATTAGGAAAGTGAGTCCTTTGTCTGTGATTTGAGTTACAAGTATTTTTCATAGTTTTCTTTTGTCTTTTGCCTGCTACCACCACCTCTTTTTTAAATTTGTCATGCAAAAGGTACTTACATTTCTTTATGCTGTTAAATTCATGTTTTTTTTTTTTGTTTTGTTTTAAATCATAGTTGAAAAGGCCTGTCTACTCCAGTGTTATAAAGTGTTTTGCCCTTCTTTTCGTCTAAAACCTTTGTGATTTCATTTTACACATTTAAATTATTGATCCATTTGGAATGTATTCTTTTATATGGTGTAAGAAATGGATCCAACTCCTCTTTTGCAAGATCGGTATCCAGGTCTCTCAAAATTCTTTAATAAAATGTTTATCTTCACCTCACTGATTTATATACCACCTTTATAATGAAAAAAATTCCTGTGGGGTTTTGGATATGTTAGTGGACATTCAATTGTGTTTTATGAGATCATTGTGCCAATACCATGGGTTTACTTTGTTGAGACTTTATGGAATGTTTTACTATGTTGTAGGGCAAATATCCCTTTATACTTTTCCTTTTTAGTGTTTTTCTAGCTATTCTTATTTATTTATCTTTCCAGATGAATTATAGAAGGTATGTGTTGTAATGAGCACTGGGTATTATATAAAACTGATGAATCACAGACCTGTACCCCTGAAATAATATAGTATATGTTAATTAAAAAAAAAAAAGAACCACTCCTTTAGATTAGTTTAAAAAAACAATTATTATTTTGATTAGGATTATAATAAATCTTAAATTAACTTCAAGAAAGTTAACATCTTTTTAATATCAAGTTCTTCCTATAAAAGAACATGTTGTTCAATTATAATTTATATTTAAAATTTTTCCACATGTCTGATTTACACAGTCATGGTAAATTTATTACAAAGTATATTGGCTCATGTAATATCAATGGTAAATGGAATTATATTTTCCATTATACCATCTAACTGCTTGTGATTTCATATTTTAAAGCTTTTGATTTTTGGTTATTAATTTTATATGCTAATATTTTATTAAATTATTGTTCTTCCATTTAATTTTTTGGTGATAGTTTTGCCTATTATTTCCAGTTTTTACATTTTGCTTTTTTTCCCCTTCCATCTAATTCAATTAGTTAATAGCTAAAGTACAAGTTTAAAATAGCAATGATGTTAGTGGATATCTTTGTCATTTGGTAATGGCATACTTTTTAGTGTGATCTGGATTCAGTCTGCTAATAATTCATTTAGGATTTTTATATTGATATTTATAACTGAGTTAACACGTAGTTTTTATTGTATACTCTTTGTTAAATTTTGGAGCCAATGTTATATTTCATAAAATTGAGAGATTTCTTTCGTTAGTTATTCTCTGGAACAATTTGAATTGCATTGGACTTATCTGTTTTTCAAAGATTTGGTACAATTTTCCCTGTGAAATTATTTGGACCTGACACTTTTATTTTTGGGGAAAAGTTATCTATTTACAATTTCTTTTCCCATACCTTCTTTGGAAATTAGTTTCTTTAGATTTTCAATCTTTTCCTTAGTTTTGTTAAATTATATTTCCTTTCATGCTTTCAAATATATTTGTAGATAGTTGTGCAAATTAGGTTCGTATGATTAAAAAAGTACTGATTCTCTATTATCCTACTCAGAGATAGCCTTTTGAATCATCTGGCAAGTAAGTAAGAATAGCCACCCCAAAATGGTATATATTTCCTTCAAAACCATGCATGCTATACCAAATGTTGTGCCACCTTCTTAGAATGCGGGAGGTAAAGTACAGTCTCTAGTACTGTGCATGCCCTTGCTCACTGCCCCACCCATAGAAGCTTTATTTTCTGCACATTTATGAGATTTATTCACAAATATCCACTTACCCATCACCCTCTGTTATGCTTGTGTCTTATCAAAGCATCTAAAGCCCCTATTATTTTATGCTCTGTAAGTCTTTAAAAGTCAGAGGTCCTGTGGAGTCATGTTGGTCAAATTCTCTGAGGATTAAATTGTGGCATGGCTGAGATGCTTACTTTTTTCTTAAAGGTGTGAGAGTTATGCATTTCCCCTGCTTATGAGAGAAAAACACCTTTGCAGGCTCAAATACTGTGTGCTGTATCCCAGAGACTATCAACTTTTTTTCCAGTAAGAAAATCTCATATATAAGAGCAATTCAATTAGATTCACCCTTTGATTAAGATACTCATAATATACTGTCTGTTTTCAGGAACTATCCATCTTCTGCATAAACCAAAATGGAGAGCTAAGTGGGGATGTGATAGGCAAGTGCTTTTAGCACCTATTATCTATAGCTAAGAAATGCTAATGGAAAATGCTACCATTGATATTGATTCAATATCATTGATCAATATCATCAATATCATCAATACTGATTTCAATAAGGATGATGCTGGGGATGTAGGTACAGGTACAAAGGCAAGTTTGGCCCTATCCATAGCTCACATCTTCCATCTGCCTCTGGACACTTCATGTTGCTACTGCTCTAAATGCTGAGACCAGCCCCCTGAATAGATCCTCTTTGGCCTCTGCCTCTGTGTATCTAGAGCTCAAAGTTCTGGGCAGGTGCATTTAATGAACAAAGCTTAGGCCATGTGCTTTGTTTTAGCTGCAAGGAAGTCTGTGAAATGAGTGTCTGGTACTTCAAATTCTAGGTGAGAGGCAGTGACCAGGTCCTCAAGTATGTGCTCCAATTACTTGCATTCCAAAAACTATCTTTCACAGTGACCGGGTCCTCAGGTATGTGCTCCAATTACTTGCATTCCAAAAACTGTCTTTCATTTGTCCTGATTTGTCTATTTATCTATCTTCTCTAAAGTCTCCTTTGTTGCAAATCTTATTCTTCCTTCACTTTAAGTCAGTGGGAGCTGCCTATTCACATGCTGTGTTGGTTGTTCTCCGTAGGTTACTGCCTCACATGTGAGCTGCGATTTCTTTTGGGCAGTGCCCATCTCTGTGTTCCATTAGTAATCTTGTCAGCAGGACAGATTTGTCTTCAAGACAACACTCAGCAAGTGGGCCAGTGTAGCCCTTCTCTAATTTATATATTTTGGGGGATCTTCCAGCACCCTCAGTGGGTGGCAGAACACCAGCATTTGGCTTTTGCTATTACCCGATGCTACAGAGAACCCTAAAGCATGTCTTCTCCCTAAAGCATGCAACTCCAGACAGACTTTCCAAGCACTCCCAACTTCTCTTGCTTACAATGGGTTTATTCTAAGCAACCATCTTTCCAGACCTGGAAATATGAGGTACCTAGAAGAGTCAAATAACATTCAACTTCAAAGCCTGTGATTTTTACCAAATTGTGATTATCTGGGCCATGCAAGTCTCTAGCTAAACTTGGCAGCACTTCAAGAACTTACCAGGAATAGCTGAGTGTTTTGGGCAGAAATTGCTTTTCTCTGTAAATTCCTCCCTCTGCCTCTTTCTGAGATGGTCTGTGAAGCTTGGAGTACAAAAGTGAGAAATGCACAGGGTGTGCATTCCCTTATCCCTAGGAGAGCCTGCTTTAGGAGGGGCCAAGCCAACATGGCTGTGTGCAGGGGCCCCAGGACCGGTGAAGAGAACCCACTGGGTATGTTGGTATGGAAGTCCCTAGCAAAGACCACTCACTGAGGATCCTTCACAGGAGGATGGATTTCAGTGCTTTGCCTGTGGAGAAAGGTCATGAAGGGAGTGGGAGTGGGACATGGAGTGAGACAGGGGATGAGGCAGAAGTGGCCTAATGCCAGTCTAGAGTTGGAATTTGTCAACTGCTCTAACCTCACTTTACCTACATGCAGCTTAATTTTCTACTCTACCACTCACACAGAGCAATATGAAAGGCCTAAGAAAAAAAATCAAGTTCAAGTCACAAGGCAAGCCCAGCAAAATCTCTTTACAGTTAGAGGATTGACAATGAAAGTAGTGCCGTGTGCTGGTGATCATCTTACCCAGAGACCAACCACACTTTCAAGTGTCTTAGTTTCACAAAAGATTGTGAAAAGTCTATCAGTTTGTAAAAAGCAAAAAAGTGAATGGACAACTTTCAGAAATCTGAATTTACATTTTTAAAAGATGATTTACTTTCCTCCTGATTAAAACAACAACAAAACAATTATGCTTATTTTAAATATCTCTATATTTAGCTCTTTCACAGTTTTTAAATATTTTGTGAGTTTTCCACAAAGTTTAAAATAAACTATTCTCCCTTTTCAGAATTTAAATGGTTTTTGTTTGCACCTTCCAGTGAGCTGGGTATTATGAACAAATTCACAGCACCTTAATTGTTTTCTTTGTATTTTTCTCAACTGATTTTTTTTCTTAAATGATTCATGAAAATTACGAGGAATCAACAAAGTGCCCAGTAGAACAACTACTTGTGGTATGCTAATCACAATCCCCAGCTCTGTCTGCATTCTGTGGAAGATGGTATCTTCCTGAATTTGCTTTTATTCTAGTAAACTCAGACTTACTTGAGAATCAGGGTCTTCCTTCCAAAATGCAGCTTAATAGCGACCTTTGAGAATTAATTACAAGATCTCTTGCCATTTAACTTTTTTTTTAAATTTAAATCAGACTTTGATTTTCCAGTTCTTGATTCATCAGCTTCTTCAACATTGTGTGATTTCTGCATAGCTAGCTACTTTCAATTTCTAGGTTTGTGTAATTATCAGATGTGCCAGGCTTCTTGTCGTCTTATATGTTTCAGCGTCCAGATAGAATAGAGCTGGGTCTAATATACTGATAACCATGCTTGAGAGGGCCCTTACTCTCCTGTGCTGGTTTGGGTTCTGTACGATTGTCCAACCACATGCAGCAGCCTCCCTCCTTGAGAACGTGGAATCTTGTCCGGGAAGGACGTGCCACACAGGGCTTGCTCCTGAGAGTCCTGCTGAATTCTCCTGTAAGATGTTAATGGAAGAGTCACAAAGTGAGTGTCTTATGTTTAAGTTTGGGACACATCTGGTTAAACAAAACTAAACACTTTCTTACTGCAAAGTGTCTCAGCTTTTAATATGCTAATATGGCTTGTGAGTCTTTTTTTTTTTAATTTTTTTTATTGTTATGTTAATCCCCATACATTACATCATTAGTTTTAGATATAGTGTTCCATGATTCATTGTTTGTGCATAACACCCAGTGCTCCATGCAGAACGTGCCCTTCCCAATACCCATCACCAGGCTAACCCATCCTCCCACCCCCCTCCCCTCTAGAACCCTCAGTTTGTTTTTCAGAGTCCATCGTCTCTCATGGTTCTTCTCCCCCTCCGATTTCCCCCCTTCATTCTTCCCCTCCTGCTACATTCTTCTTCTTTTTTTCTTTCTTAACATATATTGCATTATGGCTTGTGAGTCTTTAAGGGGACACTAAACTATACGGAATGTCCCAAGCTATTAGACCACTCAGGGTACATTTAAAAAAATTTTTTTATTGTTATATTAATCACCATACATTACATCATTAGTTTTTGATGTAGTGTTCCATGATTCATTGTTTGTGCATAACACCCAGTGCTCCATGCAGAACATGCCCTCTTTAATACCCATCACCAGGCTAACCCATCCTCCCACCCCCGTCCCCTCAGTTTGTTTTTCAGAGTCCACTGTCTCTCATGGTTTGTCTCCCCTTCCGATTTCCCCCCCTTCATTCTTCCCCTCCTGCTATCTTCTTTTTTTTTTTTTCTTAACATATATTGCATTATTTGTTTCAGAGGTACAGATCTGAGATTCAACAGTCTTGCACAAATCACAGCGCTCACCATAGCACATACCCTCCCCAATGTCTATCACCCAGCCACCCCATCCCTCCCACCCCACCCCCCACTCCAGCAAACCTCAGTTTGTTTCCTGAGATTAAGAATTCTTCATATCAGTGAGGTCATATGATACATGTCTTTCTCTATTTGACTTATTTCGCTCAGCATAACACCCTCCAGTTCCAACCATGTCGTTGCAAATGACAAGATCTCATTCCTTTTGATGGCTGCATAATATTCCATTGTATATATATGCAACTTCTTCTTTATCAATTCATCTGTTGATGGACATCTTGGCTCTTTCCACAGTTTGGCTATTGTGGACATTGCTGCTATAAACATCGGGGTGCACGTACCCCTTTGGATCCCTACATTTGTATTTTTGGGGTAAATACCCAGTAGTGCAAATGCTGTATTGTATGGTAGCTCTATTTTCAACTTTTTGAGGAACCTCCATACTGTTTTCCAGAGTGGTTGCACCAGCTTGCATTCCCACCAACAGTGTAGGAGGGTTCCCCTTTCTCCATATCCCCGCCAACATCTGTCGTTTCCTGACTTGTTAATTTAAGCCCTTCTGACTGGTGTGAGGTGGTATCTCATTCAGGTTTTGATATAGATTTCCCAACGCTGAGTGCTATTGAGCAATTTTTCATGTGTCTGTTGGCCATTTGGATGTCTTCTTTGGAAAAATGTGTGTTCATGTCTTCTGCCCATTTCTTGATTGGATTATTTGTTCTTTGGGTGTTGAGTTTGATAAGTTCTTTATAGATTTTGGATACTAGCCCTTTATCTGATATGTCATTTGCAAATATCTTCTCCCATTCTGTCAGTTGTCTTTTGGTTTTGTTGACATTTTCTTTTCCTGTGCAAAAGCTTTTTATCTTGATGAAGTCCCAATAGTTCATTTTTGCCCTTGCTTCCCTTTCCTTTGGTGATGTTTCTAGGAAGAAGTTGCTGCAGCTGAGGTCAAAGAGGTTACTGCCTGTGTTCTCTTTTAGGATTTGGATGGACTCCTGTCTCACATTGAGGTCTTTCAACCATTTGGAGTCTATTTTTGTGTGTGGCGTAAGGAAATGGCCCAGCTTCATTCTTCTGCATGTGGCTGTCCAATTTTCCCAACACCATTTGTTGAAGAGACTGTCTTTTTCCCATTGGACATTCTTTCCTGCTTTGTCAAAGATGAGTTGACCATATAGTTGAGGGTCCATTTCTGGGCTCTCTATTCTGTTCCATTGATCTATGTGTCTGTTTTTGTGCCAGTACCATACTGTCTTGATGATGACAGCTTTGTAATAGAGCTTGAAGTCCGGAATTGTGATGCCACCAGCTTTGCTTTTCTTTTTCAACATTCCTCTGGCTATGCGGGGTCTTTTCTGGTTCCATACACATTTTAGGATTATTTGTTCCATTTCTTTGAAAAAAGTGGATGGTATTTTGATGGGGATTGCATTGAATGTGTAGATTGCTCTAGGTAGCGTTGACATCTTCACAATATTTGTTCTTCCAATCCATGAGCATGGAACGTTTTTCCATTTCTTTGTGTCTTCCTCAATTTCTTTCATGAGTATTTTATAGTTTTCTGAGTACAGATCCTTTGCCTCTTTGGTTAGATTTATTCCTAGGTATCTTATGGTTTTGGGTGCAATTGTAAATGGGATCGACTCCTTCATTTCTCTTTCTTCTGTCTTGTTGTTGGTGTATAGGAATGCCACTGATTTCTGTGCATTGATTTTATATCCTGCCACTTGACTGAATTCCTGTATGAGTTCTCGCAGTTTTGGGGTGGAGTATCTTGGGTTTTCCACATAAAGTATCATATCATCTGCAAAGAGTGAGAGCTTGACTTCTTCTTTGCCGATTTGGATGCCTTTGATTTCTTTTTGTTGTCTGATTGCTGTGGCTAGGACTTCTAATACTACGTTGACTAGCAGTGGTGATAGTGGACATCCCTGCCGTGTTCCTGACCTTAGGAGGAAAGCTCAGTTTTTCCTCATTGAGAATGATATTCGCTGTAGGTTTTTCATAGATGGCTTTTATGATATTGAGGTATGTACCCTCTATGCCTATACTCTGTAGAGTTTTGATCAAGAAAGGATGCTGTACTTTGTCAAATGCTTTTTCTGCATCTATTGAGAGGATCATATGGTTCTTGTTCTTTATTAATGGATTGTATCACATTGATGGATTTGCCCATGTTGAACCAACCTTGCAGCCCAGGGATAAATCCCACTTGGTCGTGGTGAATAATCCTTTTAATGTACTGTTGGATCCTATTGGCTAGTATTTTGGCGAGAATTTTTGCATCCATGTTCATTAAGGATATTGGTCTGTAATTCTCCTTTTTGATGGGGTCTTTGTCTGGTTTGGGGATCAAGGTAATGGTGGCCTCATAAAACGAGTTTGGAAGTTTTCCTTCCATTTCTATTATTTGGAACAGTTTCAGAAAAATAGGCATTACTTTAATATACGTTAAGAAAGAAAAAAAAAAGAAGAATGTAGCAGGAGGGAAGAATGAAGTGGGGGAAATCGGAGGGGTAGACGAACCATGAGAGATCATGGACTCTGAAAAACAAACTGAGGGTTCTAGAGGGGAGGGGGGGGGGGATGGGTTAGCCTGGTGATGGATATTGCGGAGGGCACATTCTGCATGGAGCACTGGGTGTTATGCACAAACAATGAATCATGGAACACTATATCTAAAACTAATGATGTAATGTATGGGGATTAACATAACAGTAAAAAAATTTTAAAAAAAAGAATAGGCATTAATTCTTCTTTAGATGTTTGGTAGAATTCCCCTAGGAAGCCATCTGGCCCTGGGCTTTTTTTGTTGGGAGACTTTTGATGAGTGCTTCAGTTTCCTTAGTGGTTATAGGTCTGTTCAGGTTTTCTATTTCTTCCTGGTTCAGTTTTGGTAGTTGATACATCTCTAGGAATGCATCCCTTTCTTCCAGATTATCTAATTTGCTGGCATAGAGTTGCTCATAATATGTTCTTATAATTGTTTGTATTTCTTTGGTGTTGGTTGTGATCTCTCCTCTTTCATTCATGATTTTGTTGATTTGGGTCATTTCTCTTTTCTTTTTGATAAGTCTGGCCAGGGGTTTATCAATCTTGTTAATTCTTTCAAAGAACCAGCTCCTAGTTTCGTTGATCTGTTCTACTGTTCTTTTCATTGCTAGTTCATTGATTTCTGCTCTGATCTTTATTATTTCTCTTCTCCTGCTAGGTTTAGGCTTTATTTGCTGTTCTTTCTCTAACTCCTTTTTCTGTAGGGTTAGGTTGTGTATTTGAGGCCTTTCTTGTTTCTTGAGAAGGACTTGTATTGCTATATATTTTCCTCTTAGGACTGCCTTTGCTGCATCCCAAAGATTTTGAACACTTGTGTTTTCATTTTCATTGGTTTCCATGAATTTTTTTAATTCTTCTTTAATTTCCTGGTTGACCCATTCATTCTTTAATAGGATGCTCTTTAGTCTCCATGTATTTGAGTTCTTTCTGACTTTCGTCTTGTGATTGAGTTCTAGTTTCAAAGCATTGTGGTCTGAAAATAGGCGGGGAGTGATCCCAATCTCTTGGTACTGGTTGAGACCTGATTTGTGACCTAGGATGTGATCTATTCTGGAGAATGTTCCATGGGCACTGGAGAAGAATGTGTATTCTCGTGCTTTGGGATGGAATGTTCTGAATATGTCTGTGAAGTCCATTTTGTCCAGTGTGTCATTTAAAGTCTTTATTTCCTTGTTGATCTTTTGTTTAGATGCTCTGTCCATTTCAGTGAGGGGGGTGTTCAAGTCCCCCACTATTATTGTGTTGTTGTCAGTGTGTTTCTTTGCTCATGTTCTTAATTGCCTTATATAATTGGCTGCTCCCATGTTAGGGGCGTAGATATTTACAATTGTTAGATCTTCTCATTGGATAGACCCTTTAAGTAGGATATAGTGTCCTTCCTCATCTCTTATTACAGTCTTTGGTGCCGTGGATCATGGTTTATGGCCACCCCGAGCTGAGAGCCCATGCCCTGGCTCCGTCTCTGCAGCCGGCTTTCCTGCTCTGATACCTGGGAGCTCTGCCACACTCAGGCACCCCCGGTCTTTCTGTGATGCTGAGGGTCCTGAGACCACACCGTCCCATGAGGGTTCCACCCCCGCTTAGCCACTGGATCGACGTCCCTCAGCGGAGCAGACTTCTGAAAGTTCTGATTTTGTGCTCTGCTGCTCTATCACTTGCCAGAAGCAGCCGACAGAGGCCCCCTCCCCCCGCCGTCTATCCTCCCAAATATCACCTCGGATTCAACTCTCCGCCCGTCCTACCTTCCAGAAAGTGTCATTCTTCTGTTCAGAGGGTTGTTGCTATTCTTTTCTTCGATCTCCTGTTGAGTTTGTAGGTGTTCAGAATGGTTTGATCCCCATCCAGCTGAATTCCTGAGACCAGACAAAATCCAGGTCTCCTACTCCTCCGCCATCTTGCTCCGCCCACCCTCCACTCAGGATACATCTTGATAGAATTGTCATCCACAACCTTGGGAACTGTCCAAACCACCCCCATTTGCCAGGTGACATCAACTGACTGGTGAGGGAGATTTGGGCCCCTCTGATTTCCTTTCCTAGGAATGTGATGTTGGACCTGAGTCTGAGAGCCACAAAGGAGGCATGAATGCAGGAGCTTGGTATGCATGTGTTCTCATGTGCTGAGAAAGGGGGAATGAGTTGTGTACAGAGGGACTGAGAGGAGAGGCAGAGGTAGTTCAGGTCTGAGTTCCAGTCTGCCCTGAGTGCCAGCTGTATCCCTGACCCATGGGATCCTCTTTTACCCTCTTCACTACACCCCTTCATGCTTAGGCTGCACCACAGTTGGCTGTGGTGCAGTCTAGTGGCTGAGGGCCCTTTTTCAGGCCTGAACGCCCATCCTACTATTTACTAGTGAGTATGGGTGAGGAGGTTCCTCGACTTCTCTGTGCTACAGCTCCTCATTTGCAAAATGGGCCTAGGAGCTACTCCTGTCTCAGCATGCTGTGGCAAGCATGAAATATGATCACTCTTTAGTTTAGGGAAAAGCACTCAGAAAACTGCCTGGTCCCACAACACACCTTATGAAACAAGAATACTTTTTCTGGGAGACACTTTCCACTTTCTCCCAGATAACTGTGACTCACCAGTTGGGAAAAGCCATGTAAAGGGCAGGTAACTGCTTGCCATTTTTGCCCAAAAATTGGCACAAATTTTTATAGGCCTAGAACCTTGTCTAGATGATGTCTTTTGCAGATTGTATGTCCACTCAGTCCTGACTGGCTTTCTCTGTGATCATCTTAGCTCTCATACCCAGTTGGTAGTCTGGAATTGAGAGACAGAAAATTGGGGTGCCTGGGTGGCTCAGTCAGTTAAGCGTCTGCCTTTGGCTCAGGTCATGATCCCAGGGTCCTGGGATCAAGTCCTGCATCAGGCTCCTTGCTCAGTAGGGAGCCTGCTTCTCCCTCTGCCTCTGCCTGCCACTCCCCCTGCTGGTGCTCTCTCTCTCTCTGTCAAATAAATAAATAATATCTTTTAAAAAAGAGAGGAAAAAAAAGAGAGAGACAAAAAATAATTTTATTTCCTTAAATATAATAGAATTTAGAAGGCAAATCTATTACACAAATTCAGGTGGCACATTCTGTGGCTGGAGTAGAAATGGGTTCTCATTTTCTGCTGTCCTGGCCAAAGCCATCTCCCTGAAGTGACTCAGTGGCTCCCCTTCTCCTGCCTGAACTCCCTTGGGCCCCAGGGCTCTGTCATTGCAGCCACTGCCCACAGCAACCTGTGGCCCACTCCATCATTCCACCTCCACTCCCCCTGGGGACACCTCAGTGCCCATATACCCATCTACCTGTCTGCCTAGAGTTCCTTCCCCATCCACTGCCAGATCTTGGCTCCTTTCCCACCTCCATCACTGCTAGTAAGCCTTGAAACAGATGCAGGCTTGTGTCCCCCAAGAAGCCCCTGGTAGCTGACAACTCCTGTGCTTTGCAGTGGCAAGTCTTTCTGTTGTCTCTTGTTACACAGAGTAGAACCGGCCCATCCCATGATGGAGGAGGCCCTTCAACATGGAAATCGAATTTACATTTGGCTCCTAACATGTGTGCTCAGGCAACCGTGGGTACACAATAAGCTGGGCCTCAAGCCAGTATGGGGAAGGAAGAAGGTGCCCACAGCTGGTATGCGGGGGCTGCCCTCTTTAGTGCTGGCCATGTGGGCAGGGATGTTGGCCTTCCTCAAGGAATCAAGACACCAAGCAATCATTTCTCAATTAAGAGAATCATCTAGAGTCAGTTTTCAATGTTGTCTAATGTAATGATTGTGTCATGTAATGACAAGGTAATGATTGCTGATTATTTAAGAAACAGATGAGGTCTTAATTAAAATTCTTAAATTCCTAATTGGTCCCCAACAGGGCCACTCATGAGTGTAGAGAATAATTGTTTTCTTTACAGATGGAGATTTTTGTGCATGTCACCTGTGATTAATGCCACATGTAGGTGAGCTGACCAGTTATGTTATTGACAGTCCATTGAGGTCCCACCTCCAACAGAGAGGCTATGAGCATCACCCTTTTATAGAGCTCAGTTGTGGGATAGACCTTGACTCGTGTGTGAGGTGGGCTTTAGAAAAATTGTGTAGCTTTTTAGGTGAGTGTGTTACATGCAGAGACGAGCTAACAGAGCACCCTGAGACTGCTGTGCTTAGAAAGGCCTGCTTGCAAGGTTGCCATCGGCTGGCCTCTGGGAACCTGCATGTCAGGAGGGCTCCCATCATTCCCTGACAAGAGACCTTACTGTGCCTAAACTGAGCAATGCAGTCTCTGTTGACACCTACTTCCTTCCAAGGGTCTGGAACTTGGGTACATGCCAGGTGAAGGTGCCTATATGACCTGTGCCAATGAAAACTCTGAGCACTGAGTCTCTAATGAGCTTCCCTGGTAGACACCATTTCACATGTGTTATCACAACTCTTTGCTGGTGGAATTAAGTACACTCCGTGGGACTCCACTGAGAGAGGACTCTTGGAAGCTTGCTGATTTTGCTTCCATCCTTTGATTGCTGATTTTGCTTTGCTAAAATAAATGTAGCCCTGACTATAACTACATGCTAAATTGCCCTAGCGAATCATTGAATCTGGAGGTGGTCTTGGGGTCCCCTGACACATAACTACTTGAGACAGTTTGAGTCTCAGATATTTAAGTTAGTAATAATACTTTCAGAGATTCCCTCCAATTGGGGTGTCTCTGTGTGTGTGTGTGTATGCGTGTGCCTTTGTGGGTGCATGTATTTGCTTTTTTATTGTGGTAAAATATATATAATATAAAATTTACCATTTAAAAACATTTTAAGTGTGCAGTTCAGTGGCATTAAATATATCCACATTGTTGTGCAACCATTACCACCATTATCTTCAGAACTCTTCATTACATCAAACTAAGCTCTGTATTCATTAAATAATAACTCCCCTTTCTGACCTATCTCCTGTCCCTGGCAACCATTATTCTACTTTATGTCTCTATAAATTTGACTCTTCTAGGTACCTCATATGAATGCAGTCATGCCATATTTGTTCTTTTGTGTCTGGCTTATTTCACTTAGCATAATGTCCTCAAGGTTCAGTTCTTTTTTAGGCTGAATACTCCTCCATTGCATGAAGATATCACATTTTGTTTTATCCATTCATTCATCAATGGACATTTTAGGTGCTTCTACTTTTTGGCTATTGTGGATAATGCTGCTATGAACATGGGTGTATGAATATGTGACATAGTCTCTGTTTTCCCTTCTTTTGGGTATATACCCAGAAGTAGAATTACTGCATCATATGGTAATTCTATGTTTAATTTTTTGAGAAATTGCCATACTATTTTCTTTCTTTTTTTTTTTTTTTTACTATTTTCTTTTTTAATTAATTTATTTTTGCAAGAGAGAGAAAGAAAGAGCAAGTAAGTGAGCACAAGTGGGGGGAGGAGCAGAGGGAGAAAAAGACTCCCTGCTGAGCAGGGAGCCTGATGCAAGAATTGATGCCAGGACCCTGGGATCATGACCTGAGCTGAAGGCAGATGCCTAACTGACTGAACCACCCAAGCGCCCACCATATCATTTTCTACAGTGGCCACACCATTTTATTTTCCTACCGGTAATGTATAAGGGTTTCAATTTCTCCACATCCTCGCCAACACTTGTTATTTTCTGTGTTCTTGATAATAGCCATCCTAAGGGGTGTGAAGTGGTATCTCATTGTGGTTCTGTTATTTTTAGTGAGATTTGGTTGTACAGATAATTATAGAGGAGAAATTATTTGGACCATTCAATCTAACACTTTTGCTTCAAACATTAAAGTACTTCAAGTGGGAAGTCAGACAACAGCTTATTTTACATACAAAGAGAGAATTGGTTAGACACTTGATACTCCATTGTTAAATTTTTAGACCTGAAATTGCCAACCAAAAAAGAACTGATTTTTTAACAACCTAATTTTTTATATTGAAATTTTATTTATTCAAGAAAACCTAAGGTTTTGACAATTTAATTTTACATAACTTATTCATTCTATTTAAATTATTCCCTCCCTTTATTTCAGCATATCTTTATGTACTAACCTATGCTCTAGGCCATGAGTTTATGGAGCTTAAGAAGTATGCCTGGATTCCCATTTATAGTCTAAAGCTATTGATGAGCTTCATTATCCTATCTAATTCAATTCATATACACTTCAGGCTGTCTAATATTGCATTGTAAATCATTTCATTGCTTCAAAATGCTTTTTAAATGAGCATCTTGATTAGGAAATAAGTCAACAATACATTTTATTTTCATTGTTGTAGCTTTAGAACTAATGAAAAGTTTCAAAGATAACTAGCAGTATTATAAACTAATATAGAATTTAGGGATGATTTGTGTACATCTGTGGAGAAAGAGTGCTAATTCTATAATTATAAAGGTGTTTTTCAGTTCATTCATTTTGTAATTGAATAAAGGGTTTTCAGTACCATTTATTAGTCATTTTAAAAATTAACTGTGCTTATGATAGAGATGTTATCCAGAAAATGCTAAGATAATTGATTAAAAAGTGAAAAAATTCAAGTTAAAATATTTTTTTATCTTTAGCTATATGGTTAAACTTTCCCTGGGTTGACTCATTGTTTTAACATTAGGTAAACGTGGCCTTAAAATAATTTTTATTTATAACAGATTTATTATTTTGGGGAAAATAACTGTCATTACCATAGCAGATAAAATCATCACTATTATCAGTATATGACTAATTCAAATAAGTCTAAAATTTGTCTTCCTCTCTCCCTTCTGTTTTTGTTTCTATTTCTGTTTTCCTTCCCTCCCCTCCTTCCTTCCTTTTTTTATTAACATGTAAGTAAAACAATGCTTGAGGACTAATACTAGCAGACATCAAGGACTAAGCTCTAATAAAGAGAATAGTGCGGTATTGATGCAACGTTAGAAAAACGGTTCAGTGGCATTAAATAGAAAGGAATGGAGAACTCAGAGACAAACCCAAATTTATGATTTATGATTTATGACAAAGTTTACATGGCAGCTTAGTAATTAATATTTTTATTTACAATAGATGATGCTCTGTCAATTGGCTATCTATAGGGAAAGAAAATGTACCTTAACTACCTCACATCATACACAAAAATCATTTCCATGTGGATTTCAGATCTAAACATGAAAGGGAGAATGTAAATCTTTTTTTAAAATTTTTTTATTGTTATGTTAATCACCATACATTACATCATTAGTTTTTGATGTAGTGTTCCATGATTCATTGTTTGTGCATAACACCCAGTGCTCCATGCAGACGTGCCCTCTTTAATACCCATCACCAGGCTAACCCATCCTCCCTCCCACATCCCCTCTAGAACACTCAGTTTGTTTCTCAGAGTTCATAGTCTCTCATGGTTCATCTCCCCCTCCGATTTCCCCACCTTCATTCTTCCCCTCCTGCTATCTTCTTCTTTTTTATTTTTTTAACATATATTGCATTATTTGTTTCAGAGGTACAGATTTGTGATTCAACAGTCTTGCACAATTCACAGTCCTCATCATAGCACATACTCTCCCCAATGTCTATCACCCAGCCACCCCATCCCTCCCACCCCCCACCACTCCAGCAACCCTCAGTTTGTTTCCTGAGATTAAGAATTCCTCATATCAGTGAGGTCATATGATACATGTCTTTCTCTGATTGACTTATTTCGCTCAGCATAACACCCTCCAGTTCCATCCACGTCATTGCAAATGACAAGATCTCATTCCTTTTGATGGCTGCATAATATTCCATTGTATATATACAAGATCTTCTTTATCCATTCATCTGTCGATGGACATCTTGGCTCTTTCCACAGTTTGGCTATTGTGGACATTGCTGCTATAAACATCGGGGTGCACGTACCCTTTGGATCCCTACATTTGTATCTTTTTTTTTCTTTTTAAGATTTTTATTTATTTATTTGAGACAGAGAGAATGAGAGAGAGAGAGCACATGAGAGGGGGGAGGGTCAGAGGGAGAAGCAGGCTCCCTGCCGAGCAGGGAGCCCGATGCGGGACTCAATCCAGGGACTCCAGGATCATGACCTGAGCCGAAGGCAGTCGCTTAACCAACTGAGCCACCCAGGCGCCCCCTACATTTGTATCTTTGGGGTAAATACCCAGTAGTGCAATTGCTGGATCGTATGGTAGCTATATTTTCAACTTTTAGAGGAACCTCCATACTGTTATCCAGAGTGGTTGCACCAGCTTGCATTCCCACCAACAGTGTAGGAGGGTTCCCCTTTCTCCGCATCCCTGCCAACATCTGTCGTTTCCTGACTTGTTAATTTAAGCCCTTCTGACTGGTGTGAGGTGGTATCTCATTGAGGTTGTGATTTGGATTTCCCTGATGCCAAGTGATGTTGAGCAATTTTTCATGTGTCTGTTGGCCATTTGGATGTCTTCTTTGGAAAAATGTTTGTTCATGTCTTCTGCCCATTTCTTGATTGGATTATTTGTTCTTTGGGTGTTGAGTTTGATAAGTTCTTTATAAATTTTGGATACTAGCCCTTTATCTGATATGTCATTTGCAAATATCTTCTCCCATTCTGTCGGTTGTCTTTTGGTTTTGTTGACTGTTTCTCTTGCTGTGCAAAAGCTTTTTATCTTGATCAAGTCCCAATAGTTCATTTTTGCCCTTGCTTCCCTTGCCTTTGGTGATGTTTCCAGGAAGAACTTGCTGTGGCTGAGGTCGAAGAGGTTGCTGCCTGTGTTCTCCTTTAGGATTTGGATGGACTCCTGTCTCACATTGAGGTCTTTCAACCATTTGGAGTCTATTTTTGTGTGTGGTGTAAGGAAATGGTCTAGTATCATTCTTCTGCATGTGGCTGTCCAATTTACCCAACAACATTTGTTGAAGAGAATGTCTTTTTTCCATTGGACATTCTTTCCTGCTTTGTCGAACATTAGTTGACCACAGAGTTGAGGGTCCATTTCTGGGCTCTCTGTTCTGTTCCATTGATCTATGTGTCTGTTTTTGTGCCAGCCATACTGCGTTGATGATGACAGCTTTGTAATAGAGTGGAAGTCTGGAATTGTGATGCCACCAGCCTTGCTTTTCTTTTTCAACATTCCTCTGGCTATTCGGGGTCTTTTCTGGTTCCATACAAATTTTAGGATTATTTGTTCCATTTCTTTGAAAAAAGTGGATGGTATTTTGATGGGGATTGCATTGAATGTGTAGATTGCTCTAGGTAGCATTGACATCTTCACAATATTTGTTCTTCCAATCCATGAGCATGGAACGTTTTTCCATTTCTTTGTGTCTTCCTCAATTTCTTTCATGAGTGTTTTATAGTTTTCTGAGTACAGATCCTTTGCCTCTTTGGTTAGATTTATTCCTAGGTATCTTATGGTTTTGGGTGCAATTGTAAATGGGATCAACTCCTTAATTTCTCTGTCTCCTGTCTTGTTGTTGGTGTATAGGAATGCCACTGATTTCTGTGCATTGATTTTATATCCTGCCACTTTACTGAATTCCTGTATGAGTTCTAGCAGTTTTGGGGGGGGAGTCTTTTGGGTTTTCCACATAAAGTATCATATCATCTGCAAAGAGTGAGAATTTGACTTCTTTGCTGAATCAGATGCCTTTGATTTCTTTTTGTTGTCTGATTGCTGCAGCTAGGACTTCTAGTACTATGTTGAATAGCAGTAGTGATAGTGGGCACCCCTCTGTGTTCCTGACCTTAGGGGGAAAGCTCTCAGTTTTTCCCCATTGACAATGATATTCGCTGTGGGTTTTTTCATAGATGGCTTTTATGGTATTGAGGTATGTACCCTCTATCCCTACACTCTGAAGAGTTTTGATCAAGAAAGGATGCTGTACTTTGTCAAATGCTTTTTCTGCATCTATTGAGAGGATTATATGGTTCTTGTTCTTTCTTTTATTAATGAATTGTATCACATTGATTTATTTGCGGATGTTGAACCAACCTTGTAGCCCAGGTAAATCCCACTTGGTCGTGGTGAATAATCCTTTTAATGTACTGTTGGATCTTATTGGCTAGTATTTTGGTAAGAATTTTTTGCATTCATATTCACCAGGGATATTGGTCTGTAATTCTCCTTTCTGATGGGGTCTTTGTGTGATTTGGGGATCAAGGTAATTGTGGCCTCACCAAATGAGTTTGGAAGTTTTCCTTCCATTTCTATTATTTGGAACAGTTTCAGAAGAATGGGTATTAATTCTTCTTTAAATGTTTGGTAGAATTCCCCTGGGAAGCCATGTGGCTTAGGCTCTTGTTTGTTGGGAGATTTTTGATTACTGCTTCAATTTCCTTAAGATCTAACAATTGTAAATATCTATGCCCCTAACATGGGAGCAGCCAATTATATAAGCCAATTAATAACAAAATAAAAGAAACACATCGACAACAATACAATAATAGTAGGGGACTTTAACACCCCCCTCACTGAAATGGACAGATCATCTAAGCAAAAGATCAACAAGGAAATAAAGACTTTTATTTCTTTTTGCTGTCTGATTGCTGTAGCTAGAGAAGAATGTGTATTTTTGAGTACAAGTTCTTTGCCTCTTAGGTTAGATTTATTCCTAGGTATCTTATGGCTTTGGGTACAATTGTAAATGGTGTCGACTCCTTAATTTCTCTTTCTTCTGTCTTGTTGTTGGTGTATAGAAATGCCACTGATTTCTGTGCATTGATTTTATATCCTGCCACTTTCCTGAATTCCTATATGAGTTCTAGCAGTTTTGGGGTGGAGTCTCTCGGGTTTTCCACATAAAGCATCATATCACCTGCAAAGAGTGAGAGTTTGACTTCTTTGCTGATTCTGGATTTGGTCCAGCGTGTATCTAGAGAAGAATGTGTATTTCTGACATACTGGACCAAATGGACTTCATAGATATATTCAGAACATTCCATCCCAAAGCATGAGAATACACATTCTTCTCTAGTGCCCATGGAACATTCTCCAGAATAGATCACATCCTAGGTCACAAATCAGGTCTCAACTGGTACCAAAAGATTGGGATCATTCCCTGCCTATTTTCAGACCACAATGCTTGGAACTAGAACTCAATCACAAGAGGAAAGTCAGAAAGAACTCAAATATATGGAGACTAAAGAGCATCCTATTAAAGAATGAATGGGTCAACCAGGAAATTAAAGAAGAATTAAAAAACTTCATGGAAACTAATGAAAATGAAAACACAAGTGTTCAAAATCTTTGGGATGCAGCAAAGGCAGTCCTAAGAGGAAAGTATATAGCAATACAAGCCTTTCTCAAGAAACAAGAAAGGCCTCAAATACACAACCTAACCCTACACCTAAAGGAGCTGGAGAAAGAACAGCAAATAAAGCCTAAACCCAGCAAGAGAAGAGAAATAATAAAGATCAGAGCAGAAATCAATGAACTAGCAACCAAAAGAACAGTAGAACAGATCAGTGAAACTAGGAGCTGGTTCTTTGAAAGAATTAATAAGATTATAAAACCTTTGGCCAGACTTACCAAAAGAAAAGAGAAATGAACCAGATAAATAAAATCATGAATGAAAGAGGAGAGATCACAACCAACACCAGAGAAATACAAACAATTATGAGAACATATTATGAGCAACTATATGCCAGCAAATTAGATAACCTGGATGAAATGGATGCATTCCTAGAGATGTATAAACCACCAAAACTGAACCAGGAAGAAATAGAAAATTTATTATCTTTTAAATTGGAGAATGGTATTAGATAACAAGATCTAGGCCCTCAGTGTGCTCATCAATACTGGATGTCATTGATTTTAGATCCTCTCAGCAGATAGAACATGGAAATATATGTGTGTATACTAACCTATATACATACTCACAGATATCTATATATATTTCTAAAGCGACCATCTGTTTCTATACTAAGCTAAACAGGAGTTCATATTGATGTCTCCAGCTCTAATCCATTAACGTATAGATAATCCTAGCCTCTACCCCTTGCTTATCTGTAACCTCTCTTTCCAACAGTGAGGAGTAACTCTCACCATCTGCCATCCATCCACTTAATTGTCCAATTCCAATACACATATATAACAATATTAGATTTCTTAGATTGTACCCTCAAAGGCAACAACTTTATCTACTAGGGTCCAGAGCTTTTGTACAGTTCCTTTTCCATTTAGTCTTACAAACTACACTCATTTACAGTTATTTAGATCAGCAACCTTCCACCAGCCAGTGGGGCTGTTTTGTACATTTATAATGCAGTAGATTATTTTTTCACAGTCTAGCATCCCCTTACCTCTTAAATGATCTTTGGAGATTTGCATATATTAAGGTTCACTCTTTGTGCTGATTCACCAATTTAAAAAATCCCTGTGCTTCACCTATTTAGTTTATCCTTCCCTTCCCCACAGCCCCAGGCTATCACTGATCTTTTTATTATCTCCATAGCTTTGCCTTTTTAGAATGTCCATAAATCTAATCATATAGTTTATAGCCTTTTAAGACTGGCTTTTTTTTTTTTTTTTCACTTAACAGTATGCACTTAAGATTTATGAATGTTTTTTCTTGGCTTGATAGTTAATTGGATAGCTTTTTATCACTGAACAGTATCTCACTGTATGGATATACTAGAGTTTGTTTATCGTTAACCTACTGAAGGGCATTTTGTTGGCTTCCAGTTACTGGAAATTATGAATAAATTATGAATAAAACTGTTATAAATGTACAAGTTTATATTATGCAGCTCTTTATGCGGGCATGAGTTTTCAAATCAGTTGAGTAAATACTTAGGAGCATGATTGCTGAGTTGTATCATGAGACTATGTTTAGCTTTGTAAAAACTTGCCAAACTGTCTTCCAAAAATGGTTGTACAATTTTGCAAGTGTTGGTTTAAAAATATGCTTAACTTTTATCATTTATATGGCAGGAATCTAAGTTGTTTTTTTTTTTTTTTAAGATTTTATTTATTTATTTGACAGAGAGAGACATAGCGAGAGCAGGAACACAAGCAGGGGGAGTGGGAGAGGGAGAAGCAGGCTTCCCATGTAGCAGGGAGCCCGATGCGGGACTCGATCCCAGGACCCTGGGATCATGACCTGAGCCGAAGGCAGACGCTTAACGACTGAGCCACCCAGGTGCCCAGGAATCTAAGTTTTGTCATCACCTGAGATCAAGGCATAAAGTGTAAGTTGTTTAGATTAAACGGTGAGATTTTAGAATTAAAGAGAAGTATGATTCAATAATTAATATATCATTCTTGGCTTTGAATCTTAGGCATGTCAGTAACATTAATGTTATAAATGGAAAATTTTGCTATTATTTCCCTAAGACCCTGATGTTAGGGAGAATGATCAATTTAAAGGATCATAGTTTCATACATTAATTTTCATATATGGCCAGGAATGTTAATGTTAATATTATTTTGAAAATTTTCATTAAATATTTAAAGCCTTTCTGAGATAAAGGGCCTAAATATTAAAAACTTTTAAAAATATTCTTCCCCAATTGTATTAGTTAGCTTGGGCTGCTGTAACAAAATACCATAAAGTAGGTGGCTTAAACAACAGAAATTTGTTTCTCACAGTTCTAGAGGCTGGGAAGTCCAAGACAAAGGTGCCAGCTGATTTATTTCCTGGTGAGGACTCTCTTCTTGGCTTGCAGGTAGATGGCCACCTACTTGCATGTCCTCACATGGCAAAGGGAGAGTGCTGGGCGTCCCTTCTTCTTTTAAGGAACCAGCCATATTGGATTAGGGTCTCACACTTATGACCTCGTTTAACCTCATTGATCCTTACCTGTAAGTCTGAACCAAAGACAGTCAGTTCTTCTGCTTATAAGACATGCAGAAATGCAAGTGCCCAGTGGAGAGCCATTTCCCAACAGCTTTCTTCCTGATCTTCAGCAGCCTTTCATTCAGTTTGTCTAGCTAAATACTAATTCCTGACCTAACTTTCTAAAGCACCCTCTGGTTATATCAGACTTAAACATCTGCTTACATCACTGCTATGTTCAGAAGTATCTAAGGTTCTCTGGGGTTTGTTAGTTCCTTTAGAATGACAACTCTGTCGTGGCATTCATCACATTTTGCCTTCTTTTATGTGCCCTTTTTCCTATTAGACAGTGAACTTCTTGGGAGGAGAGAACATATATATATATTTATTATGTTATGTTAATCACCATACATTACATCATTAGTTTTTGATGTAGTGTTCCATGATTCATTGTTTGCGTATAACACCCAGTGCTCCATGCTGTACCTGCCCTCTTTAATACCCATCACCAGGCTAACCCATAACCCCACCCACCTCCCCTCTAGAACACTCAGTTTGTTTCTCAGAGTCCACAGTCTCTCATGTTCATCTCCCCCTCTGATATCCCCCCTTCATTCTTCCCTTCCTGCTATCTTCTTCTTTTTTTTTTTAACATATAATGTATTATTTGTTTCAGAGGTACAAGTCTGTGATTCAACAGTCTTACGCATTTCACAGTGCTCACCATAGCACATACCCTCGCAAATGTCTATCACCCAGCCACCCCATCCCTCCCACCCCCCACCACTCCAGCAAACCTCAGTTTGTTTCCTGAGATTAGGAATTCCTCGTATCAGTGAGGTCATATGATACATGTCTTTCTCTGATTGACTTATTTTGCTCAGCATAATACCCTCCAGTTCCATCCACGTCATTACAAATGACAAGATTTCATTCCTTTTGATGGCTGCGTAATATTCCATTGTATATATATACCACTTCTTCTTTAATCATTCCTCTTTCGATAGACATCTTGGCTCTTTCCACATTTTGGCTACTGTGGACATTGCTGCTATAAACATTGGGACGAATGTACCCCTTCGGATCCCTACATTTGTATCTTTGGGGTAAATATCCAGTAGTGGAATTGCTGGGTTGTATGGTAGCTCTATTTTCAATTTTTGAGGACCCTCCATAGGGTTTTCCAGAGTGGCTGCACCAGCTTGCTTTCCCACCAACAGTGTAGGAGGGTTCCCCTTTCTCTGCATCCCTACCAACATCTGTCATTTCCTGACTTGTTAATTTTAGCCATTCTGACTGGTGTGAGGTGGTATCTCATTGGGGTTTTGATTTGGATTTCCCTGATGCTGAGCGATGTTGAGCACTTTTTCATGTGTCTGTTGGCCATTTGGATGTCTTCTTCGGAAAAATGTCTGTTCATGTCTTCTGCCCATTTCTTGATTGGATAATTTGTTCTTTGGGTGTTGAGTTTAAGAAGTTCTTTATAGATTTTGGATACTAGTCCTTTATCTGATATGTCATTTGCAAATATCTTCTCCCACTCTGTCAGTTGTCTTTTGGTTTTGTTGACTGCTTCTTTTCCCGTGCAAAAGTTTTTTATCTTGATGAAGTCCCAATAGTTCATTTTTGCCCTTGCTTCCCTTGCCTTTGGTGATGTTTCTAGGAAGAAGTTGCTGCAGCTGAGGTCGAAGAGGTTGCTGCCTGTGTTCTCCTTCAGGATTTTGATGGACTCCTGTCTCACATTGAGGTCTTTCAACCATTTGGAGTCTATTTTTGTGTGTGGTGTAAGGAAATGGTCCAGTTTCATTCTTCTGCATGTGGCTGTCCAATTTTCCCAACACCATTTGTTGAAGAGACTGTCTTTTTTCCATTGGACATTCTTTCCTGCTTTGTCAAAGATGAGTTGACCATAGAGTTGAGGGTCCATTTCTGGGCTCTCTATTCTGTTTCATTGATCTATGTGTCTGTTTTTGTGCCAATACCATACTGTTGATGATGACAGCTTTGTAATAGAGCTTGAAGTCCGGAATTGTGATGCCACCAGCTTTGCTTTTCTTTTTCAACATTCCTCTGGCTATGCGGGGTCTTTTCTGGTTCCATACACATTTTAGGATTATTTGTTCCATTTCTTTGAAAAAAGTGGATGGTATTTTGATGGGGATTGCATTAAATGTGTAGATTGCTCTAGGTAGCATTGACATCTTCACAACATTTGTTCTTCTAATCTATGAGCATGGAACGTTTTTCCATTTCTTTGTGTCTTCCTCAATTTCTTTCATGAGTATTTTATAGTTTTCTGAGTACAGATCCTTTGCCTCTTTGGTTAGATTTATTCCTAGGTATCTTATGGTTTTGGGTGCAATTGTAAGTGGGATCGACTCCCTAATTTCTCTTTCTTCTGTCTTGTTGTTGGTGTATAGGAATGCCACTGATTTCTGTGCATTGATTTTATATCCTGCCACTTTACTGAATTCCTCTATCAGTTCTAGCAGTTTTGGGGCGGTGTCTTTTGGGTTTTCCACATAAAATATCATATCATCTGCAAAGAGTGAGAGTTTGACTTCTTCTTTGCCAATTTCGATGCCTTTGATTTCTTTTTGTTGTCTAATTGCTGTGGCTAGGACTTCTAAAACTATGTTGAATAGCAGTGGTGATAGTAGACATCCCTGCCGTGTTCCTGACCTTAGGGGGAAAGCTCTCAGTTTTTCCCCATTGACAATGATATTCGCTGTGGGTTTTTTCATAGATGGCTTTTATAATATTGAGGTATGTACCCTCTATGCCTATACTCTGAAGAGTTTTGATCAAGAAAGGATGCTGCACTTTGTCAAATGCTTTTTCTGCATCTATTGAGAGGATCATATGATTTTTGTTCTTTCTTTTGTTAACGTATTGTATCACGTTGATTGATTTGTGGATGTTGAACCACCTTGCAGCCCAAGGATAAATCCCACTTGGTCGTGGTGAATAATCCTTTTAATGTACTGTTGGATCCTATTGGCTAGTATTTTGGTGCGAATTTTTGCATCCATGTTCATCAAGGATATTGGTCTGTAATTCTCCTTTTTGATGGGGTCTTTGTCTGGTTTGGGGATCAAGGTAATGGTGGCCTCATAAAACGAGTTTGGAAGTTTTCCTTCCATTTCTATTATTTGGAACAGATTCAGAAGAATAGGCATTAATTCTTCTTTAAATGTTTGGTAGAATTCTCCTGGGAAGCCATCTGGCCCTGGACTTTTGTTTGTTGGGAGACTTTTGATGACTGCTTCAATTTCCTTAGTGGTTATAGGTCTGTCCAGGTTTTCTATTTCTTCCTGGTTCAGTTTTGGTAGTTGATACATCTCTAGGAATGCATCCCTTTCTTCCAGATTTTCTAATTTGCTGGCATAGAGTTGCTCATAATATGTTCTTATAATTGTTTGTATTTCTTTGGTGTTGGTTGTGATCTCTCCTCTTTCATTCATGATTTTGTTGAATTGGGTCCTTTCTCTTTTCTTTTTGATAAGTCTGGCCAGGGGTTTATCAATCTTGTTAATTCTTTCAAAGAACCAGCTCCTAGTTTCGTCGATCTGTTCTACTGTTCTTTTGGTTTCTAGTTCATTGATTTCTGCTCTGATCTTTATTATTTCTCTTCCCCTGCTGGGTTTAGGCTTTATTTGCTGTTCTTTCTCCAGCTCCTTTAGGTGTAGGGTTAGGTTGTGTATTTGAGACCTTTCTTGTTACTTGAGAAAGGCTTGTATTGCTATATACTTTCCTCTTAGGACTGCCTTTGCTGCATCCCAAAGATTTTGAACACTTGTGTTTTCATTTTCATTAGTTTCCATGAATTTTTTTAATTCTTCTTTAATTTCCTGGTTGACCCATTCATTCTTTAATAGGATGCTCTTTAGCCTCCATGTATTTGAGTTCTTTCTGACTTTCCTCTTGTCATTGAGTTTTAGTTTCAAACACTGTGGTCTGAAAATAGGCAGGGAATGATCCCAATCTTTTGGTACCGGTTGAGACCTGATTTATGACCTAGGATGTGATCTATTCTGGAGAATGTTCCATGGGCACTAGAGAAGAATGTGTATTCTCATGCTTTGAGATGGAATGTTCTGAATATGTCTGTGAAGTCCATTTGGTCCACTGTGTCATTTAAAGTCTTTATTTCCTTGTTGAAATTTTGTTTAGATGCTCTGTCCATTTCAGTGAGGGGGGTGTTAAAGTCCCCCACTATTATTGTGTTGTTGTCAATGTGTTTCTTTGCTCATGTTCTTAATTGCCTTATATAATTGGCCGCTCCCATGTTAGGGGCATAGTTATTTACAGTTGTTAAATCTTCTCGTTGGATAGACCCTTTAAGTAGGATAGAGTGTCCTTCCTCATCTCTTATTTCAGTCTTTGGTTTAAAATCTAATTTGTCTGATATAAAGATTGCCACCCAGCTTTCTTTTGGTGTCCATTAGCATGGTAAATGGTTTTCCACCGCTTCACTTTCAATCTGGGGGTGTCTTTGGGTCTAAAATGAGTCTCTTGCAGACAGCATATCAATGGGTCTTGTTTTTAAATCCAATTTGATAGGCTGTGTCTTTTGATTGGGACATTTAGCCCACTTACATTCAGGGTAACTATTGAAAGATATGAATTGAGTGCCATTGTATTGCCTGTAAGGTGACTGTTACTGTATATTGTCTGTGTTCCTTTCTGGTCTATGTTGCTTTTAGGCTCTCTATTTGCTTAGAGAACCCCTTTCAAGATTTCTTGTAGGGCTGGTTTCATGTTTGCAAATTCCTTTAGTTTTTGTTTGTCCTGGAAGCTTTTTATCTCTCCTTCTATTTTCAATGACAGCCTAGCCGGATAGAGTATTCTTGGCTGCATATTTTTCTCATTTAGTGCTATGAGTATATCATGCCAGTCCTTTCTGGCCTGCCAGGTCTCTGTGGATAGGTCTGTTGCCAATCTAATGTTTCTACCATTGTAGGTTACATATCTCTTCTCCCGAGCTGCTTTCAGGATATTCTCTTTGTCTCTGAGACTCGTAAATTTTACTATTAGATGTCGGGATGTTGACCTATTTTTATGATTTTGAGAGGGGTTCTCTGTGCTTCCTGGATTTTGATGCCTGTTTCCTTTCCCAAATTAGGGAAGTTCTCTGCTATAATTTGCTCCAATATACCTTCTGTCCCTCTCTCTCTTTCTTCTTCTTCTGGGATCCCAATTATTCTAATGTTGTTTCATCTTATGGTATCGCTTATCTCTCAAATTTTGCCCTCATGATCCAGTAGTTGTTTATCTCTCTTTTCTCAGCTTCTTTGTTTTCCATCATTTGGTCTTCTATATCACTGATTCTTTCTTCTGCCTCATTTATCCTAGCAGTGAGCACCCCCATTTTTTATTGCACCTCATTAATAGCCTTTTTGATTTCACCTTGGTTAGATTTTAGTTCCTTTCTTTCTCCAGAAAGGGTTTCTCTAGTAACTTCCATGCTTTTTTCAACCCAGCTAGTATCTTCAAAGTCATGATTCTGAACTCTAGATCCGACATTGTACTAATGTCCATATTGAGTAGGTCCCTGGCAATCGGTACTATCTCTTGTTCTTTTTGTTGAGGTGATTTTTTCCATCTTGTCATTTTGTCCAGAGGAGAATAGATTAATGAGAGAACAAAATGCTAAAAGGGTAACAACATCCCCAGAAAATATACTCTAATCAAATCAGAAAAGACCTGAAGCCTGGGGAAAAGAAAGGGAAAGAAAGAATAAAGAAAAAGAAAAATAAAGAAAAAGATAAAGATAAAAGCAAACAAAAACAGAACAAAACAAAAAAAACAGAATATGATCAAATATGATCAGGCTGGTGCATAGATCAGTGCCCCACACTAGATTTTGGGTGTATTTTGGTCTGTTAGAAGAAAGTGCCTCCCAAAATTTTAAAGAAAGAAAAGCTTATATATGTACAAAAATAAGGGTTGATATGATGAAGGGATGGAATATGAATGTAAAAATGAAAATTATAAAAAATTTTATAAAAGGAATTGATAAGAAGTTGTTGAAAAAAGAAAGAAGTGGATTTAAAAAAAAAAAGAACGAAAAAGGGAGAGAATGTGATTAGGCAGGAGAGTAGAACAAAACCATACACTAGAGATTTAGGGTATATTTTGATCTGTTAGAAGAAACTGTATCTCAAAATATTAAAGAGAGAACAACTTATATATATATGCCAAAAAAGAAATGGATGCATTCCTAGAGATGTATCAACTACCAAACCTGAACCAGGAAGAAATAGAAAACCTGAACACACCTATAACCACTAAGGATATTGAAGCAGTCATCAAAAATCTCCCAAAACACAAAAGCCCAGGGCCAGATGGCTTCCCAGGGGAATTCTACCAAACATTTAAAGAAGAATTAATACCTATTCTTCTGAAACTGTTCCAAAAAATAGAAATGGAAGGAAAACTTCTAAACTCATTTTCTGAGGCCACCATTATCTTGATCCCAAAACCAGACAAAGACCCCATCAAAAAGGAGAATTACAGACCAATATCCTTGATGAACATGGATGCAAAAATTCTCACCAAAATATTAGCCAACAGGATCCAACAGTACATTAAAAGGATTATTCACTACCACCAAGTGGGATTTATCCCTGGGCTGCAAGGTTGGTTCAACATCCGCAAATCAATCAATGTGATACAATACATTAACGAAAGAACAAGAATCATATGATCCTATCAATAGATGCAGAAAAAGCGTTTGACAAAGTACAGCATCCTTTCTTGATCAAAACTCTTCAGAGTATAGGCATAGAGGGTACATACCTCAATATCATAAACGCCATCTATGAAAAACCTACAGTGAATATCATTCTCAATAGGGTAAAACTGAGAGCTTCCCCCCTAAGGTCAGGACTGTGGCAGGGATGTCCACTATCACCACTGCTATTCAACATAGTTTTAGAAGTCCTAGCCTCAGCAATCAGACAACAAAAAGAAATAAAACGCATCCGAATCGGCAAGGAAGAAGTCAAACTCTCACTCTTTGCAGATGATATGATACTTTATGTGGAAAACCCAAAAGACACCACCTCAAAACTGCTAGAACTGATAGAGGAATTCAGTAAAGTGGCAGGATATAAAACCAATGCACAGAAGTCAGTGGCATTCCTATACACCAACAACAAGTCAGAAGAAAGAGAATTTAAGGAGTTGATCCCATTTACAATTGCACCCAAAACCATAAGATACCGAGGAATAAATCTAACCAAAGAGGCAAAGGATCTGTACTCAGAAAACTATAAAATTCTTATGAAAGAAATTGAGGAAGACACAAAGAAATGGAAAAACGTTCCATGCTCATGGATTGGAAGAACAAATATTGTGAAGATGTCAGTGCTACCTAGAGCAATCTACACATTCAATGCAATCCGCATCAAAATGCCATCCACTTTTTTCAAAGAAATGGAACAAATAATCCTAAAATTTGTACGTAACCAGAAAAGACCCCAAATAGCCAGAGGAATGTTGAAAAAGAAAAGCAAAGCTGGCGGCATCACCATTCTGGACTCCAAGCTCTATTACAAAGCTGTCATCATCAACAGTATGGTACTGGCACAAAAACAGACACATGGATCAATGGAACAGAATAGAAAGCCCAGAAATGGACCCTCAACTCTATGGTCAACTCATCTTTGACAAAGCAGGAAAGAATGTCCAATGGAAAAAAGACAGTCTCTTCAACAAATGGTGTTGGGAAAATTGGACAGCCACATGCAGAAGAATGAAACTGGACCATTTCCTTATACTACATACAAAAATAGACTCCAAATGGTTGAAAGACCTCAATGTGAGACAGGAGTCCATCCAAATCCTAAAGGAGAACACAGGCAGCAACCTCTTCGACCTCAGCTGCAGCAACTTCTTCCTAGACACATCGCCAAACGCAAGGGAAGCAAGGGCAAAAATGAACGATTGGGACTTCATCAAAATAATAAGCTTTTGCACAGCAAAGGAAACAGTCAACAAAACCAAAAGACAACCGACAGAATGGGAGAAGATATTTGCAAATGACATATCAGATAAAGGGCTAGTATCCAAAATTTATAAAGAACTTATCAAAGTCAACACCCAAAGAACAAAGAATCCGATCAAGAAATGGGCAGAAGACATGAAGAGACATTTTTCCAAAGAGGACATACAAGTGGCCATCAGACACATGAAAAAGTGCTCAATATCGCTCGACATCAGGGAAATCCAAATCACAACTTCAATGAGATACCACCTCACACCTGTCAGAAGGGCTAAAATTAACAAGTCAGGAAATGACAGATGTTGGCGGGGATGCGGAGAAAGGGGAACCCTCCTACACTGTTGGTGGGAATACAAGCTGGTGCAGCCACTCTGGAAAACAGTATTGAGGTTCCTCAAAAAGTTGAAAATAGAGCTGCCATATGATCCAGCAATTGCACTACTGGGTATTTACCCCAAAGATAGAAAAGTAGGGATCCGAAAGGGTACGTGCACCGCGATGTTTATAGCAGCAATGTCCACAATAGCCAAGCTGTGGAAAGAGCCAAGATGTCTATCGACAGACGAATGGATAAAGAAGAAGTGGTATATATATACAATGGAATATTATGCAGCCATCAAAAGGAATGAGATCTTGTCATTTGCAACAACGTGGATGGAACTGGAGGGTATTATGCTGAGCGAAATAAATCAAACAGAGAAAGACATGTATCATATGACCTCACTGATATTAGGCATTCTTAATCTCAGGAAACAAACTGAGGGTTGCTGGAGTGGGGGCTGGGGTGGGAGGGATGGGGTGACTGGGTGATAGACACCGGGGAGGGTATGTGCTCTGGGAAGCGCTGTGAATTGTGCAAGACTGTTGAATCTCCGATCTGTACCTCCGAAACAAATAATGCAGTGTATGTTAAGAAAAAATAAAAAAGAAGAAGATAGCAGGAGGGGAAGAATGAAGGGGGGGAAATCGGAGGGTTAGATGAACCATGAGAGACGATGGACTCTGAAAAACAAACTGAGGGCTCTAGAGGGGAGGGGGGTGGGAGGATGGGTTATCCTGGTGATGGGTATTGAGGAGGGCATGTTCTGCATGGAGCCCTGGGTGTTATGCCCAAACAATGAATCATGGAACACTACATCTAAAATTAATAATGTAATGTATGGGGATTAACAGAACAATAAAAAAATTTAAAAAAAAAAGAAAAAGGGTAAAAGAAAAATTCAAAAAAAAAAAAAGGCAGTTAAAAAAAATTAACTTTCAAAGACTAAAGAATCATTGTAAAAAAAGCCATGGATTCTATGTGCAGTATTCCCCTAGTACTGGAGTTCTGCCGTTCTCATTGATCGGTAAACTTGGTCTTGGCTGGCTGTTCTTGCTGATCTTCTGGGGGAGGGGCCTGTTGCCACGGTTCCCAAATGTCTTTGCCGGAGGCGGAATTGCCCCACCCTTGCCGGTCAGGGCTAAGTAATCTGCTCGGGTTTGCTCTCAGGAGCTTTTGTTCTCTGCAAGCTTTCTGTGCAGCTTTGGAGGCGGACAGTGAAAATGGTGGCCTCCCAGTCTCCATCCTGGAGGAGCTGAGAACTCGGGGCCCCACTCCTCAGTGAGCCCCCAGAGAAAAGCAGTCAATCACTCCTGTCTCCCCGGTCTCCGGCCGCACTCCGTGCTCCCCCGGCCTGTGACCAAGAGTTTCTATCTCTGGCACCCGACTCGGTGTGGAGTCTCCAAACCCAGCAGATCCCTGTGGTGCGCTCCCGAGCCACTCCTCCTGGGGGAGGAAGGAGAGTCTCCCCGGATCTGCCACTTGTTGAGTCCCTGCTGGATGAGTAGTGCCCGACTGTGCCGCGGATCACGGTTTATGGCAACCCCGAGCTGAGAGCCCGCGCCTGGGCTCTGTCTCTGCAGCCGGCTTCCCCGCTCCGATACCTGGGAGCTCTGCCGCACTCAGGCACCCCTGGTCTTTCTGTGACCCCGAGGGTCCTGAGACCACACTGTCCCACGAGAGTTCCACCCCCCACTTAGCCACCGGAGCGACGTCCCTCAGTGGAGCCAACTTCTAAAAGTTCCGATTTTGTGCTCGGAGGCTCTATCACTTGCCAGAAGTGGCCACCGGAGGCTCCCTCCCCTGCCGTCTATCCTCCCAAATATCGCCTTGGATTCACTTCTCCCCACGTCCTACCTTTCAGAAAGTGGTCGCTTTTCTGTTCAGAGAGTTGTTGCTATTCTTTTCTTCGATCTCCTGTTGAGTTTGTAGGTGTTCAGAATGGTTTGATCCCTACCCAGCTGAATTCCTGAGACCAGACGAAATCCATGTCTCCTACTCCTCCGCCATCTTGCTCCACCCCCCTGTTCTTTTTTTAAAGCAGTGATTAGCCAACTTTTCGCTGAAGCTCAAAGTCCAGATGTAAAGACTCAGAAGCCCCACATTCCAGCACCAAATGATGTAGTTTTTGAATGCAGATGATATTTGGTGGGGTGAAGTCCAGAGCCGATGATCAAGAAAGAATTCTTGAGGGGCACCTGGGTGGCTCAGTCGGTTAAGCGGCTGCCTTCGGCTCAGGTCATGATCCCAGGGTCCTGGGATCGAGCCCCACGTCGGGCTCCCTGCTCGGTGGAGAGTTTGCTTCTCCCTCTCCCTCTGCCTGCCTCTCTGCCTACTTGTGCTCTCTCTCTATCTCTCTGTCAGATAAATAAAAATCTTTAAAAAAAAAAAAAAAAAAAGAAAGAATTCTTGAGGGGCACCTGGGTGGCTCAGTTGGTTAAGCGGCTGCCTTCAGCTCAGGTCATGATCCCAGGGTCCTGGGATCGAGCCCCGCATCGGGCTCCCTGCTTGGCGGGAAGCCTGTTTCTCCCTCTCCCACTCCCCCTGCTTGTGTTCTTTCTCTAGCTGTCTCTCTCTCTCTGTCAGTTAAATAAATAAATAAAATCTTAAAAAAAAAAAAAAAGAAAGAATTCTTGAGATGTCTTTGGTGCAAAATGGTGGTTTTATGAAAGCACGGGGACAGGACCTGTGCTCAGAAAGAACTGCTGCCCTGAGGAGAATTTTTTACAAGAAATATTTACATGGGAGTATTTAGTAAGCTGGAGGGCATCACCGACCTTGGGCCAGAAGGCACAGGCAAAGATAAGTTATGGGAACTTGGGGAAGGAGGCAGATTACAGCTTGCCAATGAGTGCTCTTCCTTGACAAACTTCTCAAAATATCTGGGACCTTGCTCCCAGTATGCATACTATGTACACATGTATGTATACATATATATATGCATACAGAAACACATACATATTTGCATATGTATGTGTGTATACATATGTTTTACATATATATATATTCCTTTAAAAGATGAAAAATGAGAGCATACTGTATACACTATTCTGTAGCACTTGTTTGTTTTTCCACTTAACAATAAAGCTTAAAAGACAGAATTAATATGTGATGGATCATTATTTACTTTACATGTTGTCTGTTGGTGGACATATTTTTCTAGATTTTGCTAGCCTGTTATAGATGCCTTTGGGACATGTACATGTCTCTAGAATGCAGTCTTACAAGTTGAATGCTAGGGTAAGTGTTCTTGGTTATTAATAATTTGCTGGGTTTTGCCAAATTGCCCTCTCAATAAGTTATACTAATTTACCTCATCCCACAAGTATGAGGATGCTTATTCTCTACCAATAAGCATTGAGAAATGCTTATTTCTCAAACCTTTACCAATATTGTATGCTATCTTTTTATCTTTGCCAATTTAATGTATAAAAAATGTTATCTCATTGTATAATCCCTTAGTTTAAGCACTGCTTTGGGGGAGTTTATTTCCTTTGTACGTGTATTGTCTGGGCACAGCCAACATGAGGACTTTCCTGCAAGCTATGTCTCCTGCTCCTGATGCATGCCAGGAAAGTCCAGCTGTTGGGTGAGTCTCCTAGCTGCAGTGCTCACAGATTTCACCATGGGCTGAGGCATTTGAGCAAATTGAAAGAGTTTCCCACCTCTCCCCATTCATTTAGTTAAAATTGTTTCCTCAAATATTTCAGTATTTTATTCTGTGGTCCCTTACTTGGATTGCTGGCTGGAGGTCAGTCTTTCCCATCTCTGCCTGCCATGTCAGCAGCTAGAAGGCACAGCAAGAGCCCTGTCCCAGGGGGTGGAGCTTCCCTGGGCATACTGGACACTCCTTTTGTGATGGCCATAATCCTTTCCTCATTTATCTGTGGGGCAAAGCCACATTTTTGTTTTAATATGAGCACAACTGTACTTAGTATAATAACACAATGATCTTAAAGATGAATTGAACCAAACTTAACTAATGTTTGTTTTTTTTAAAATAAAGATTTTATTTATTGATTTGACAGAGAGAGAGATAGGGAGAGCAGGAACACAAGCAGGGGAGGTGGGAGAGGGAGAAGCAGGCTTCCTGCCGAGCAGGGAGCCCGATGTGGGGCTCGATCCCAGGACCCTGGGATCATGACCTGAGCCAAAGGCAGATGCTTAATGACTGAGCCACCCAGGCACCCCTTAACTAATGTTTTAAAATTTATATTTGTTTTCATGTTTCAGCTTTTCCTTGAATAGTCAATGGACGAATGTAGACTTTTTAGTAATTGTGTTACTATCCTAAATATGTCAAATATTCTACATCAGCTTCATCTGTCTTTGTCACAGGCATCATCATATGTCTTAAATATTTCTTAATCATTTTCTATGTATTGCTGTACATTTTATATATTTATATTCTGCAGTCTTACCACTTTTCCATGCTTATTTAATATCCCGTTCTTCACTGATAAGATCTTTCTTATGTTCCTCTTGCTTAGTTGTTTTGTTTTGTTTTTTTGTCTTTTCAAAGTAAACTGATTTTCCCCTATGTTCATCTTTTATGTATAGATTTTAAATGATGCAACATACTGTTGTTTCTTTAGCTCTGGTTTAAGAGGTTTCTTTATCATCTTTTATCAGTGCTTTCTGATGATACCCTGGATTTGTTATTTCCAGACTTTTGAGCATGAAATATGTGTGAGAAGTCTCTTTCTTCTACATCATGAAGTTCAGTGTACTACTACACCCCACTGTAATTACAAATCTTAGTGATCTGATAGATAGATCATCCTCATGGTAAAGCTTTGAACAAAAAAGATGAAATATTCCCCTTTAATGAGCTCAAGTATCTTGCATATCTGATGGTTTCTATTCTCTTATTTCCATTTTTCAAATAAAGGTTTGTTGGGACCTGGAAGACTAAGGACATTTTCTATAATTTCTGTGTTACTTGAGCCTGACTAAGCGTGCTGTCTTCTTAGGTTGTGCATGTAAGTGTGTGTGTATAGCGTGTGGGAAGGTAGGTAAAGAAGTCCTTGGAAGTGGCTTCAACCCCTGCTGAGCTTAGAAGATGTAAGGAGGGAGCAGGAGAGGAGAGGGCCTTCCCATTTGGTTGGGACCCTGAAGAGATGCTGGCCCCACGCTTTTTTTTTTAAGATTTTGTTTATTTATTTGAGAGAGAGAGAGAAAGTGAGCATGAGCAGGGGGAGGGACAGAGGGAGAGGAAGAGAGAGAAACAGACTCCTCCCTGAGAGGGAGCACGGAGCTCGATGCGGGGCTCTGGGTAGGGCTCCATCCCACAACCCTGAGATCATGACTTGAGCCAAAGTCGAAGGCTTAACCGATTGAGCCACCCAGGTTCCCCTGGCCCCACACTTCTTATCCAGATGTAGGGAGAGCTGGGCGAGGGACTCTGACCTTTGCTCTCACATTCCTGTGGCAAGGCCGGCCCCTTCTCTTTCCCCTCTTCAGAGAAACATTTGCTTCTCTGCAGCGCCCCCTGCTGATACCTCGGAACACACAGTAGTTCTTATGCCAGGGAACCCCTGAGCATCTGCAGTGGGAGTATGGGAAAAACGTGTTTTGGAGAGAAGTATTTTTATGACCAGAAGCAGTTGTAGACGGGCTGGGGTGACTACCAGGCATGTATTAATGAGGGCCTTGGCAAAGCAAAATACAGGCAGGGATGGCCTTGCGTGTTTTACCTCTAGTTAACTAGACAGTTACAGTTAGAAAGTCACAGTAGGAGAGACAGATGCTATTAGTTGGGAGGTGCGGACCTAGAATTCTTTACATCACACATTTCTTCCTTCCTCTAAGTAAAAGAGGGTTTTCTGTTTTGTTTTTATTGGAATTGGATATTGTTTAGACACTTTAGAAAAGGAAAAGCAAGCTGACAGTTTTAGATCCTGAACTGGGAAATGAACAGTAACTTCACTAAAATGGCAGTTCCACGGGCAAAAATGTAGTTTATCATATAATTGTCTTTAATCTTTTTTAATGAAAGATTTTTTTAAGTTCTATTCTTCTTCCTATCAGTTCTAAAACATGTCATGAAATTCTTTCCAGCCTAAGTGCCACCACTCTGTTACATTATATCGTGAACAGTTTAAGTGAGATTAATGAGGGAAACAGGGGCATTTTCTTACCTTCGCATTACATAATAGATGTAATTCTCCTCTTTTTGCTAGGAACTCAACAGAAGAAAATATTTTCTCTCAAGAATTTTTCTTTTGGAAAATTCTTATAATTTTATAACTGAATAAAAATTGAATACTTAAAGTCTAGATGTATGTTATTCTATATGTGGTTGGTAAAATGAATTTGGGTATTTCTATGGGTAGAAGGTTGTAGAGATTTTGATGAATGAAGACTTTCATCCAGGAATTAGCCTGATTGATGGTGGGTCTTCACTCCAACATCTATCTCATGGTTGAGTCATCAACTTCATATACATGCAATATCACTTAATAAAAATGCTCAACATGTTGTGAAAATTATTTATGGAATTATTTATGGAATGCCCCAATCCAACTTCGAGATCATTTTTATAAAGTGGTTTGAAGTAAAAATGAAGTGATCCTGAACCTGTTTAATCATTGTCAAACCCTCTGGCAACAAGGTCAGTGCAGGGACAAAGGGCTCACATCTGTGGAGGCCTTGTGCACCTGGTGTGGGGCTTGGCATTTGGTGCCCTTTCTTATTTGGTCACCATGTAATCTAGATAACCAGGCCTTATTAGTTTTATTTTGTAGGTAACTGAGGCTGACATGATTTCTGTGACTTGATCATGATGACAAAGCTACATCATCCTATTGCTCAGGTGATGTGGGTGCTGTCAACCCCAGACACACAGTTTTCGTATTTCCCTATATATAGAGAGAGAAAAGATGAGGTTTTATCATGGTGTTTCAAGACTTTGAAACAGCACTAAGCCATTTTCTTTTCTTGGTTGACTTATAAATTGAAAAAAAATCAATAGATCTGAGTTTCCTAAACTTCAAAAGTTGATAACTTTTTGAATTAGAATAGTTCTACTGAAATGTGAAGCAACAGAAGAGGGAGGGGAAATGTGATCATTGTCACAGTGAATGAAACACTCCAGAACAGTGAGATTCAGCATTACCCAAAATGGAATTTATAAAAAATTAAAGAAATCTGGGAAATTGGAAGATAGGAAGAAAGGCCTGCATGGGCATGTTCATGTGAAGCAGAAAGAGGGCCAAGAGGAAGGGGTTGGGAGGTTGGGGATCCTGGAGGAGGCTGGAGCAAGCAAATGATGTGGAGGACACCTGGTTGTTCTTCCAGAGGTGACAATTAGAGCTAGATGGAGAGACAAGAGCACTGAGGTGAAGAGGGTCCATTCAGTCCAGGAGAGAGAAGGTCTAGAAGATACTGAGGCAGGAACAGGACATCTATTATCCTGGGACATGACAGCTGCAAACCCACTCTGGGTTTGGAGTAACACTCCATCTGGATTCCTCACTCACTACTTCCCACCAATCCCACTTCCAGTTTCCTACTTGACTCCAGACCCAATTTTCTAAGGCCCATCCTCCCTGATGCCCTGTTGCCTGAATACACACCTTACCCCTTCCCTTCCTTCAGGGCATGTCCTCCCCTTTTTGGTTAATCTGGTACATTTCATAAATATTCAGACCAGAAACCTGAGTCATAGAATGTCAATGCCGTACTGAAATTTTCAGATCATTCTCCAATCCTCACTCAAAACTATGCATCATTTCCCAATTTCACATGTCCTCCAGCTCCTAAGAATGCCCATTTTGGGTTTAGTTCTACGGTTGGACAATTTTTCTTCATAAGGAAGTGGATTCTGCCTCCAGTGGTCTTCTCCCTTGCTTTCTACTCATAAGTCCTAGTGCAATATTCTCAGCCCAAAGGGAAAGTGGTTTTAACTTCTTCCCCTGGTCAGTGACTTGGTCAGTTCAGGCTACTATAACAAAGTACCAGAGACTGGTTGGCTTGTAAACAATAGACATTTATTTCTCACAGCTCTGGAGGCTGGAAGTCTGAGATCAGGGTTCCAGCATGGTCAGGTTCTCTTCCAGGTCTCACACTACTGACTTCTCAATGTGTCCTCACATAGTGGAAAGAGAGCAAGAGAACACTCTGGGGTCCCCTTTATAAGGGCACTAATCCTATTCATGAAGGTTCCACCCTCATGACCTAATCAGCTTCCAAAGGCCTCACCTCCAAATACCTTCAAATTGGGGTTATGACTTAATGTATGAATTTGGGGAGACACAAACATTTAGCCTATAGCAAATATCCAGTCTCCCCCCTCCCAAGATTTCCCTTCTCCCACCTAAATCCTTGGGTGATGGTCACATCCTTGTCCATCCTGTCTGAGCCAGTGTGAGTTCTTCCATTTCCTCTGTAAAGTGTGGGCTTGCCAGAGCAGAAAAAGAACCATTTCCTCCTTGTTTTATAGTCTATCCCTCCATTCATGAAGCCTGATTCTGCATTAACCCCCATGTAGAGTGAGGAGAAAGGGATGTCTGCTGGTGCAAAGGATTGGGCCAGTGTCTGAATTCCATTTCCTTTGCCTAGTATGTCTGCTGGTGCAGACAGGTGTGAAGCAATTACCTAAGTGAGTTAAGAAAACCAATTGCCTTTGCTTTCTTATTACTTCCATCATCAGGGGAGGCTCCTTCATCCCATCCCCAGACTGCTTGCACTTCCCTTTATTGGGTAAACGAGGTCTAAATCTGCTCTTTTGAGTGAAGGGGTATAACAAAGCATGGATTGGAGACTTACATTGAAATAAGTGGCAGAGCTGTGGATTTATTGCTTGGCCTTTTTCACTCTCCTGAAGAAAATGGGCTTTAATAATAATTTTCTCTCATATAAAAAAAAAAGATATTTTCAGAAAAGAAAATCACTCATGGCATCCAACTTACTGAAGTACTCTCTAGAGGGAAGTTTTTCAAATGTTCCTTTAATCTGGTTACATAAGGTTAGGCAAGGTTCTTCTAGTACAGGGAAGTATTTGCTGTCCACAGGAGGACGTCTGTGAGTTCCCTGAGGGCAGGGTTCTATTTTCTTATTCCTCACTGCATGTGCATTGACAACATTTATCACTGCATGGATTCATGTGTGCATTGTGTGTGTATGCATGTGTGTGCATATGTGTGTTTGCACATATGTGTACAAGTGTGTACATACTCATCTACATTTCTAAGTAGTGACAAGTGATACTGAGGAAAATAAGTCACAATGAAGTGCTTGCAAGTGCCTGGTACAGGTTGGGTTGGGGCTCCTTTTGAGGAGTGGGTCAGCAAAGACTCTCTGAGATGCCCTTTGTTCTGAAAGAAGTGAGAGTAAGTCAGCAGATGTGTGGGGAGCAAGGACTGGGTAAAGGATCCCTCAGTGGAAAGGCACTGCAGCATGGGGGCTAAGGGGCAGCTCAGGCCAGACATCGCCTTGCAGACCCCGTCAGGAACTTGGGCATCGCTTCTGTATTACAGGAAGCCATCAGAAGGGTTTGGGCAGGGTGTGGTCTCATCAGATTCTCATTTGCCAGTATCATTCTGGCTGCTGTATAGATGGACAGAGTGGCAACCAGAGCCAGTTAGGGTGATTCCAGTTGTCTAGACTGGGAATGCTGGTGGTTTGGACTGGGGAAGGCATGGGCTGGGTGTGAACTGGGACATATATTCCTGGTAGGGCTGAGGGGATTCGCTAATGTGTCAGATGTGGGGTTTGAGGGCTGGACAGCAATCAGGGATGATTTCCGGGTTTGGCCTTGGCCATTGTGGATGAGGGCAGGAACACAGACTGAAGCACAAGTGTGCAGAAGCTGGTGAAACAGCCAGTCAGGCTTGGTGACACACATTTTGTTTGCTACCTGTCAGCTTTTATTAAGGCAGCCAGAAGTCCTCTCCAAAGTCTGGGCCACCACTGTAATGAATACTGTTTTTTTGTTTGTTTGTTTGTTTGTTTGTTTGTTTTGTTATTGTTGTTGTTTTTTAGCAAACACTGTCTTTCCTATGGGACAGCCTTTTTCTTTCTTTCTTATTTTTGTGGGGGAGGGGAGGAGGGTTTTATTTTATTTATTTTTATTTTTTAAAAAATTGTATTTAAATTCAATTTAGTTAACATATAGTGTATTATTAGTTTTAGGGATAGAATTTAGTGATTCATCAGTTGCCTATAACACCCAGTGCTCATTACACCAAGTGCCCTCCTTAATGCCCATCACCCAGTTACCCCATCCCCCACCCACCTCCCCTCCAGCAACCCTGTTTGTTTCCTGTGGTTAAAGAGTCTTTTATGGATTGCCTCCCTCTCTGTTTTTATCTTATTTTATTTTCCCTTCCCTTCCACTATGTTCATCTGTTTTGTTTTTTAAATTCCACATATAAGTGAAATCATATCGTGTTTGTCTTTCTCTGAATGACTTATTTCACTTAGCATAAGTTCCATCCACATCATTGGATGGCAACAGTTCATTCTTTTTGATGGCTGAATAACTTTCCATTACACACACACACATACACACACACACACCATTATATGTATAAATATACACCACTTCTTTATCTATTCATCTGTTGTTGGACATCTGGGCTCTTTCCGTATTTTGGTCACTGTGGACATCACTGCCATAAACATTGGGGTGCATGTGCCCCTTCAAATCACTATGTTTGTATCCTTTGGATAAATACCTAGTTGTGCAATTGCTGGGCTATAGGGTAGCTCTATTTTTAACTTTTTGAGGAACTTCCATACTGCTTTCCAGAGTGGGTGTGCCAGTTTGCATTCCCACCAATATTGTAAGACGGTGGGGACAGCTTTTTTCATACCTCTTCTATCCAGAGAACTATGTTAAAGTGATTTTATGTGGGTAAAATCAGCTGGTTACAGCATCATGATCAAGTAGGACCATCTAATGACACAGGAACGAACACACAAACAGGTCTTGGTAAAGCAGTACTTACGCACTCAGGGTAGAGCTATGTCAGTTAAGGAATAGAGCCCTACTGAGGCACAGCTTTTGTCAGCAGGAAGAGACAAGGAGAGTTGGGGAAAGAATATGGCCTTCTAACACCCCAGAACTTCCAAACTGCCAGGAGAATCCTATCCTGACCCTTCTCCAATGGGGAGTGTGCCCAAGAAGGTGGAGCCATTCACATTTGATTCCCTGATTTCTCTCCAAACTCTGCCAACTTGCCTCAGAGTATTTTATCCTTCTGGGTGGGAAAACCTGTTTTTACAACTTGTGTACTCTTTACACATCTGTGAATCATGATACAAGCATCATGTTCTTTTGAGCTCCTACTTTGGAAACTTTAAACAAAGCACAATAAAAACAGTCTTTTCTCTCAAAAATTGTAGCCTTTCTCTGTGGAAGTCTAGGATTGTATAAAACTTATATTTGGAGACAAAAGCTAGAAATGAGCCCTCTGCTCTCAGTTCTCAGCTGTGTTTTCCCCACCCTGAGGAAAGCCAACAGGAGATCAGGGTGTGGAAAAGCCTACAGCTTTGTGAATAGTCAGAACACCACTGTGCCCCTTCAGCCAGGCAGCACACAAAAGTGGGCATCTTCTAAAGTCTGTCTTTTTTTTTAACCATTTTCCCACAGCCTCAGAAAACTTCCATTGTAATTTCCCTTTGGGGATGAGGCTCAACCATTCAGTCTAAGAGGTGGCCATGGAGAGATGATGATGAAGGCTCTGGAGCCCCCCTGACTTCTTGGTTCTCTGTGACCACCAGCTCACTTGCCTCTGGTGAACCTTGAATCTGGCCACCCAAAAGCCTCCCTGGGCTGCTTCTCTGTTGTTCCTGGGTCATCTGTGCACTCCTCCTGTTTCCATCTGGATGCTGGAGACAGGCGTCCCCTCTGACCAGGTGGTCACTGGGAACCTTCCTGCTTACTCCACACCTCTACATGGATGCCCTGGGCTCTGCTCCCAGGCTGGTCCAGAGCATTTGCTGAGCAGCCCACTCCAGCCCAGCTCTGCCATTCATAGGCAGACCCCTGGACATTGGCATCATCCTTCTTTCTTTCCTCCGTCATGCCGAGTCAATGGCCAAATTCTGGGCAGGGTGACTCTCTGGGCATGCTGCCAGTGTAGTCCATGGCCCAGATCTCCCAGGGCTCTGCTCAGGGTTCAGTGTTCTGTACTAGCCATCTTGAGGTTCTTAGTAATTTTTGAACCAGGGGCCTTGAGTTTTCATTTTGTACTGGGTCCCCACATTGTATAGCCAGCTGCCTACTGGGTCTTCCTGTGAAGTAATCTGGAACACTCATCCACTTCTCCTATCTCTTCCTTACTGCTGGGCCCAAAGCTCCTCTGTTTTTACCCTGTTGATGGAAGTAACTGCTAGTCTACTCTTTTCTCCCTGTGCTCACTGTATACACAATATTTTCAAAATGCCAATTTATTTATTTATTTTTAATTTTTTAAATTTTATTGTTATGTTAGTCACCAAACAGTAAAAATGCCAATTTAAAAAACAGCTTTGCATTGTATTAAGTATCATGTCTAAGTGGGTAACCTGTTTTATCCCTGCGTGGATATGACCACTCCTCATGCACCTGTGCCTTGGTGCTGGTACATTCTAGGCAGAGCTCCTGCCCTCACCTTGCTCAGGCACCTCCTCAGCTCAGGCCATCCCTCCCCACTCTCACACATCTGCTCTGCTAACTCCTCTCAGTCCTGACCATGCTCCCAAGGCAAGGCTTCTGGACAAGTGCTTCTTCATGGCACTGATGGAAACTGCAGTTAAATAATTGTACAGAGAGTTGTTTAATATCTGTATGTCTTGCTAGAATGCAAATTCAGTGAGGTTTTGGGTCATGATCATGGTTGAAAGAGAACCTAACACAGGGCTTTATATACCCTGGATACTAAGTAAATATAGATGGATAAATGGAAGGAAGGAAGAAAAGGAAGGAAAGAAAGAAGGAAGGAAGGAAGGAGGGAGGGAAGGAAGGAAGGAAGGAGGGAGGGAGGGAAGGAAGGAAGGAAGGAAGGAAGGAAGGAAGGAAGGAAAAAGGGAGGGAAGGAAGGAAGGAGGGAGGGAGGGAGGGAAGGAAAGAAGGGAAGGAAGGAAGGCAGCGACTCTTTTAAGGAACTAACCTAGTTCTAGCAAAGATGACTGGAGTATTAGGCTCCAGGACACTGGTGAGTCCAAGGGTACTGGTGATTTTGTTGTCTTTCTTGGCCAAGGGAAGGAGGAGTGCAACCCCAGGGCCTTTCTGGCCTCCTCCCTGGTGTCTTCCCAAGCATCTTCCCATCTTCCCTGGGCTTCAGTTTACTCACCTGAGAAAGAAGAGGTTGAACCATATGGTTTCTGAAGTCCTTTGTGGTGCTAGCATTTTATGATTCTATTTTTGTCAAAACCCCTCAGGAAATAAAACTGCAGTGTAAATAATGAAAATAAAAAAGAACATTCTATTTGAAAGTGCTGTAGGCAATTCCTTTTTTATATTCCTAAGAGATGATTCTATTTCCATCCACATGAAATTGGGCCATTCTGGCTTTCTACTTCACAAAGTCAATCTGGGTGACTTTTCTCTTTTAAGTTTCAAGTTTCACAATTTAAGCACAAGGAATCTAATATTTTTAATATGGTTAATTTTTCATTCGTTGTGTGTAAATGTTGCTTAAGTGTGGTTTGGGTTAAAATTCACAATCAGTGAGCAAAATATCAATGTTTAGTTTTCCAAACTCTTTATAGTGGACAAAGATAAAGGGTAAGAGTTTACCATTCTTCTAACAATTTCTGGGTGAAGATTATATCTGTGAGTTTGTTAGTGAATTCTTTCTTTTTAAAGACTAAGAAAGCAAGGGGCACCTGGGTGGCTCAGTCGTTAAGCGTCTGCTTTCAGCTCAGGTCATGATCCCAGGGTCCTGGGATCGAGCCCCGCATCAGGCTCCCTGCTCCGCGGGAAGCCTGCTTCTTCCTCTCCCACTCCCCCTGGTTGTGTTCCCTCTCTCACTGTGTCTCTCTCTGTCAAATAAATAAAATCTGTGAAAAAAAAAAAAGACTAAGAAAGCAAAACGTTTTTACTGCAATTGTTTTTAACATTTTGCTATATTCTGCCAGTCTCGTTTTACTTTTTAAAAATCGCTTTATTGAGGTATAATTTATATAAAATAAAATGCAAATGTTTACATTATAAAATTTAAATTTTAATATATATACACCTGTGAAACTTCCCACAATCCAGTAGTTATAGTTAATGTACCCATCATATTTCCCCCAGATATACATTTCCTCCTGCCCCTCCCCCTCCCATATCCAAAGAACCACTAATCTGCCTTTAGTCACTAAAGATTAGTTTGCACTTTCTAGTTATGTATAAGTGGAACTATCCAGTATGTATTCTTAGTTTGCCTTGTTTCTTACACTAAATACAATTATTTTAAGATTCACATATGTTGTCATGTGGATCAATGATTCTTCCCTTTAACTGCTGAGTAGTATTACATTCTAAGGATTTTTCACAGTTCGTTTATTCATTCTCTTGAACATTAGGGTTATTTCCTGTATTTGTCTATTACAAATAAAGCTGCTGATATTCAAGCGCAAGTTTTTGTATGGACTTATTTGTTCTTTGAGTAAATACCTAAGAATGGAACGATTGGATCATATGGTAGGTGTGTGGTTACGTTTCTAAGTAATCACCAAACTGTTTCCCAAAATGGTTGCATCATTTTACATTCCCACCAGCAATGTACAAGAATTCCCATTTCTCCACATATCATACCATACATGTGTTATTGCCTGTCTTATTTATTACAGTCATTGAGTGGGTATAAAATGTTATCTTGTGTGTTTTTTTAATTGTAATAAAATACACATAGCATAAAATCTACCAGCTTAACCATTTTTAAGTGTATAGCTCAGTGATACTAACATCCACATTGTTGTGCAACTATCACTGTTATCCATCTTCTGAACTCTTTTCATCTTGCAAAACTGAAACTCTGTACCCATTAAACACTAGCTCCCCATTCCCCTCCCCCAACCTCAGAACTTTCTATATTAATTTGACTACTCTAGGTACCTCATAAAAGTGGAATCATACATTTGTCATTTTGTGACTGTCATTTTATGACATTAACATATAATGTCCTCAGGAGTTATCTGTGTTGTAGCACGTGTCAGAATTTCCTTCTTTTTTAAAGTTGAATTATATTCCATTGTATTTATCTATCACATTTTGCTTATCCACTCATCCATCAATGGACACTTGGGTTGTCTCCACCTTTTGGCTATTGTAAATGATGCTGTTATGAACATGGGTATACAAATATCTGTTCTAGTCCCTGTTTTCAATTCTTTTGGGTATATACCCAGAAGTGGAATTGCTAGATTGTACAGTCTCATTGTGGTTTTAACTTGCACTATCCTATTGACTGATCACATTCAGCTTCTTTTTATGTGCATATTTGCCGTTTGTATTTCCTCTTCGGTAAAGTGTTCGGATATTTAGCAAATTTTTGTGTATGCTGTATGTCTTCTTATTATTGAACTTTTGGAGTTCTTTATATAGTCTAGGTACAGGTTCTTTATGAGATACATACTTTGCAAATATTTTCTCCTGTTTCTGGCTTCTCTGTTCATTCTTTTAAGAGTGTCTTTTGAAGAGGAGAGGTTTAAATTTTTGAGGTCTTAAATTTTAATTAATCAACTACTTTTTGTGGATTATGCTTTTGGTATTGTAGCTAAGAAATATTTGCTTAACTCTGTTTCTTTTACACATTTTACAGTTTTATGTTTTACATTTAGGTCTTCGATCCATCTTGAGTTAATTTTTGAATATGTTGTGAGGTATGGATCCAAGTTTATTTATTTTTGTTTTGCATATGGATATGCAATTATTCCAGCAGCATTTATTGAAAATGCATCCTTTTTCTACTGCATTTCCTTTGTGATTTTGTCAAAATTCAGTCGTACATATTTATGAGAGTTTATCTCCAAACTCTGATTTGTCTATCTTTATACCAATGCCCTACTGTCTTGATTACTGTAGATTTATAGTGATTATTGAAAGAAGATAGTGTTATTTCTCCCTCTTTGTTTTTCTTTTTCAGCATTGTTTGGGCTATTCTAGGTTATTTGCATTTCCATATGAATTTTAAAATCAGTTTGTCAACCTCTACAAAAAGCCTTCTGAAACTTTTATTGGGATTGCTTTGAATTGATAGAACAATTTGGAGAGAATTGACTTCTTAACACTATGAATTCTTCCAACCTTGGCCAAGGTATATCTCTCCATTTATTTAGTCTTTTTTTTCTCTCAGAAATATTGTGTAGTTTTCAGTGTACAAGTGTTTTGTATCTTTTGTCAGGTTTATTGCAAAGTATTTCATATTTTTGATGCTATTGTAAATGTTTCTTTAAATTTTAATTTCTGATTGTTTATTACTGTTATATAGAAATATAGTAGAGTTATGTATATTGGCCTCAGGTCCTGCAGCCTTGTTAAACTTATTTATTAGTTCTAGTAGCCTTTTTGTAGATTTCATCAAATTTACGATGTATATAATCAAATAAACACAATTTTACTTCTTCCTTTCCAATTTGTATTCCTTTTCCTTCTTTTCCTTGACTGGTTGCATTGACCATAATCTCTAGTAAAATGTTGAATAGATGTGGTGGGAGAGAATATCTTGTCTTGTTCCTGATCTTAATGGGGAATCACTTAGACTTTCACCATTAAGTATGACATTGGCTGTGTGTGTGTGTGTGTGTGTGTGTGTGTGTGTGTGTTTAGATGCTGTTTGTTGGTTTGAGGAATTTACCCTCTATTCCTGGTTTCCTGAGAGTTTTTATTAAGAAGTAATTTTGGATTTTTCAGATGCTTCTTCTGTGTCTATTGAGATAATTCAATATATATTTTCAGTTTGTTAATGTAGTGAATTATATTGGTTGATTTTCAAATATTAAACTATTCTTGCATCCTGGATAAATTCTACTTGGTCATGATATATTTTCCTTTGAATATATTTTTCATTAGATTTGCAAAAGTTTTGTTAAGAAATTTTACATCTGTATTTATAAGGTATATTGTTTTGTAGTTTTCTTTTAATCTTTTTGTCTGGTTTTTGTATCTGTGTAATTCTGGCCTCGTTGCATAAGTAGGGAAGTATTGTCTTTTATTCAATTTTTTGGAAGAGTTTGTGTAGAATTACTCTAATTCCATGCTTGTATGTTTGATAAAACTCACCAGTAAAGCCATCTGGTTCTGGGATTTTCCTTATGGGAATAATTTTTACTATGATTTCAATTTCTTTAATAGATACAGAGCTATTTGTATTACTTTTTTCTTCTTGAGTGAATTTTGACAATTTGTATCTTCAAAGAATTTGTTCATTTAACCTATAGTCACATTTATTTACATAAAATAGTTTATATTATTTTATTATCCTTTTAATATCTATATAATCTGTAGTGTTGTCACTCTCATTTCTGTCTTCTCTCTTTTCTTCCTGATTAGTTTGGCTAGGAGTTTAACAATTTTATTGATATTCTGCAAGAACCTGCTTCTGATTTTACTGATTTCCTTTACTGTTTTTCTGTTTTCTAGTTCACTAATTTCTGCCCTAATCTTTATTATTTTCTTTCTTCTGCCAAGTTTGTCTTACTTTTTTTTCTTCATCTTTTTCTGGTTTCTTTCTTTCTTTTTTTTTAAGATTTTATTTATTTATTTGACAGAGAGCAAGACAGCGAGAGAGGGAACACAAGCAGGGGGAGTGGGAGAGGGAGAAGCAGGCTTCCCGCTGAGCAGGGAGCCCGATGCTGGGCTCTATCCCAGGACCCTGGGATCATGACCTGAGCAGAAGGCGGATGCTTAATGACTGAGCCACCCAGGCACCCCTTCTTCTGGTTTCTTTTTTTTTTTTTTTTTTTTTAAAGATTTTATTTATTTATTTGAGAGAGAGAGAATGAGAAAGAGCGAGTACATGAGAGGGGGGAGGGTCAGAGGGAGAAGCAGACTCCCTGCCGAGCAGGGAGCCCGATGCGGGCCTCGATCCAGGGACTCCAGGATCATGACCTGAGCCAAAGGCAGTCACTTAACCAACTGAGCCACCCAGGCGCCCTTCTTCTGGTTTCTTAATGCAGAAGCTGAGGTCTTTGATTTGAAACTTTTCTAATTTAAGTGTTTTAGTGCTATACATTTCCTCCTTACGACTGCTTTATAGTCTGACAAATTCTGATATATTGTGTTTTCATTTTCATTCAGTTCAAATTGTAGTAATTTCTATTTCTCTTTTTATTTCTTCTTTAACACACAGGTTATTTATAAATGTATTGTTTAGTTATTAAATATTTGGGCATCTTCCAAGGATTTTCCTGTCATTGATACCTAATTTAATTTCATGTGGTCAGATAATAAAGTTTGTATTCTCTTACAGGAAACTGTGAGGTCTTATGTGTTCTGGCCCCTCCAGTTTGACCATATCTCCTACCATTCTCCTCCTCTTCACTCCAGTCTTTTTACTGTGTTTTGAACATTCTAAGCCCATGGCTGCCCCAGGTCTTTGTCTCTGGGTTTTTTGTCCAGCATTCAGGCACATGCCTGACTCCTCAGTTTTTTTAGTGTTCTGCTCAGTGTCACTTTAGCAAAGAGGCCATCTACCACTCAAACCACAATAGGAGCCCCCACACCTTCCCTGCCATGTTTTGATCCATAGCACTTTCCATCTCATGGAGTGCAGTGCGTATGTATTTTTCTGCTGTCTCTCTCTCCTAACTGGAGTAAAAGGCCACTGAGAACAGGGGTCCTGAAGTGCTTGCTGTTAGGGGCCCAGGGTGGGAACGGTACCAACTTATAGTAGGTGTTTAATACATATTGAGTGAATGAATGAATCCTGTCCACTGAGTCCGAGGGGTTGCTCCAGGTTTAGCTCAGCCTGGTCCTTCTCTGTAAATCCACTCCTCTACCTTACCCATAGAGTTTTCCTGACAACTGCAAAGAAAATGGCTTCCATTTTGTAGAATAATGAGAAATAGTCATGGTTTTTAAAGCTGCTTATTAAGAGCTCTCTTGCTTAATGAAAAACATTGTTTGGTTTTCTTAAGATCCAATTGTAATGCAGATCTGACAATGCATGCAGCTGGTCTCTTTATCTAAAAAAAGCCCATCTGGGTTCTTCTAAGAAAACCTTATCCCAAATGGAATTCTTCAAAGCTGCAGCCTCTTTTTTTTTTTTTTTTTTTTTTAAATCAAGCTGTTATATAGCTACATTGTGACTCAGTACTTACTGGTCTAACTTTGTTAAATGCTTTGTAAATCCAAAAGCTTATAATTTTAAAGAAGAACACAAAATCCTGTAACCATCAATGTTATTTTAAATGTTGGAATTGGGGGTGCCTGGGTGGTGCAGTTGGTTAAGCATCTGACTCTTGGCTTTGGCTCAGGTCAGTCTCTCAGCTCAGGTGGAGATCTCAGGGTCGTGGGATTGAGCCCCGCTTTGGGCTGTACACTCAGTGCAGAGTCTGCTTCAGATTCTCTCTCTCTTTCCCTCTGTCCCCACCCCCCACTTGTGCTCTCTCACTCTTTCTCAAATAAATAAATAAATCTTAAAAAAATAAATTTTGGAATCAGCATCCAAACCCAAATGCACTGTTTGTGTAGTGACAAATGAAGGGGCATCTTGAATGGGCCTGGTGCTTTTTGTATGTTTATTTTGATGACAAAAGATTTTTTTCTTCCAATCAGTAAGAGAGAATCAGAAAGACTTCCATAACTTGAAGAAGGTAGAGAGATCACTTTACAGTCTTTCTTCCCTCACTGAGGACATCTCAGTTTTCTGAGTTCATTTCTCCATCATAACCTCCTGCAATGTTCTTTTAAGTCATTGTTATACATTGCAACGACGTGGATGGAACTGGAGGGTGTTATGCTGAGCGAAATAAGTCAATCAGAGAAAGACATGTATCATATGACCTCACTGATATGAGGAATTCTTAATCTCAGGAAACAAACTGAGGGTTGCTGGAGTGGTGGGGGGTGGGAGGGATGGGGTGGCTGGGTGATAGACACTGGGGAGGGTATGTGCTATGGTGAGCGCTGTGAATTGTGTAAGACTGTTGAATCACAGATCTGTACCTCTGAAACAAATAATGCAATATATGTTAAGAAAAAAAAAAAGAAGATAGCAGGAGGGGAAGAATGAAGGGGGGGAAATCGGAGGGGTAGACGAACTATGAGAGATGATGGACTCAAAAACAAACTGAGGGTTCTAGAGGGGAGGGGGGTGGGAGGATGGGTTAGCCTGGTGATGGGTATTAAAGAGGTCACGTTCTGCATGTGTATGGAGATGCTGCTGCCAAGAGCAGCAATGAGAGAATGCAGCGTTGGAGCCTTGTGGAGGGTCCAACAGTGAAGTTGTGCTTCCAGGCACGGCTCTGCTTCCAGTGACCACCCTTCTCTCAGATCTGGGAAACTTGACCTGGTTCGAATTTTTAAAAGATCTCCTTGAAGGCCATGGGAAAGGAGAGAGATGGTTGTTGAAGAGATGAGACTGGTCTAGGGTGGAGCCTTAGCTGGAGGACAGTGATCGTGAGAGATCGGGAGCCAACTAGCTTGTGAGGAATTAGTGGTGTGGACAAGGGAGGGGGAAGAAGAGAACATTCAAGGAGACTTCTGAGTTTGTGGCCTGAGAGACTGGGTCAATAGCAGTATCATTTCTTGAAAGAGGAGAGCTCTAATGTTAGATGGATGACTTTAAATGGCTTGAATATTCAGCCAAAAATAAAGACACAAGAATTTGTCCAGGACAGTTATTGTTACAGGCCAGTCCCCTCTGAACAATGCCAATGTCTCTGTGAATTACATAAAATCCCGCGTCAGATAAGGGCTCTGAGCTAAGTGGAGCACAGCAGTCTGAGATGATGGAAGTGTGCTTAATTTAAATTCATTTCACCCAGAATGAAGTTTTTCCTAGGCACCAGTAACCCAATGGGTGGTGGCATTGTCTTGCGTTAGGTTAAAGTGTAGTCGCCCCCAGAATAAAATGAAAAGAAGCACCTCAATGATTAACAAGCTGGAAATCAACTCCCTGTGCAATATTTCCCATCTGCTTCCCAGTGCCATAGAAATGGTTTGCTCTGTTCTTTTTCTCAATACAATATACAAACTGCCTGAAAAAGTTATTTTCAAGCTATATAATCTGAAAAGAACTAGCAATTGAAAAGACAAAAATATTGTAAAGGTATTTGTGCTGAGGACAAAGAACGCATTTTTGTTTTCATTGATCTTCCAAGATATGCCCTTCTATATGGAACTTCAAGGTAAAAATTGGCATTTAAGAAGGATGTAGGCATTTCCACAAGAATGGAGTCTTAAGACCATATTATTTATAAATGCATTTTCTACACCATCACTTGGAAGTGAGGATATATATTTAAATGTGTGCCGAGTATACTTTCCTTTTAAGTTCCTGGCTCTGTAGCACACTTCCTTTTATGTAACATTCAGGGTGAGACTGGTGATGGATGCACTTTCCAGCATTTGCACACATTTATTTACTGGAAATTTCTTAAGTCATGGTTCCTTGGGTTTTAGACCAGCAGGAGTATTAATGTCAATGGTGTTCATGCCTATACTTCTGCTACTTATTGATATATCTCCAACTCATTTGAAGGTGTTGCCTAAACAGAATGAGGAAGAACCATGTGTAAAAGTTCACCTCTAAATTTCCAGCTCTAGAACTCACACTCGCATTTAGTCCCCCAGGGCTTCCTCCAATCTGAGTGTGGTTTCCTCACATGCGTCTTGGGCAAATGAGCTGTGTGCCTTCCACATGGTGGGACAGAGGGTTCTCATCTGACACTTACATGTCTGATGGGTGCAAACACACCAGGGGACAGAACTACCCAAATCTGCTGCACTCATGTTCATGGAATTTCTTGGAGGATCACAGAAACTTGGATACCCTGGTACTAAAGTGTGTGCAAGAACTGGCTTGTGAGAGCTGCTTGCTAAACTTTCAGAATTTTTGGCACCCAGTTGTTAAACATAGTTGTTATTAGAATTAAGTTATGTAAACTTACAATTAAGTGTACTAAAACCAAAGTAATAAATATTCAAAATGCATCTCTTCCTAATTAGTTTACTACATTTTGCTATTATCTATGTCCTTGAGGTTATTTGCATTTGTTTGATCTGTATGGTAGAAATATTATATAACAGTGTGTTGCAGTGAACACTCCCCAGCTCCATGTTTAGTGGTGTCACATTTGTGCTTGTAATTAGTCATGGTGGGAGTATTAGCACCACTTATTTTTACCAGCACTCTTAGTGTATAAGGAGAATATTTTCTCCCTCGAAAATCTTAGTGTATAAATTCTTATGCACTAAAAATCATGCTTTGTCATTTATTAGAAGATATAACTTCTAATATTAAAAACATCTACCATTTGTTCAGTGCCTGCTTTGCTCCAGGCTCTGTATCAGGCACTGACATGTGTCATCTCATTTTTTACCTGTTAGAATGGAAACCTGGATCCCTTCATTTAGGTATAAAAGATCCCTTCCATCCATTTACTTGCTATAAAACTTTTAGTTCTCTGTTTGTTCTAGACTTAACCCTCAATCTGCATGTTAAAATGCAACAAAGCTAAAGGTCCAGAAATGGTGCTGACCTTGTGACTTGCGGCACCTGCTTGGGCGGGACATTGCAGTCACACCATGCTGTGTTCCTCCAGGGGAGAGTGGAGGAGACCTTATGGAAAACAGCCTAGAAATGAGTGGCAGGACAGGAGATGCAGCCTCAAGCAGTGAAGGTCGAGGGGAAGCTGACCTTGAGAGACCTTCACATGTGTTGAAGTTGGTGTGGACCCCACCATCTCCAGAACAAGGTGGATAAAGCTACTAAGTCAATGCTTCAAACAGTTGCCCACATTTTGTCTGTGTTTCTGGTATTTAAATATGGCAGCAGTAGCCCCATTCTTGAATCAGCACAGAGATGAGGGAAATGTGTGGAATTCTAAATTGTTTTCTTAACCTACAAAAGGATGGGTGTTGCCAGCTCACCTAGAGCATAAAGAATGGCTGCTAGAGTATGGCCGCTCAACCACGAGCCACATGGGATTCCCTCTCAACACCAGATGGCTACTTGGGGCTGCGCAGGGTGTAACTACAGTACTTTCTGTGGCTCCTGTGTGATGCAGAAGTGGCCATTAGGCTATTCTGTGTGGGCTTCAGATGTCCCAACACAGCACACTCAGAGCATCCCAAGTGTGGGCCAACCCTGGCCAGCAGAGACTGCTTCGTGAGCAAGGGTGGTTTCCTGGGAGCCGAGGGAGGTGTCCCTAGCACTTGCTGACACTCACATGCAGGGATGGGAGGTATTGTCTGTTTACCTCTACTTTCATCAATACTAAAAGAAAAGGGAGCTCTCCTATTAATTCGTGTGCGGAAGCATCAATGCACGCATGTGTGTTCTGGGTGGAGCTATCTAGTTTCAGGATGGCGAGTGGCATCTGGATACCGCTAGACATGGTTTCTAAACCAGCTATGCTCCAAAGTGGATGGTTTTCCATAGGAAGAATCTAGTTTGGAGATCCTGTTATCCAATAGAAAATAAGTCATAGTTCATATGTCACAAGATTGAAGATAACAGAAGTGTAAGCTTCTGTAGGAGTTTAAGGTAGTAAAAGGGGAGAAGGGCAGGATGGATGTGCCCCAGAGAGAATCAGCTGGTGTGGACCTCCCACAGGATCCTCAGCCCCTGCGCTGGGGCCCTCTGGTTTGGGAACAGCCCAGGCAGGCTGTCATCACAGCTGTGGCCTCTGCCCCCACACGATGCCTGTGGTCCACATTGGGACTCAGGATGGCAGCTGGCCATGCCTCTAAAAGGTGACCAGCCACCTGATTTCTTTCTGGTTTTTGGAGGGGTCCCAATGCAGAGCTGCTGTGTCCAGGGGTGCATGAGGTCTTTGAGCTTTCAGCACACATAACTTTTGTTCCTCCTCCTGGATGCAGGATCTTTGAAGGTCTGACCTACTAAGCAAAGATCTTCCTTCCCTGGGGAGGAATTTCTCTAGGAAACTAGCAGAGTCCTGACCCCCAGAAAGCTCTTCCTTTATTTGGCTCCTGATGAATCCCCCAGGTCCACCTGATATACTTGTATCTGACTAACCTCCAGCCTTCATGGCCACTTCGGAGTTCTTTTTCCAGGAACTCAGCAGCTCCACAAAAACAGTGAGAGAAAATGGGCATGGAAAGTGTGTGAGAGGCCCAGACTGAGGGTGCCTCCCTGGCTCACTCACCCATGGCTTTGCCCACTGTGCTGGAAAACCCGGTTCCATGATAAGTAATAAGCACACACTGGTTGATACTTTCACCTGCCTCCTTAGTATTTAGAAGGACAACAGATGTATATTGTGCAATGTTATATATATTTCTGGGAGTTTAAGCCAAGGCTTTCTGTTGCTTTTTCTGAATGGATATAATGTAATCATATAATCCACTGAGCTGGGAGGCATAGTGCTGTGCTGGGCTTGACCCTGACTAGGCTTTTCCTTGATACCATTTTCAATAAAGACATTGGCTAAACAGGGTAAATAATGATATGAACTCATAAAGACACATCTGGCACAGAGTGGGCACTATGCAAGAAATGTGTAATTATTTGAGCCGGAACACTGAGAATCAAAGGTCAGATAGTCAGATAATCTGCACAAGATCAAACAAGAGGCAGAAACAGAACTGAGGGTTTAGCTCATGCTTATTTTGCTCCCTGCTACCTCCCTCAAGGCACTCACCAGACAGCCCTAAGAGAAGCAACTTCAGAGCAGTGTGTGGGAAGGGGGTATAATCACACCTTGGTGGTGGGGCGTCATCCCTGCCAGGTCCCTCTCTCTGCAGTCCGTGTATCCCACAGCCCACCATGTGTGGCACGGGGTGCCAGAAGGGCCAACTAGCAAGTGTGTGGCCCTGATTAAACGTGGCAGTGTGTCCTCCTTCCTGAGTGCTGTGGAGGGCACATCCCCTCGTGCAGCCTACGAGAGCCTGTCTCAGGCCCTCTCAACAACACAGTCCACAAGAAAGCATACACAAAGGACGAGGCTCTCTTAGAATGAGCCAGGAGTACTGCTACATGGGGTTGCCTCGCAGGCAGGCCCACGCATCCTGCGGCATGATGTGGGAACTTAGAGGTTCTGTCATCCCTGTTCTTACCACCTCTGACGTCAGGCTGCTGTGCTTCGGTGGAACTCTTGTCTGTTCCGGAGTGTTCCAGGGACTTCCTTTCTTGGAGGTGGAGTTGAAGGTGTACTGTATAGTGAAACCATTGCGTCCACTGTGGAGGGACTCTGCTGGCGTCAGACTCACAGGCACAGGAAGATCTGAGGGAATGATGCTGTGGAGCGAGATGGGAACATGGGGAGAGCTTCTTCACCATGGAGGCACAGAAGCTGGCCTCCACACCAAATTACGTAGTTCTTCTTTCCCACCACATGGAGGACTGACAGGTTAGAGTAAACCATGAAAGTTCTTTGAGTGAATGAACAAATGAGTGAATGAGCATGAATGACTGAATGACACAGTGCTTGAGGTGATTTCCTTTTCTCAAATTCTATGACTCTATGCACAGGAGAAGTAAAGCAAGGAATCCTATCAAAGCTTCATAGCTAAATAAAAATCTCACGGAAGTTTTTTCAGTAATAAAGCGGCAACTGAAGGAAGAATCGGTATTTTATTTTTAAAACCAAACCCTGACCATCTTGACAGGAGAAAATCTCCAGCTAAGATTCATCTGCAGTTATTTTTTTTTTTTTAATGGTGAAAAGCAGGGGCTCCTGGGTGGCTCAGTCGTTAAGCGTCTGCCTTCGGCTCAGGTCATGGTCCCAGGGTCCTGGGATTGAGTCCCACATCAGGCTCTCTCCTCGGAGCGAAGCCTGCTTCTCTCTCTCCCACTCCCCCTGCTTGTGTTCCCTCTCTCGCTATGTCTCTCTCTGTCAAATAAATAAAATCTTTAAAAAAAAAAAGGTGAAAAGCTGTTTTCACATTATTTTTTGCTAGGCCAGCTCATTGTTTTTACTAGATGGGCATTGTAAACATCCCTGAAGAGTATAGATAACATTGTCATTGTCAGATTTTAGCAGTAGTTTACGGAACACTCATAAGATGTCACATAGCTAATTTGCTATCAGTTTTATACTTTCAAAACCCGGGTGAGCTACACAAAGTGATAAATTTTGGGTCCAATTGGAAGAACTATTCCACATTATAAGATGCCAGCTTTGAGTATCAGAGCCCCACTGATCTGTGTCTTATTAGTCAGTCCATTAGTTCCATCAGGTTTTGCTTCACTCAGAGCTGGTTGGATAAGAAATAAAGCTGCACTGTCAGTGATTATAAGAATGAGATTTCCAGTTTTGTAAACAACCCAGGGAGTTGTCAGACCTGCAGATACCAGGACTGACAAACACCCTGGATGCCCCTCCTCTGAGAGCTGTGCTGGACACCAGCACACGCAGCCACAGACCCACCTGGGACCTCAGTGTGATCGTGGGCCAGCACAGGGCATCTCTCTTCTGCTCTGCCCTTCTCTCCAGCCTCTAGGCCTCAGTGCAGATTCTACTCCTCCTCCCAATTTAGGGGAACCCAGCCAAGTTTTATTGGCCACTGGGGACTCAGAAATAAATTAGTTTCTTTCCTTGGTGCACAGGAACTTGCACTCTGATGAAGAAAGACAGGCAGACTCCAGTGTGATTGCAGCCCAGTATACGATAGAGATGTGCAGAGTTGTGGAAAACCAAAGCTCCTAACTCAGCTGTGGTGGGTGCAGGTTTAGGGGAGGTGTAGATTGCATGGATAGTTCCAGAAGAGCCACACAGAAGAAGGGATGGTTGCAGTGAAGACATATGGCTTGCATGGGAGATGGGGCTGGGTGGTGGGCAGGCTGCCGGGCAGGACTGTACAGCCTCACTGCAGGTGAGAAATTACATTTATTAACCACTGGATGATTTCATCCCTAAAACCCAATTAGATATCCACTGCCACATAAAAGATAAAGTAGGAAAAGGAAAGGTGGATTGGGCAAGGAGACCAGCTGTGAGGCTTTTTCTGTGGTTCTTTGAAATGTCATAATGCTTGGACCATTTTTGTGCATGATAAGCATTACTTGACTGAGAGAAATAATATTCCCCTTTTACATTTCCTATGAGACTCTTCTATACTTCAGGCCCTTGGAAGCTGTGGCTGTTTATCATGGTTGTTTATCGACACCTGGCTCTGTGCTTCTATAATGAACACTCAGAGCATGATGAGTAAATGCATGAACTAAGCTTGAATACTTTCACCCTCAGCTGTTGAGGCAACAGGAAGCTGACACAGTACAACCCCAGGGCTTATGTTAGTCACCGTCTCTCCCCTCAAATGAATCATAGTGCAGCAACAGGGAAAGGGGGCATAGTGGTCTCGAAGAAACTTCAAATTAGAAAGTTTGCTCCACATCACCATGGGACATTTGCAGATGTTTGCTCCTTTTGGAAAAAAAAAAATGGAGATGTAAAGGAATTCTTCACTTTCTCTTTTCTGTGTTCTCCAAAACAAACTTGTGGTATTCCTCATACCCTGCTCAAAGTCCTTTGCTGAGGCCATGTCCTGATTGACCACCTGTCTCTTACCTGTTGGATTTACCCACTCTTGGATTTTCACATCTTTCCTTGTCTTCAATGTGGACATCTTTTCTTTGTGCTCAAATTTATTTACAGACTTTAATTTGCAGATGTAGCAAGTATCAGAAAATGTTTTTAGGTTTCTCTGTTTTTTCAGTATTTTTATCATGACCTCAATACTTAGTTTGTTCCCAGATAAAGAAAACTGTTCCAGACAGTCTCCATGTTGATGACCCATTTCCTATATAGAGAAGTGCAAAACATTAAAGTGGGGCAGTTTTCTCTAAGACGTGAAGATAATTGCACTGAAAGCATCTTGAAGATGAAAAGAGCCCTGATGTCAAGGCCTCTGGGCTCAGTCTCCAGCTTCAGCAGTCACCACATGCTGTTTTCTCCTCTGCAACATGGTGGCTATGTTGTTTACCACAAAGTGTTGTGCAGGATGGAGTAGAGCCACTCTGGAAGCAGAACACAAAAGTAAATTTATAGCATTGTTTTTGAAGGCTTTTAAAATGAACTTATTTCTTTTTTTAAAAAAATATTTTATTTATTCATTTGAGACAGAGAGAGAGAGAGAGAGCACAAGCAGGGGAGAGGCAGAGGCAGAGGGAGAAGCAGACTCTCTGCTGAGCCAGGAGCCCAACCATGTGGGGCTGGGTCCCAAGATCATGACCTGAGCCAAAGGCAGACACTTAACCATCTGAGCCACCCAGATGCCCCAAAATGAATTTATTTCTAAAAAAATTTTTTTAAAAAGTAAAACGAACTTATTTCTGAAACTAATGATGTACTATATGTTGGCCAATTGAATTTAAATAATAATAAAAAAGGAAAATGACCATTGGGAAAACAAAAACAAAAAAACAAACAAAAAAATGAACTTGTTTCTAAAAAGAAGGCTATCTCAGGTGCCTGGGTGGCTCAGTTGCTTAAGCGACTGCCTTCGGCTCAGGTCATGATCCTGGAGTTCCTGGATCGAGATCCAGTCCTGCACTGGGCTTCCTGCTCAGCGGGGAATCTGCTTCCTCTGACCCTCCCCCCTTCATGCGCTCTCTGTCCTCTCTCTCTCATTCTCTCTCTCAAATAAATAAAAATAAAAAATATTTAAAAAGAAGGCTATCTCAGGAGTCACAAATTTAAGTGAAAAAATCAGAAATTAACTAGTTTGAAATCTGTTCCAACTATTTAGCTAACCCAAAATATTGAATAGTGAAAATGTCATTTAACTATAGCTATAGAATGTAGTGAGAATTTCAGATGCAGTAGTGTAAACTTGGCGACCATTCTGCCTTTTATGTGCCTGGGATGATATGCTCCTGGTCTATCCCTCAGGCTGGGAATAAGGCAGAGGCCCCACATTCACCTTCTTGGAGCCATTACTTTAGAGGTTAGGGTTGCCAATGTAAGAACCCCTACTTCCACCCACCTCTAACAGCACATCCTCCAGGCCCTGAATGAGCTCTGCCAAGGATGGGAGAATCTTTACTTTAGAATGTAAATTTTGCATATTTCTTAGGCAAATTTTCTCTTAGTATTGAAATTCATAAGAAGAAAACCTACAGAAGAGCAAACAAATTTTAAGGTATAGCATTCAGAGAACTTAACAAAATACATATTCCAAGAAATTGATGCAAAATACAAGGAATCCATTTTCCACAAATTTTACATAGAGATTTAAATTTATAATTTATATTTCAATATATGTATCGTAAAATTCAGTCTTATGGTGTAGAGTTCCATGAATTTTTAGGAATCTGTTGTTACATATCTAGCACCATGATCAAGAAACAGATCAATTCTATCACCTGGAAAAAAAAATTCCTTTATGCTGATCCTTTATAGATAAACCCTTCCCCCACCAGTAACCGCTGACAACCACTGATTTAGTTGCCATCCTATAGTTTTGCCTTTACCAGAATGTCATAAAAGTGGAATGATGGGGGAGGCTAAGCATGAATGGGAGCAAGAGGTAGTTGGGAAATCTCTGTACCTTGTTAAGCCTTTTGGGTCTGCTGCTTTAATTTACCAAAATGCATTTGAGATTCATCAGTGCTGTTGTATGTATCAATAGTTTGTTCCTTGTATTTCTGTGGATTATTCCATTGATGAGTGATCAGCAGTTTGTTTATTCACCAGTTGAAGGTCATTTTTATTTTTTCAATTTTGGATAAATATGAATAGAGCTGTTCCGAACACTCATGTACATGTTTTCATGTGAACATAAATTTTCTACTGAGCATGCCTGGGAACAGGTGGCATGCAACTTAAGGGTCTAGTGACAAAGACCCCATATCTCAATTCATTTTTTAAAAAATGAGAGTAATTGAGGTATAATTTCATATAGTAAACTTGACCCTTTTTAGATGTATAGTTCAATGAGTTTGGACAAACATATATAGTCATGTAACCACCATCTCAACTGAGACATAATATTTCTCCCCAAGGTTCCCTGGTACCCCTTTATCTTCAATTCCTTCTCCTACCTACCTCTTACCTACTGGTAAGAACTCATCTGATTTCTGTCCATGTAGTGTTTCAGTTTGTTTTAGGTTTTTGTTTTTTTGTTTGTTTGGTTTTGGGTTTTTTGTTTGTTTTTTTCAGCTTAGAGATTTTTTTTTAAAAATTATTTTAAATATTTAATTTATTTTTTATAGAGGTTTTAGGTTCACAGCAAAATTGAGAGGAAGGTGTAGAGATTTGCCACCTGTCTCCACTCAAGCACAGCCTCCCCCATTATCAAAACCCTCCACCAGAGCGGTGCATTTGTTATAATTGATGAACCTGCATTGACACATCATTATCACCCAAAGTCCATAGTCTACTTTAAGGGTCACTCTTGGTATTGTACATTGTATGAGTTTAGACAAATGTCATGTATCCATCATTATAGTATCATACAGAGTATTTTTACTGCCCTAAAAATCCTCTGTCATTGCCCACCCCAATCCCTGGCAACCATTGATCTTTTTACTGCCATCATGGTTTTTCCTTTCCCAGAATGTATTATAGCTGAAATCACACAGCATGTAGTCTTTTCAGTTTGGCTTCTTTCACTTGTAATATGCATTTAAGGTTCTTCCATGTCTTTTCATGACTTGATAGCTCATTTCTTTTTAGCAGTGAATAATATTGCATTGTCTGGATGTACCAGCTTATTTATCCATTCACCTACTGAGAGGCATCTGCCAAGTTTTGGCAAGTGTGAATAAAGCTGCTATAAACATCCATGTGCACATTTTTGTGTGGATGTAAGTTTTCTGTTCCTTTGGGTAAATAACCAAGGAGTGCAATGGTTAAATCATATGGTAACAGTATGTTTGGCTTTGTAAGATATTGCTAAACTATCTTTCAAAGTGGCTGCACCATTTTGCATTCCCACCAACAATGAATGAGAGTTTCTGTTGCTCCACACCCTCACCAGCATTTGTGTTGTCAGTGTTTTGGGATTTTAGTCTAACAGGTATGTAGTGGTATGTCATTGTTGTTTTAATTTGCTTTTCCCTAATGACATCTAATGTGGAGCATCTTTTTATATGCTTATTTGACATCTGTGTATCTTCTTTGGTGAGGTGTTGCCCCCATAGTTTTACTTTTTTCAGAATCTCATAAAAATGGAATATAGATCCTTGACTTAACATGATGCTTTTGAGATTCAGTCATGTTCTTGCACTTATCAATAGTTAAATGTCTTTGTTTTTACTGCTGAGTAGTATACCACTGAATAGATGTACCACAATTTGCCCAGAGGTCTTCGTGTGCATATATGTTTTCATTTCTCTTGGGAAGATACTTAGCAATAGAATTGCATGGCCATGTGGTTTGTGTACATTTAACTTTTTGGAGTTGCTGTATCATTTTGAATTCCACCATTAATGTATGAAAGTTCCAGTCAGGTTTGATTTTTACTCATTCTAACATGTGTGTAGTGGTAGGTGGTTTAATTTACATTTCACTGATGACTAATGATGTTGAACATGTGTTTATCTGTTGATGTCCTTTGGTGAAGTATCTATTAAGATCTTGTCTTTTAAAAATTGGATTATTTTCTTAGTAAGTTTTGAGAGATTTTTATATTCTTTTTTTTTTTTTTTAAGATTTTTTATTTTTTATTTATTTGACAGACAGAGACACAGCAAGAGAAGGAACACAAGCAGGGGGAGGGTGAGAGGGAGAAGCAGGCTTCCCGCGGAGCAGGGAGCCCGATGCGGGGCTCGATCCCAGGACCCTGGGACCATGACCCGAGCCGAAGGCAGACGCTTAATGACTGAGCCACTCAGGTGCCCCGAGATTTTTATATTCTTAAGATACAAGTTCTTTGTCACATACGTGATTTGCAAAATTTTCTTGTTTTCCCATTCTTGTAATAAAATCTTTCTCAGGCAAAGGTTTTAAATTCTGATAAAGTCCAACTTATGAATTTCATCTTCTGTGGATCATGCTTTTTGTGTTATATTTAAGAAATCTCTGCTAGAAAGACAATTATATGGTTTCACTCATATGTGGTTTTCTGTGTACAAATCTTTCACCTCCTTGGTTAAGTATATTTCTGAGTATTTTATTTTTTTCTGATGCTATTGTCAGTGGAATTGGTTTCATAATTTCCTTTCCAGATTGTTCATTGTTACTGTTTAGAAATGCAAGTGATTTTTGCATGTGGATTTTGTATCCTGCAACTTTGCTGAATTCATTTATTAATTTTAATCGGTTTGTGTGTGTGTGTGACTTTAGAGTTTTTATGTATATGATTATGTCATCATGATAATCATGACATCATCTTGAACAGAGATAATTTTACTCCTTGCTTTTTTTTCTTAAGATTTTATTTATTTATTCAACAGAGAGAGACACAGCGAGAGAGGGAACACAAGCAGGTGGAGTAGGAGAGGGAGAAGCAGGCTTCCCCACAGAGGAGGGAGCCCAATGCGGGACTCGATCCCAGGACCCTGGGATCATGACCTGAGCAGAAGGCAGACGCTTAACAACTGAGCCACCCAGGCGCCCCCTACTTCTTGCTTTCTAACTTATATGCTTTTTATTTCTTTTTCTTGCCTAATTACTCTGTCTAGGAGGACTTCTAGTACTATGTTGAATAGAAGTGGTGAGAGAGAGCATCCTTGTTTGGTTCCTGATCTTAAAGGGAAAGTCTTTAATTTTTCAGCATTGATTATGATGTTAACTGTGGACTTCTCATATATGGGCTTTATTATGCTGAGGTAATTTTCTTCTATTCTTAGTCTGCTGGAAGTTTTCATCATCAAAGAGTGTTGAATTTTGTCAAATGCTTTTTCTGCATCAACTGAGATGATAGTGTTTTTTTTTCCTTTCATTCTGTTAATGTGATATAATACATTGATTGTAATATGATTTTTGTATGCTAAACCATCCTTACATTCCAGGAATAAATTCCACTTAGTTATGGTGTAAATCCTATTAATGTGTTTCTGAATTTGGTTTGCTAGTATTTTATTGAGGACTTTTGCATCAATATTTACCAGGGCTAATTGGTCTGTTGTTTTCTTTCCTTGTAATGTCTTCATTTGATTTTGGTATCAGGTTAATGCTGGGCCTCCTAAAGTTGGTTTGGTAATGTTCCCTCTTCTTCAGTTTTTTTTTTTTTTTTTTTTGGAAGAATTGAGCATTATTGATGTTAATTCTTCTTTAAATGTTCAGTAGAATTCACCAGTGAAACCATCAGGCCAAGGTCTTTGCTGGGAGGTTTTTGATTACTGATTCAATCTGCTTTCTAGTTAAAGGTCTCCAGATTTTTTTCCTTCATGATTCAGTCTTGGTAGATTGTATATTTATAGAAATTTAATCAATTTTTTCTAGGTTCTAATTTGTTGGTTTATAAGTATTCTTAGTAGTTTCTTATGATCCTTTTAATTATTGTAGCATCAGTTTTAATGTCTTTTCTTTCATTTATGATCTTTAAAATTTGAATCTTCTCTCTTTTTTATCTTAGTCTAGCTAAGGGTTTGTCAGTTTTATTAATCTTTTTAAAAAATCAGCTCTTCTATTGTTTTTCTATTCTCTGTTCATTTGCTTGTGCTTTAATTTTTATTATTTTCTTCTTTCTGCTAACTCTGTGTTTGTTCTTCTTTTTTTCTAGTTCCTTGAGGTGTAAAAATTAGTTGTTGATTTAAATTCTTTCTTCTATTTTAATGTAGGCATTTGCTACTATAAACTGCCTTCTTAGTTCTTTTACTGCATCCCATAAATTTTGGTACATTGCATTTTCATTTTCATTGTCTCAATACATTTTGTATGTGTGTGTGTGTGGTCAATATGTCACATTTTTAAAAATTGAAGTATAATTAACATACAGTGTTATGTTAGTTTCAGGTATACAACATACTGATTCAACAATTCTATACATTTCTCAGTACCCATCAAGATAAATGTACTCTTAATCCCCTTTATCTATTTTACCCATCTTCCCACCCACATTCCCTCTGGCAACTATCAATTTCTTCTCTATATTTAAGACTCTATTTTTTCTTTTGTCTCTTTTTTTCTTTCTTTGTTTGTTTTGTTTCTTAAATTCCACATATGACTGAAATCATATGGTATTTGTCTTTCTTTGACTACTTACTTCACTTAGCATTATATATCCTCTAGGTCCACCCATGTTGTTGTAAATGGCAAGATTTCATTCTTTTTAGGGCTGAATAATATTCCATTGTATATATGTACCAACCCTTCTTTATCCATTTATCTATGGATGGACATTTGTGTTGCTTCCATATCTTGGCTATTGTAAATAATGCTGCAGTAAACATAGGGGTACATATGTCTTTTTGAATTAGTGTTTTCATTTTCTTTGGGTGAATACCCAGGAGTGTATTACTGGATCATATGGTAATTCTATTTTTAATTATTTGAGGAGCCTCCATACTATTTTCTACAGTGGCCATACCAATTTGCATTCCTACCAACAGTGAACAAGTGTTCCTTTTTCACCACATCTTAGTCAACACTTGTTATTTCTTGTGTTTTTTATTTTAGCCATTCTGACAGGTGTAAAGTGATATCTCACTGTGGTTTTTAATTTGCATTTCCCTAATGATTTGTGATGTTGAGCATCTTTTCATGTGTCTGTTGTCCATCTGCATGTTTTCTTTGGAAAAGTGTCTATTCAGGTTCTCTGCCCATTTTTTTAAACAAATGGTGCTGGGCAAACGGGATAGTTACATGCAAAACTGGACCACTTTCTTATACCACACATAAAAATAAACCCCAAATGGATTAAAGACCTAATATGAGATCTGAAATGATAAAATTTCTAGAGGAAAGCATAGTCAGTAATTTCTTTGACATTGGCTATAGAAACATTTTTCTAGATGTGTCTCCTCAGGCAAGGGAAACAAAAGTAAAATTACTCTATTGGGACTACATCAAAATAAAAAGCTTTCACACAGTGGAGGAAATAATCAACAAAACAAAATCATGATTTACTGAATGGGAGAAGATATTTGCAAATATTTGATAAGGGGTTAATATAGAAAATATATAAAGAACTTACATAATTCCACACCAAAAAAACCACAAATAATTGGATTAAAAAAAATCTCAGCATATTTTCTAATTTCCCCTGTTATTTCTTCTTTGACCTGTTGGTTGTTCAAGAATAGGTTGTTTAATTTTCACATACTTGTGAACTTCCTAGTTTATTTTTGCTGTTGATGTCTAGTTTCATTCTATTGTAGTCAGAAAATATCTTTGGTATAATACAATGGCTACTTAAATTATTAAGATTTGTGTTGTGGCCTAACATGTGATCTCTCCTAGAGAATGTTCCGTGTGCACTTGAGAATGATGTATATTCTCCTATTACTGGGCAAAATGTTTTGTTTGTGTCTGTTAGGTACAATTGGTCAGTAGTGTTAAGTCTTCTGTTTTCCTTATTGCTCTTCTGTGTGTTTGATCTATTATTGAAAGTGGGATATTGAAATATCCTACCATTATTATGTTACTTTTTATTTCTCCCTTTAATTCTGTCAGTGTTTGTTTCATATATTAGGGTGCTCTGCTGTTAAGTGCATTATATATTTATAAGTGTTATATTTTTCTGGTTAGTTGACTTTTTTAGCATTATATAATGTTCTTATTTGTTTTGACGGTTTTTCAGCATAAAATATTTTTTAAATTGAAGTGAAATAAAAGTTAACCATTTTAGGGGTGCCTGGGTGGCTCAGTCAGTTAAGTGTCTGCCTTCAGCTCAGGTCATGATCCCGGGGTCCTGGGATCAAGCCCTGCATCAGGCTCCCTGCTCAGTGGAGAGACTGCTTCTCTTTCTCCCTCTGCTGCTCCCCCTGTTTGTGCTCTCTTACGAGATCTCTCTCTCTGTCAAATAAACACATAAAATCTTTAAAAAAAAGTTAGCCACTTTAAAGTGTACAACTGGGGCACCTGGGTGGCTCAGGTGGTTAAGCGACTGCCTTCGGCTCAGGTCATGATTCTGGAGTCCGGGGATTGAGTCCCGCATCAGGCTTCCTGCTCAGCAGGGAGTCTGCTTCTCCCTCTGACCCTCCCCCCCTCATGCTCTCTCTCTCTTTATCTCATTCTCTCAAATAAATAAATAAATAAAATCTTTTAAAAAAAAATAAAGTGTACAACTGAGTAGCTTTAAGTACATTGATGATATTGTACAAGCATTACCTGTCTCTAATTCCAAAATGTTTTCATAATCCCAAAATAAAACTCTATTCTCTTTAAGCATTTGCTCCTCATTTCCCTATTCTCCAAGCCCCTGACAACCACTAATTTGCATTCTGTTTCTATAGATTTACCTATTCTAGACATTTCCTATGAACAGGATCATACAACATATGACCTTTTATGTCTGGCTTCTTTCACTTAGTGTAATGTTTTTGAGGGACATCCATATTATAGCATGTATCAGTACTTCACTTCTTTTTATGACAGAATGATATTCCATTGTATGTATGTACACAATTTGTCTATCCATTCATCTATCTATGGACACTTGGGTTGTTTCTACATTTTTGCTATTGTGAATAATGCTGCTGTAAATATTAGTGTACAAATATCTGTTCAAGTCTGTGCTTTCAATTCTTTTGGGTATATGCTCAGAAGTAGAATTGCTGGATCATTTGGTAATTCTATATTTAGTTTTTGAAGATCTGCTATTGTTTTTTATAGTTGCTGTACAATATTACATTCCTCCTACCAGTGTACAGGGTTCCAATTTCTCTATATTCTCTCCAATACTTCTTTTTTAAAATATAAGATGATGGGTGTGAAGTGGTATCTCACTGTTTTGATTTGCACTTCCCTAATATGAGTGATGAATATCTTTTCATGTGCTTATTGGCCATTTGTATGTATTCTTGGACCAAATGTTCATTCAAGTCCTTTGCCTGTACTTTAGTAGGGATGTTTATCTTTTCCTTGTCGAGCTATAGGAATTTTTTAATATATTTTGGTTAATAACCTCTTATTAGATATATGACTTACAAATATTTTTTCTTATTCCACAGATTGCCTTTTCATTCTATTTATTGTATCATTTGATGCACATTTTAAATTTTGATGAAGTCTGATTTATCTATTTTTCCTTTGTTGCCTGTGCTTTTGTTGTCATATCTAAGAAATTATTGCCAAGTCCAATGTATTCCCAATGTTTTCTTCTAATAGTCTTATATTTTAGCTTTTATGTTTAGGTCTTTGATCCATTTTCAGTTATTTTAGTATATGGTGTGAGGTAAGGGTCTAACCTTATTCTTTTGCATGTCAATATCCAGTTTTCTCAACATGTTGTTGAAAGATTTTCCTTTTCTCACTCAATGGTCTTGGTGCCTTTGCCGAAATCATTTGACCATATATGTGAGGGTTTATTTCTGGGTTCTATTTCTTTGTATGCTTTGTGATCTGAAAATTGAAAACTGAGCATCTGAAAAGACAGCCACCTCTCCCAGTGTTTGTTGACTGGCTCCATGCAAGGGAAGACTTTCACTAATCAGCCTAACTTGAAGGCTTACTGTCTTCTAAGGCTTTTTCTGGACATGCATCTACCCTGGGCCTGTGTGTATACTTTTTTAAAATTCCCCCAAACAGATGACCACTCTTAAATGCTTTAATTCCCTAAGAGTCTCACCCCTGCTTTTTCTTGGATCCTTAGCTGTTCAGTTGTATTCCTCTATCAGTCATCTCTTACCTCATGTGTCTTAGAGTCTGTAGTCCCCTATGGCTTTCAGGAGTTGAGTTGCTAGTTCCTGTGGTTTTCCCTAGCCTGGAACCTGAGCTGTGCCACTTTTAACCATTTGAATTTCAAGGTAGGTGTCATGGAGACCAATCCCTCAGCAACTCCTAGAAATGTTGCAAGTTTTGTCCTCTCTACTCTCTCAGGTTCATGGAAGGGATCTGGGCATTGGTCCACTGCTTCTCCCAAAATGTATGACACCAGGGAGGGTGTGGGGCAAGTGTGAGTAAAAACACCATGAAATTATTTACTATTTGAATATGGCATTTTTTGATTGGTTGTTCACTTTATTTCTGTAGATCTTTGATTTCCAAAACTCCTATAAAGTTACTTTGATTAGTTCTTAGTTGTTTATTTAGTGTTTCTGTGGGGGAAATAGGGCTGGGAGCTTCCTAGTCCACCATTTTGCTCTGTTTCATTGTTTTTGTAATGGTAGAATGACATTCCATTGTATAGATATACCAAATTTTTACTTATCCATTCATGCATTGATGGACATTTGTGTTGTTTCTACATTCTTGCTATTGCAAATAGTGCTGCTGTGATCATGTGTGAACATACATGGGATTTGTTTGAATCCCTGCTTTTAATTTTTTTTTTAAGATTTTATTTATTTATTTGACAGAGAGAGAGCACAAGCAGGCAGAGCGGCAGGCAGAGGGAGAGGGAGAAGCAGGCTCTCCACGAAGCAGGGAGCCCGATGTGGGGTTCGATCCCAGGACCCCGGCATCATGACCTGAGCTGAAGGCAGACGCTTAACCAACTGAGCCACTCAGGCACCCCACCTGCTTTTAATTCTTTTGTGTATATTCCTAGTTGTAGAATTGCTGGGTCTCCCTTACTTTTAAAATATATTTTTTTGCTGGATATAGAATTTTATGTGGACATGTTTTTCTTTCCAGCACTCTAAAGATGCCTCCCCATCATCTTCTTGTTTGCATAGTCTGTCAAGAATTCTACCTTTTTTTGTTTGTTTGTTTTTGTTTTGTTTTGCTTTGTTTTTCTGTATATAATGTGGTCGTTTTCTCTGGCTACCTTAACAATTTCTCTGTCTTTGGTTTTCAGCGGTTTGAATATGATACACCTAAGATTTGGTTTTGGTTGGTTTGTTTTTTAGCAATATTCAGCATGATGTTTTCCATGCTCATTAGATTTGTGATTTGGTATCATTAGTTTGAGATTCTTGGATATTATTTTTTCTGCCCCATTCTCTTTTTTTCTTTCTAGTTACACACATTAGATGACTTGATATTGTCCTACAATACTTGAATGCATTGTTATTTTTTCTCTTCTTTTTTCTTCATGTTTCAGTGTGGATGATTTTTATTGATCTGTATTCAAATTCACTAATTACTTTCTCAGATTTGTCAAGTCTGCTGGTGAGCCTGTCAAAAGCACTTTTCATTTTTGCTAATATGATTTTCATAGAGCATTTGCATTGGTTTCTTTCTCATAATTTCCATCTCTCTTCTCAAATTACCCATTGATTTTGTGTTGTTCACATTTTCCATTAGACTCTTTAACATGTTAATCTCAGTTATTTAAAATTTCTAATCTGAAAATGTCATGCCTGAATCTGGCTTCATTAATTGCATTATCTCTTGAGTATGTTGGTTTTATTCTTGCTTATTCATATGTCTAAAATTTTTTGTTGAAAGGTGGATGATAGAAACTAAGGCAAATATTCATTTATGCCTGGACATGAATGCACCTTTTCTTCTGTTAGGCATTTCGTGTGGATATTTGATTCAGTCTGGTCACTAGTTGACTTGGTGTGTGTCTTGTTGTTGCTTGATCACCTTCCATAATTCTCAATCCTTAGTGTTATCTTGTGTTTAAGGAGGGAACTGGTTTGTCAAAAAGTTTTTTTCAATACCTTTTCCATCCTCATTTTTAGGTCTTTCCTTTGTACTGAGCTACAGAGAATCTCTCTCCATGCTCTTTAAGTACAATACTATTATTTGTAGCTCAGCACTTGTTCACCTGATGGGAGTGTGGTGGGGGTCTTTGTTATTTGGATTACACTTTCTTCTCAAGTAGGCACTATGTCTCTGAGTTTTGACTATGTGGCCTTTTAGATTCCTGCCCCTCCCAAGCTGTGCTTCTCATTCCATTCACTGTTCTTGCCTCACCTCCTGGGCTTATGGCTTTATGTCTGTTCCTTTCCCCTGGTTGAAATGGATTTTCCTCAGTACCATGGGGGTATGGTATTTGTTGCCTTTTGCCCAGGAGTTATAGGCTTTGGTCCCTAAGGAGATCATGGTGAAAGATCTGGGCTTGGTGTCATTCCTTCCAGCAGCAAGTGCTGAAGTCTCTGCCAGGCCAGCACACAAAGGATGTTTTCTCAGGACTTGGCCAGTCTTTTCTGTAAGCACTCAATGAGGTCCATGGTGAAGAAGCTGCAAGTGAGTACAGATTCCTCTTTTATCTGAAGTCCACAAGATCTCTGTATTATCTTGTTTTGCCTTCTGCTTTTGCCAATTTGTTGAATGATGTTGGCTGAGTTGTTTGTAGTAGTGGTTGGCCTCTGTCTACAAGTGATCACACTCCATCTCTCCTTGCAGGTGCATGCTTTTCCTTAGACTTCAGGTTAGTTAGCTCCTCCAACATCTCAGCTCTAGGGAGGTTTGAGAAGTTTTTGATTTGCAGTTTTTCTGGATCTTTTTTTGCTACAAGATTGAGAATGATGCTCTTTTTGCTTTCTTCTAACTGGAAGTCTGGCATGGAAATTTAACTTACCAGCATGGGAGTCACTCTGATATATTCATTAAACCGAAGTATACAATGTGGGGAAACAAATTCCAAAAACTGACCAAATCCTTTCTTTATAACATTCCAGTAATTCACGTTCACATATATTTTCCAGAATGACCTTCACTTTTATGTTTTAGGTCCTGTGTTCACATGGTGCTTCTCACCTGGAAAGCTCACCCAGATCCTCCCTGAGTACCAGTAACAACTCACTGTTTAAAGTCCAGTTTGAACAACACTTTCTTAATAAAATATTCATAGCACATCACAGCAGGGTGTGTTTTCTAACTGGTCCCATTTAGGACATGATTACTTATGCCTCATACTATCCAGAACACTGTGTGCATTTTCTTATAATCCCATAGACCTAGCCTAGACCCCAGCATAATTAAAACTCTGATAAGTGATTTAATGAACAAGGCTTAGCCAGACCAGTTAAGAATAATTTAACATATTACATTGTGTTATAGTGGTTGTTTATGGATCCATCTTCTTTACAAATTTATGAGGTACTGAAGGCAAAATTTGTCTTATTTACTTTACAGTCCCTATGGGCATAGTAGACTTTCAATGTATATTATTAAATGAACAAACAAAAGCCTTCAAAGATGGGTACTCAGTGGCACTTTTAGGGGAAGCAGGGAGAAAAGGAAATGATGAAGTGGAGAAGAGGGGGAAGGATGCTGAATTAGGTGCCACAAAGACTACCAGGGTCAACCATTTTCCAGTCCCTATTCTGCTAAGGCATGACCCTTCAGCACAGTGTCTGCAAATCAATCTGTGGGAGGTTTTCTTTGCATATTATATGGAATAGCTGGTTACCAATACAATAAGCAAAAGATGTATAAAGAATTGATTATTCTTAGAAATGTCAACTTCTATGTGAGTTGATATTTTGCTGTGGTTTTCAATTTTTATAACAGAATACAAAAGTTCTAGTATGTCCCTGATAACTAAATTTGCGATAGAGTGCTTCTCAACTTGCCTCAACTTGCATTAGAAAATGTTAGTGATGTTCTTTTGGATACTTTCCACACATGTTTTCTTCTTTAGACAGCTGTATTTTATTACAGAAACATGTACTCAGGAAGATCAAATTACCTTCTTTTCTTCCATTTCATTTCATTGAGATTGCCCCATCAGTCCCAGTTCCCCGGATACAGACTTTCCAAGTGTGGCCCTAACTCACTCTCCTGTGAGGAATGTGTACTCACCTGAGCACAGCCAACTCCCAGGGAGTGGTATTTTTGTCTGCAGTCTGTGGAAGGTGGTTCACTGCAGACAAAGCATAATTTCCTAATTAGATATGAATTGACAAACCTTGAAGGAAAGGGTTATATGGGCATAAAATGGGTTCCTTGGAAGGCTGGGGGAAAAAGGAATGGTAAACTTTGGAGTTTGGGACCTGTTGGAAATAATTCAGCTTTAATTTAAATATAAATGTTCTTTCATCAGTTTTGGACATTATATATATGAAAATTTTATAGAGCTATCTTGATATTAAAAAGGATAAGAGAGACAGAAAGACTGAGCAAGAGAAAGAATTGGGTTCAATTCTCAATTCTTTGTCAAAATAGAATGTAAGTCACAGTAGAGCAGAGACTTTTGGGTTTTTTTCCCTGCAATATCTCTAGCCATGGAATAGTGTTGAGCACATTAGGTAAATGCTCAAAAACATGTATTAAAAGAATCGACTATAGCAAATCCCTTTACTACTCAGGCTTTAGTTTCTTCACATGTAAAATGAAGTTTTAGACACGGTTACCTCCAAAGTTATTTTTTAACTTTACAAGTCTAGAAATTTATTATAATTTTAATGTCCAATGAGTTATTTTTTAGGTTTTAAAATTTATCTTATTTTCTGATATGATATATAAGAAAGGATGGAGCCATTATTAAAGGTGATAAAGTACACGAAATAAATAGATTTAAGGATCACAGGTTAAATCTCTGGAGATTTGAAGATCTCAGGAAGTCAATACTAAGTAATGGCAAAATGGAAGTAAAAAAAATATTGTAATCTTTGAGTGACAAAATAATAGTGAAGCCAACTCTCTGAGGTGGGTACTCTACATAGGTGGTACAGGAACAGTCTGCTTTAAATATCTGAGGTAGGAGGGACACTGAAAACTAGCCCTCTTCCATAGAATGAAAACGGTCAAGGATTTAAGAATACTTTAATCTGAGAAAGAGTTGAAGGAACTAGATATACTGGAAAAGAGAATATGAAGGGGGCTTGGTACATGATGAGAGAAATATTTCCATATTGCTGCAAGGAATAGAAATGGGACCTATAAGTACAAGTGGGATTTTTAACTCAATGAAAGGGAGGACAATCAGAGCTCATGATGGAATGCTTTATCAGCCAGCTAACTCTTGAATCCTGTACATGTCTAGTTTGAGATTAGAGCATTGATAAAATGATGATGTGTTTGATGGCCACAATCTGGGTATTTCTTTTTTTTTTTTTTCCTTCAGTACATGCCCTCTTTAATACCCATCACCCAGCTAACCCATTCCCCCACCCCCTTCCCCTCTAGAACACTCAGTTTGTTTCTCAGATTCCATAGTCTCTCATGGTTCGTTCCCCCTCCAATTTCCCCCCCACTTCATTTTTCCCTTCCTACTATCTTCTTCTTTTTTTTTTTTAAAGATATAATGTATTACTTGTTTCAGAGGTACAGGTCTGTGATTCATCAGTCTTACACAATTCACATCGCTCACCATACCACATACCCTCCCCAATGTCTATCACCCAGCCACCCCATCCCTCCAGCCCCCAAAACCCCAGAAACCCTCAGTTTGTTTCCTGAGATTAATTATTACTCATATTAGTGAAATCATATGATACATGTCTTTCTCTGATTGATTTATTTTGCTCAGCATAATATCTTCCAGTTCCAACCACGTTGTTGGAAATGGCAAGATTTCAGGGTTTTTTGATGGCTACATATATTCCATTGTATAAATACACCACATCTTCTTTATCCATTCATCTGTCAATGGACATCTTGGCTCTTTCCATAGTTTGGCTATTGTGGACATTGCTGCTATAAACATCGGGGTGCACGTACCCCTTCAGATCCCTACATTTGTATCTTTGGGGTAAATACCCAGTAGTGCAATGACTGGGTCGTATGGTAGCTCTATTTTCAACTTTTTGAGGAACTTCCATACTGTTTTCCAGAGTGGCTGCACCAGCTTGCATTCCCACCAACAGTGTAGGAGGGTTCCCCTTTCTCTGCATCCCTGCCAACATCTGTTGTTTCCTGACTTGTTAATTTTAGCCGTTCTGACTGGTGTGAGGTGGTACCTCATTGAGGTTTTGATTTGGATTTCCCTGATGCTGAGCGATGTTGAGCACTTTTTCATGTGTCTGTGGGCCATTTGGATGTCTTCTTTGGAAAAATGTCTGTTCAAGTCTTCTGCCCATTTCTTGATTGGATTAATTGTTCTTTGTATGTTGAGTTTAAGAAGTTCTTTATAGATTTTGATACTAGCCCTTTATCTGATACGTCATTTGCAAATATCTTCTCCCATTCTGTCAGTTATCTTTTGGTTTTGTTGACTGTTTCTTTTGCTGTGCAAAAGCTTATTATCTTGATGAAGTCCCAATAGTTCATTTTTGCCCTTGCTTCCCTTCCCTTTGGTGATGTGTCTAGGAAGAAGTTGCTGCAGCTGAGTTTGAAGAGGTTGCTGCCTGTGTTCTCCTTGAGGATTTTGATGGACTCCTGTCTCACATTTAGATCTTTCAACCATTTTGAGTCTATTTTTGTGTGTGGTGTAAGGAAATGGTCTAGTTTCATTCTTCTGCATGTGACTATCTAATTTTACCAACACCATTTGTTGAAGAGACTGTCTTTTTTCCCATGGACATTCTTTCCTACTTTGTCGAAGATGAGTTGACCATAGAGTTGAGGGTCCATTTCTGGGCTCTCTATTCTGTTCCATTGACCTATGTGGGGTTTTTTTGTGCCAGTACCATACTGTCTTGATGATGACAGCTTTGTAAGACAGCTGGAAGTCCGGAATTGTGATGCCATCAGCTTTGGTTTTCTTTTTCAACATTCCTCTGTCTATTCAGGCACTTTTCTGGTTCCATACAAATTTTAGGATTATTTGTTCCATTTCTATGAAAAAAGTTGACAGTATTTTGATAGGGATTGCATTAAATGTGTAGATTGCTCTAGGTAGCATTGACATCTTCAGAATATTTGTTCTTCCAAACCATGAGCATGGAACGTTTTTCCATTTCTTTGTGATTTCCTCAAATTCTTTCATGAGTATTTTATAGTTTTCTGAGTACAGATTCTTTGCCTCTTTGGTTAGATTTATTCCTCGGTATCTTATGGTTTTGGGTGCAGTTGTAAATGGGATCGACTCCTTCATTTCTCTTTCTTCTATCTTGTTGTTGGTGTATAGGAGTGCCACTGATTTCTGTTCATTGATTTTATATCCTGCCACTTGACTGAATTCCTGTATGAGTTCTAGCAGTTTTGGGGTGGAGTCTTTTGGGTTTTCCACATAAGGTATCATATCATCTGCAAAGAGTGAGAGCTTGACTTCTTCTTTGCCGATTCGGATGCCTTTGATTTCTTTTTGTTGTCTGATTGTTGTGGCTAGGACTTCTAATACTATGTTGAATAGCAGTGGTGATAGTAGACATCCCTGCCGCATTCCTGACCTTAGTGGGAAAGCTCTCAGTTTTTCCCCATTGAGAATGATATTTGCTGTGGGTTTTTCATAGATGGCTTTTATGATGTTGAGGTATGTGCCCTCTATTCTTATACTCTGAAGAGTTTTGATCAAGAAAGGATGCTGTACTTTGTCAAATGCTTTTTCTGCATCTATTGAGAGGATCATATGATTCTTGTTCTTTCTTTTATTAATGTATTGTATCACATTGATTGATTTGCGGATGTTGAACCAACCTTGCAGCCCAGGGATCAATCCCACTTGGTCCTGGTGAATAATCCTTTTAATGTACTGTTGCACCCTATTGGCTAGTATTTTGGTGAGAATTTTGGCATCCATGTTCATCAAGCATATTGGTCTGTAATTCTCTTTTTTGATGGGGTCTTTGGTTTTGGGATCAAGGTAATGGTGGCCTCATAAAACGAGTTTGGAGGTTTTGCTTCCATTTCTATTTTTTGGAACAGTTTCAGAAGAATAGGTATTAATTCTTCTTTAAATGTTTGGTAGAATTCCCTTGGGAAGCCATCTGGCCCTGGGGTTTTGTTTGTTGGGAGATTTTTGATGACTGCTTCAATTTCCTTAGTGGTTATAGGTCTGTTCAGGTTTTCTATTTCTTCCTGGTTCAGTTTTGGTAGTTGATACATCTCTAGGAATGCATCCATTTCTTCCAGGTTATCTAATTTGCTGGCATAGAGTGCTCATAATATGTTCTTATAATTGTTTGTATTTCTTTGGTGTTGGTTGTGATCTCTCTTCTTTCATTCATGATTTTGTTGATTTGGGTTGTTTCTCTTTTCTTTTTGATAAGTTTGGCCTGGGGTTTATCAATCTTATTAATTCTTTCAAAGAACCAGCTCCTAGTCTTGTCGATCTGTTCTACTGTTCTTTTGGTTTATATTTCATAGATTTCTGCTCTGATCTTTATTATTTCTCTTCTCCTCCTCAGTTTAGGCTTTATTTGCTGTTCTTTCTCCAGCTCTTTAGGTGTAGGGTTAGGTTGTGTATTTGAGACCTTTCTTGTTTCTTGAGAAAGGCTTGTATTGCTATATCATTTCCTCTTAGAACCACCTTTGCTGCATCCCAAAGATTTTGAACAGTTGTGTTTTCATTTTCATTTGTTTCCATGAATTTTTTTTAATTCTTCTTATTTTCCTGGTTGACCCATTTATTGTTTAGTAGGATGCTCTTTAGCCTCCATGTGTTTGAGTTCTTTCCGAATTTTTCTCTTGTGATTCAGTTCTAGTTTCAAAGCATTGTGGTCTGAAAATATGTAGGGAATGATCCCAATCTTTTAGTACCGGTTGAGACCTGATTTGTGACCTAGGATGTGATCGATTCTGGAGAATGTTCCATGGGCACTAGAGAAGAATGTCTATTCTGTTGCTTTGGGATGGAATGTTTTGACTGTATCTGTGAAGTCCATTTGGTCCAGTGTGTCATTTGAAGTCTTTATTTCCTTATCTTCTGATAATAGCCATTCTCATAGGTATGAGGTGATATCTCATTGTGGTTTTGATTCATATTTCCCTAGTAATTAATGATGTTAGCCACCTTTTTATTTATCTTCTGGCCATCTGTATGTCTTGTTTGGGAAAGTGTCTATTCAGATCCTCTGCCTTTTTTAGTTGTTTGTTTGTTTGTTTGAGTTATATAAATTTTTAATTTTTTTATATTAACCCCTTATCAGATATATTATTTGCAAATATTTTCTCCCATTTGGTAGTTGTCTTTTTCGTTTTGTTGATGGTTTCCTTTGCTGTGCAGAAGCTTTTAATTTTTTTAATTTTTTGAAAGATTTTATTTATTTATTTGAGAGAGAGAGAGAGAGCATGAGCAGGGAGCAGAGGGAGAAGCAGGCTCTCCACTGAGCAGGGAGCCCCATGAGGGGCTCGATCCCAGGACCCTGGGATCATGACCTGAGCCAAAAGCAGATACTTAACCAACTGAACCACCCAAGTACTCCTGTGTGGAAGCTTTTTAGTTTGATATAGTCTCATTTTTCATTTTTTTGCTTTTGTTGTCAAGTCCACAAAGTCATCCCAAGGCTGCTGTCAAGAGCTTATTGTCTGTTTTCCTCTAGAAGTTTTGTGGTTCTTATGTTCAAGTCTTTAATCCATTTTGAATTAATTTTTGTTCATGGTGTAAGAAAATGGTCCAGTTTAATTCTTTTGCATGCAGCTGTCCAGTTTTCCAACACCATTTATTGAGGAGACTGTCCTTTCCCCAATGTGTATGCTTAGCTCATTGGTGGTAAACTAATTGGCCATATATACATGGGTTTATTTCTGGACTCTCTATTCTGTTCCATTAATCTGTGTGTCTGTTTTATGCCAACACTCTTTTGATTACTATTGCTTTGTAATATAGTTTGATTAGGAAGTGTTATTACTGCAGTTTTGTCCTTCTTTCTCAAGATTGTTTTTGGATATTTGGGGTCTTTGTGGTTGCATACAAATTTTAGGATTGTTAGTTCTATTTCTGTGAAAAATGACATTGGAATTTTGATAGGGATTGCATTGAATCTGTAGATTGCTTTGGGAGTATGAATATTTTAATAATATTAGTTCTTCTAAACCATGAGCACAGGCTATCCTTACTTTTATTTGTGTCTTTTTCAATTTCTTTCATCAATGTCTTACAGTTTTCAGTGTACCGGTCTTTCATCTCCTTGGTTAAATTTATTCCTAGGCATTTATTCCTTTTGATGCAAATGTAAATGGGGCATGTATTGAGTCATTTTCTTCTAGTAATTTTTTCTACATTTTCCTTATTTCTCTTTCTGATTATTATTAGTGTATAGAAATGAAACAGATTTTTTATATATTGGTTTTTGTATCCTGCAAGTTTACTAATGTTGTTTAATCTCCACATATGTGTGAAATTTAAAGTTTTGTTTTTGTAATTGATTTCTAGTTTCATATGATTGTAGTCAGAAGAGATGCTTGATATGACTTCAGTCTGTTTAAAGTTATTAATATGTGATCGATCCCATGTAATGTTCCATGTGTGCTTAAGAAGAATATATATTCTCTTGCTTTTGGATAGAATATTCTATATATCTGTTACAATTATTTTTACTGCTTTTGTCTTCTAATCTTCATACTAGCTTTAAAGGGATTAACCCATCACCTTTACATTATATTATTCTGAATTTTACTATATACTTACCTTACCAGTGCGATTTATACTTTCATATGTTTTCCTGTTACAAATTAGTAACATTTCTTTTTTTTAATTAAATATTTTATTTATTCATTTAAGGCAGAGAGATAACAGAGAGAGAGAGAGAGCATGAGCAGGGGGAGAGGCAGAGGAAGAGAGAGAAGCAGACTCCCCACTGAGCTGGGAGTCTGACACAGGGCTCAGTCCCAGGACCCAGAAATCATGACCTGAGCTGAAGGCAGACGCTTAACCATCTGAGCTACCCAGGAACCCCAAATTAGTAACATTTCATTACAGCTTTCATTACAGCTTGGAAAAATACCTTTAACATTTCTTTTAAGACTGACCTAATGATAATGAACTCCTTTAGCTTGTGTTTGCCTGGAAAACTATATCTCCTTCAGTTATGAGGGATAACTTTGCTGGGTGGAGTATTCTTGGTTAGAAGTTTTTTTTTCTTTTAGCACTTTTGTGCCACTGCTTTCTGGCCTGAAACTTTTCTGCTGAAAAATATGTTTATAGTCTTATGGTGGTTTTCTTGTATGTAGCAAGTTGTTTTTCCCTTGCAACTTTTAAGATTATGTCCTTGTCTTTAATTTTTGACACTTTATAATGTTTCTTGATGTGGTTCTCTTTGAGTTCATCTTATTCGGTACTTTCTGGACCTAGATATCTGTTTCCTTCCCCAGGGCAGGGAAGTTTCAGCCATTATTTCTTCAAATAAGTTTTCTGCCCTTTTATCTCTCTCCTCCTTCTGGGTGCTTTGTAATGTGAATGTTGGTCTGCTTGATGTTTTCTCATAAGTTTTTTAAGCTATCTTCACTTTTTCCCATTCCTTTCTCTTTTTCTATTCTGATTGGGTGAGTTCCATTGCCCTATTTTCAAGTTACTGATCTTTTCTTCTGCTCCATCTTGTCTGTTCTTCAACCCTCTACTGTGTTGTTTAGTGCGGTTGTTTTATTCTTCAGCTCTATGACTTCTGTTTAATACTTTCTTATATTTTCTAGCTCTTTGTTGAAATTCTCATTTTGTTCATCCATTCTTCTCTCAAGCTCAGTGACCATCTTTATGATTCATTGTTTTGAACACTTTATTGGTTAAATAATTTACCTTCATTTCAGTAAGTTTGAAAAGCCAACTTAGTTTTGTTGACTGTTTCCTTTGCTGTGCAGAAGCTTTTTATCTTGATGAAGTCCCAAAAGTTCATTTTTGCTTTTGTTTCACTTGCCTTTGGAGATGTATCTTGAAAGAAGTTGCTGTGGCTGATGTCGAAGAGGTTACTGCTTATGTTCTCCTCTAGGATTTTGACAGATTCCTGTCTCACATTGAAGTCTTTCATCCATTTTGAGTTTATCTTTGTGTATGGTGTAAGAAAGTGGTCAGTTTCATTCTTTTGCATATAGTTGACCAGTTTTCCCAACACCATTTGTTGAAGACAGTATGTTTTTCCCAGTGGTTACTCTTTTCTGCTTTGTCAAACATTAATTGACCATATAATTGTGAGTTTATTTCTGGGTTTTCTATTCTGTTCCACTGACCCATGTGTCTATTTTTGTTCCAGTACCAAACTGCTTTGATTACTGCAGTTTTGTAATATAACTTGAGGTCAGAATTGTGTCACCTCAGCTTTGCTTTTCTTTTTTCAAGATTGATTTGACTAGAGGGTCTTGAGATCCTGTTCTTTTTTCTATGTGTTTGAACAATTAATTTATTTTGTCCTTATTTTGGATTATTAGTTCACTAAATATAGAATTCTAGTGTATTAAGATGTCAAAATGGAAACAAAGACTTAGGCTTCAAAATATCAGAAATGAGACTTACTTATAACATTGAATATTGGGATGCCTGGGTGGCTCAGTTGGTTAAGTGTTAAGCCAGGGAGGGAGAAGAACCAATTTTATCAACACCTTGATCTTGGACTTCCAGCCTCTAGAACTGTGAGAGAATAAATTTTTGGTGTTTAAGCAACCCAGTTTGGGACTGTGTTATGGCAGCCCTAGCAAATGAATACAGACATACTGACTTCAAAGGACCATCCAGAGGTGATGCTAGGCAGTGTGTTGATGGAGCCTTAGGACTGTGGACCTCAATAGAATCTACCTGCAGGGGGTAGCTGATTAAAACCATATAGGTTTCTAAAGGATGAGGAACAGAGAAAGAGGAAAGAAGTTCTGAAGATAAAACATTGAGGATCTACTTTAATAATTTATTTATTCCATCTTTAATATATTAATACATTTTAGTATTGTAGTAGATGGTGAGATATATTTTAATGCAGAAATCAATGACATAGTTGGGGCGCCTGGGTGGCTCAGTCGTTAAGCGTCTGCCTTCGGCTCAGGTCATGATCCCAGGGTCCTGGGATCGAGCCCCACATGGGGCTCCCTGCTCAGCGGGAAGCCTGCTTCTCCCTCTCCCACTCCCCCTGCTTGTGTTCCTGCTCTCGCTATCTCTCTCTCTGTCAAATAAATAAATAAAATCTTTAAAAAAAAAAAAAAAAAAAGAAATCAATGACATAGAGAAGTCATTCAAGGACTAGGACAGCCAGGACAGCAGAGTCCCTGTAATTGTAAGAAAGGAGAGCATGTAATAAAAGGAGAGGTTCAGCAAAGGAACTATGGAAGGTGAAGAAGAGAAAAAGTTCTGACTGTGGGGCCACATTCAAGCTGACATATTACACATGTGAAGGGAGTTAATCCTGCTGCAGTGAACCAAAGAACAAGTGCAGATCAGTATCCAGGTTAGCATAAGATCAAGGTTATCAATCCCTGGGTACAGAAATAAATACCATTAAGAATACCCTGACCTTATTAATGAGGAGGCCCAACTTCTTATTAATGAATAATGCAAAGGAAAAAAAATAACTTACAGAAGTGATGGCAAGGAAGATAGTGGCATAGGAAGATCCTGAGCTTAATTCCTCTGATGGGCACAACAAACCTGCAACTACCTATGGAATAATTAATTCCCTGTGAAGGGAACCTAGAAACTGGATGAACAGAGCCACAACAAGGGACAGCACTTAAACATGTAGAAGAGGCAGAGATATGGTCTTACTAAGGAAGAAATTACACCCCAGGGACAGCACTCCATGGTCAGGAGAGATCTCAAAGATATGAATTTTTTTCCCAAGCAGCAAGAGATTTGAGCTCCACATCAGGCACCCCGACCCTTAGATCCTGCACAGGAGAGATGAGCCCTCAAAACACCTGGCTTTGAAAACCAACAAGTATATCCAGAAAAAAACTATAGAGCTGTGGTGAAAGAAAAACCCACTCTTAAAGGGTTTACATGCAAACACACTTGTCCCAGAAATCAGCACAAAAACACCAGATAGAAATGTTCATAGACCATAGGTGAAGGAGATCCACTTATTAATTTTGGAGCGCTTGCCAGAGAGGCAGGAGGCAACTGGGCCTCAACTCAGGGACTGTGACACTGATAGCAGCCATTTTTTCCTAACTTGTTCTGCTGTGCTGATCCCAGCACTGGAGGGCAACGTATTGGAATCCTGCCTCTAGACTGCTAATGCCAGGAAGAACATCTCATGGGAGCCCCACACAACATTGTGCCTCAGTGGGGCCTCACAGCTGACAGGAAGATAACTCCGCCCACCAGCATGCCCATAACAGGTGCTGCTGCTGGGCCTTACAACCACCTGTGCCAAGAACCAGCCCCACCCACCAGTGCACCTGAAACAGTCATGGACTAACATTCTTATTATAGGGGTCCCAGATGGAGAAGAAAGAAAGGGACAGAAAATTTATTTGAAGAATAATAGCTGAAAACTTACCTAATCTGGGGAAGGAAAAGAGTCACCCATATCAAGGAAGTACAGAGTCCCAAACAAGATAACACAAAGAGATCCAGAACCCATTATTATTAAAATGGCAAAAATTAAAGATAAAGAAATAATGTTAAAAGCAGCAAGAGAAAAGCAATTAGTTACATATAAGGGGACCTCCATAGACTATGAGCTAATTTTTCAGCACAAACTGTACAGGACAGAAGGGCATGACATGATATATTCTAAGTGCTGAAAGGAGAAAAAAAAAAAATAACAAAAACATACAACCAAAATACTCTACCTAACAAGGATATCATTAGAATTGAAGGGGATATAAAGAGTTTCCCAGACAACCAAAAACTAAAGGAGTTCATCACCACTAAACTAGCTTTATAAGAAATATTAAAGGGATTTCTTTAAGCAGAAAAAGAAAGGCCATAAATAGAAATAAGAAAATGTGTGATGGGGAAAAAATCTCACTGGTAAAGGCAAACATATAGTAGAGGCAACAGATCAAACACTTAATAAAAACTAGTATTTTGTTAAAAGACCAAAAGTAGTAAAATCAAGTATATCTATAATAATTAAGGGATACACAAAATAAAAAGATGTGAAATATGACATCAAAAACATGAAATGTGGGGGAAAGTAAAAATATAGTTCTTTTAGAATGGATTTGAACTTAGGTGACCAGCAACTAAAAATATAGTGCTATGCAGATAGGTTATAATATATGAACTCGTGATAACCACAAAGAAAAAACCTGTAAGACACACAAGAAATAAACAGAAAAGAATACAAACTTAACACTAAAGAAAGTCATCAAATCATAGGGATGAGAGAGAGAGAGAGAAGAAAAGAGCAGAAAAAAGCCACAAAGCCACCAAAAAACAATTTTTAAAAATGGCAATAAGTACATGACTATCAATAATTATTATTTTTTCTTTTTTTAAATTTGAATTCAATTAGCCAACGTATAGTACATTATCAGTTCAGATGTAGGGTTCAGTTAATCATCAGTTGTGTATAATACCCAGTGCTCATCACATCACGTGCCTTCCTTAATGCCCATCACCCAGTAACCATATCACCCCACCCACCTGCATTCCAGCAACTCTCAGTTTGTTTCCTATAGTTAAGAGTCTCTCATGGTTTGTCTCCTTCTCTCATTTCTTCCCATTCAGATTTCCCTCCCTTCCCCTATGATTCTCTGCACTGTTTCTTATATTCCACATATGACTGAAACCATACGATAATTGTCTTTCTCTGATTGACTTATTTCCCTCAGTATAATACCTTCCAGTTCCATCCACATCAATATAAATGGTAAGATTTCATCCTTTTTGATGGCTGAGTAATACTCATATATATATATAAATATATATATCACTTCTTTATCCATTCATCTGGTGATGTATATCTGGGCTCTTCCATAGTTTGGCTATTGTGGACATTGCTGCTATAAACATTGGGGTACAGGTGCCCCTTTGGATCACTACATTTGTATCTTTGGGGTAAATATCTAGTAGTGCAATTAGTGGGTCATAGGGTAGCTCTATTCTTAACATTTTGAGAAACCTCCATACTGTTTTCCAGAGTGGCTGAACCAGCTTGCATTCCCACCAACAATGTTAAGAGGATATATTTAATAGCTAAAATTAACAAGTCAGGAAACACTTATTATAGGGGTCCCAGATGGAGACCAAATGGTGGTCCTCGACAACATTTGGTGTTTCCTGACTTGTTAATTTTAGCTATTCTAACTCGTGTGAGGTGGTATCTCATTGTGGTTTTGATTTGTATTTTCCTGATGCCAAGTGGTGAATACCATTTTTTCTTTCTTTCTTTTCTTTTTATTTTATTACGTTATGATAATCACCATACATTACATCATTAGTTTTTGATGTAGTGTTCCATGATTCATTGTTTATGTATAACACCCAGTGTTCCATTCAGTATGTGCCCTCTTTAATACCCATACATACAATGTATTATTTGTTTCAGAGGTACAGGTCTGTGATTCAACAGTATTACACAATTCACAGCGCTCACCATAGCACATACCCTCCCCAATGTCTATCACTCAGCCACCTCATCCCTCCCACCCATCACTACTTCAGCAACCCTCAGTTTGTTTCCTGAGATTAAGAATTCCTCATATCAGTGAGATCATATGATACATGTTTTTCTCTGATTGACTTATTTCACTAGGCATAATACCCTCCAGTTCCATCCACATCATTGCAAATGGCAAGATTTCGGGGTTTTTTTGATGGCTGCATAATATTCCATTGCATATATATACCACTGCATAATATTCTATTGCATATATATACCACATCTTCTTTTTTTTTTATTATTATGTTATGTTAATCACCATGCATTGCATCATTAGTTTTTGATGTAGTTTTCCATGATTCATTGTTTGTGTATAACACCCTATGCTCCATGCAGACCGTGCCCTCTTTAATACCCATCACCAGGCTAACCCATCTCCCCACCACCCTCCCCTCTAGAACCCTCAGTTTGTTTTTCAGAGCCCATTGTCTCTCATGGTTCGTCTCCCCCTCCAAATCCCCCCTCTCATTCTTCCTCTTCTGCTATCTTCTTCTTCTTCTTCTTCTTTTTTTTTTTTTTAACATATATTGTCTTATTTGTTTCAGAGGTACAGGTCTGTGATTCAACAGTATTACACAATTCACAGCACTCACCATAGCACATACCCTCCCCAATGTCTATCACCCAGACACCCCATCCCTCCCACCCCCCACGACTCCAGCAACCCTCCGTTTGTTTCCTGAGATTAAGAATTCCTCATATCAGTGAGGTCATATGATACATGTCTTTCTCTGACTGACTTATTTCGCTCAGCATGACACCCTCCAGTTCCATCCACGTCATTGCTAATGGCAAGATCTCATTCCTTTTGATGGCTGCGTAATATTCCATTATATATATATACCACCTCTTCTTTATCCATTCATCTGTCGTTGGACATCTTGGCTCTTTCCACAGTTTGGCTATTGTGGACATTGCTGCTATAAACATCAGGTTGCACGTACCCCTTTGGATCCCTACATTTGTATCTTTGGGGTAAATACCCAGTAGTGCAATTGCTGGGTCATAGGGCAGCTCTATTTTCAACTTTTTGAGGAACCTCCATACTGTTTTCCAGAGTGGTGGCACCAGCTTGCATTCCCACCAACAGTGTAGGAGGGTTCCCCTTTCTCTGCATCCTCGCCAACATCTGTCATTTCCTGACTTGTTAATTTTAGCCATTCTCTTTGTCTTTTGATTGGAGCATTTAGCCCCTTTACATTCAGAGTAACTATTGAAAGATATTGAATTTAGTGCCATTACCTGTAAAGTCACTGTTTCTGTAGATTGTCTGTGTTCTTTTCTGATCTATGTTACTTCTGGGTTTTCTGTTTAAAGAATTCCTTTTATTATTTGTCGTATGGTGGTTTAGTGATCACAAATTCTTTTACTTTCTATTTGTCCTGGAAGCTCTTTATTTCTCCTTCCATTCTGAATGACAGCTTTGCTGGATAAACTATTCTTGGCTGCATTTTTTTTTTCATTTAGCACACTGAATGTATCATACTAGTCCTTTTTGGCCTGTCAGGTCTCTGTGGATGGGTCTGCTGCCAGTCTAATGTTTCTAACCTTGTAGGCTAAGGACATCTTGTCTCAGCTGCTTTTAGGATTTCCTTTTATCTCTGAAATTTGCAAACTTCACTAATATATGTTGGGGTGTTGATCTATTTTTATTGATTTTGAGGAGGGTTCTCTGTGCCTCCTGGGCTTGAATGTTTATTTCCTTAAGTTATCAGCTATAATTTGTTCAAATGAATCTTCTGCCCCCCCCCCCCATATTCTGGGACACCAATTATTCTAATATTGTTTCACTTTATGGTATCACTGATATCAAATCCTCCCCTTATGATCCAGTAGTTGTTTTTCTCTATTTTTCTCAGCTTCCTTACTTTCCATCATTTTGTCTTTTATATCAGACTCTCTCTTCTGCCTCATTTACCCTAGCAGTTAGTGCCTCCATTTTAGACTGCATCTCAGTAATAGCATTTTTAGTTTTAGCCTGACTAGATTTTATTTCTTTTATTTCTGCACTAAGGGATTCTCTGGTGCCTTTTATGCTTTTTTCAAGCCCAGCTAGTATGTTTATAATCGTTATTCTGAATTCTAGCTTGGACATCTTACTTATATCCATATCGATTAAATCTAAGGCAGAGAGTATTGCCTCTGGCTCTTTCTTTTTTTGTGAACTTCTCCTCCTAGTCATTTTTTCCAGAAAACAAAGGAGGAAAGAAAGAGAAAGAAAAATAAAGAAAGAAAAAAAAAAGGAAAAAAATCCTAGCAAAAACAGCAATAATAATATCAAGAACAACAACATTGGCTGCTCTTTCCCACTGCCCCTCCCTCTACAGAGTTCCACCTTGCTTTTAGTGGGGAGTGTTTGTTCCCATAAGTAGATATGCTTTGATTTGTTTATGACATTAAGGTGGAAGCTTTTTTTTTTTCTTTAATCAGTAGACTTGGTATATGCTGGGGTTTGTGTTTGTATTCTGAGTGAGAGGCCTGCTGTGCTGGGTCACAAACTGACTTACTCTTAGAAAGATGCTCCTACCAGGTCAGGGGGTGGGGTTTAGTGTAAGGGATTCCAGCTTCCACTAGAGGCACTGTGTTTCTCTCTGTAGTCTGACTGTGCTGGTGGGCAGGAGGAGGGGGTGGTGGTTGAGGAGGTAGACTATGGCATCACCTCATCCCCTTGCCCTTGGCAGCTACTGCTCAGGAGGCCCTCCCAGAAAAACAAGCAGTCTCCTATGGTCCAGGCTCTTGTTAATTCCCTGGCCTAACCAGCATGCCCAGATCCACAGATCTCCTGTATTTTATCTCTGGCCAGTGGCTGGGATTCAAAACTCCAAGTTTTAAAGGGCCTGGTAATATATGCACCCATTCCTCTCCCCAGGTGGGAGGCTCAGGGCATGCCCAGCATTGTTCTGTCCCTGAAAAGCCTTCACACAGTGCACGTGCTGAGGCTAGAATTTATTGTAATGCTCAGTGAAAAGCTGGAGCCAGGCCATCAGCCATCTGCATTTGATTCAGTCCCCTACTCCCCTTTGTCCCAGAAAAGCCATTACAGAGGCTAGACTGCACTGCGGCAGACAGGAAAAATGGTGGCCATGTTATTAGCGATCCACTCCAGTCTTTGTATTGTGCCCAGCCAGTCCCCAAAAAGCAGCTGTAAAGGTGTATGCACAGAGGTTCCAGGATACTGTGGCTCAGAGCAAAGACCTGGGGCCAGGTTATCTGCGATCCACTCCAGCCTTTGCACTGTGTGCAGCCAGTCCCAGAAAAGTGGCTATGAAGATGCACACAGAGAGGTTCAAGCCTATTGTGGCTCACACCAAAATGTTAAGAGTTTTTTCTCCACTCTCTGTGCCCCTCTGAGCCTGCTGCGGGCTCCTCTCAATGGCTCCCCGGCTGTCTCTTTGTCTCCGAAGAGGACAAATATGCTCCTCAAATGCCCTCCAGAAAGGGGAGCAATCCTTCCCTGAGCAACCCAAGGATCCACTCGCCACAGCTTATTGAGGGGTCACAATCTGCTGCAATCTTTCCAACTTTCTACCTCTTCCTGACCTTGCTCTGTGAACTGGGCTTCTGGGTTTCTTCCCCTTCCTGGCCCTGTAGCCCCCCTAATCCCCCAGTTCAGGGCTCCAAACCTTGCTTCTGCCAAATTCACTCACTCCAAATGTGCAGATGGTTTCTGTTCTACTCCGATCCTTTTCCTAGTTGTTCAAAATCATTGAAGGTTGATCTAGTTGTATTCCCAGGATGAGGCACTTTCAGTGTCCCCCTAATATTTCACCATCTCTGAGCCACCCTCAATAATTATTTTAAATGTAAATAGACAATTCTCCAATCACAATACATAGGGTGTCTGAATGAATTAAAAAATAAAAAAGACCCATATATATGCCACCTACAAAAGACTCACTTCAGAAATAAGACAAACACAGTCTGAAAATGAAGGGATAGAAAAAAGATATTCCATGCAAATAGAAATGAAAAGAAAGCTGAGGTAGCAATACTTATATCAGACAAAATAGACTTTAAAACAAAGGCTGTACAAGAGACAGAGAAGGGCATTACATAATGATAAATGGTTCAATCCAACTAGAAGATGTAACACTTATAAATAATTATGCACCCAACATAGGAACAACTAAGTGTATAAAGCAAATATTAATAGACATAAAATGAGAATTTGATAGGAGTACAATAATAGGGGACTTTAGTACTCCATTTATATCAATGGATGGATCCTCCAGGCAGAAAATCAGTAAGGAAGCAGTGTCAGATGGAGTTAACACATATATAGAACATTCCATCCCCAAATAGCAGAATACACATTCTTTGCAAGTGCACTTGGAACATTTTCCAGGATATATCACATGTTGGGCCACAGAACAAGTCTCAATAACTTTAAGAAGAGTGAAATCATATTAAGCACCTTTTCTATGAAACTAGAAGTCAATTGTTAAAAGAAAAGTGGAAAAAACACAAGCTCATGTGTACTATGCAACATGCTACTAACAATGAATGGGTCAATGAAAAAATCAAAGAGGAATTCAAATAATTCCTGGAGACAAATGAAAATGAAAACACAACATTCCAGTCTATGGGATGCAGTAAAAACAGTTCTATGAGGGAAATTTATAATGATAGAAGCCTACCACAAGACATAAGAAAAACACCAAATAAATAATCTAACTTTACATCTATAGGAACTAAAGAAAGAATGAATAAAGCCCTAAATTAGTAGAAGGAAGAAAATAATAAAGACCAGAGCAGAAATAAATGAAATAGAGACTCAAAAACAAAAACACTAGAAAATATAATTGAAACTAAGAGCTTGTTCTTTGAAAAGATAAACAAATGATAAATCTCTAGCAAGACTCATCAAAAAAAAAGAGAGAGGACCCAAATAAGTAAAATTAGAAATGAAAGAGAAGTTACAACTGATACCACATAAATACAAAGGGTTATAGGAGACTACTATGAAAAATTGTACATCAACAAATTGGACAACCTAGAAGATATAGATAAATTCCTAGAAACATAACTTTCCAAGACTGAATCACAAAGAAATAGAATATCTGAACAGATTACTAGTAATGAAATTGAATCAATAAAAAAATCTCTCAACAAAAGTACAGGAACTCTCTGAGCCACCCTCAATAATTATTTTAAATGTAAATAGACAAATGCCCTCCAGAAAGGGGGTTCCCATATCTACTTATGGGAACAAACACTCCCCACTAAAAGAGACTAAAAGAGACTTGTTCTGTGGCCCAACATGTGATATATCCTGGAAAATGTTCCAAGGTTGCTTCACAGGTGAATCCTACCAAACATTTAAAGAAGAGTTAATACTGATTCTTCTCCAACTATTTCAAAAAAATTAAAGAGGAAAGAACTCTTCCAAACTCATTCTATGATATAAGCATTACCCTAATACCTAAATCAGGCAAAGATACTACCAAAAATTGAAATTACTGGCCAATATCCCTGATGAACTGTGTTGTAAAAATCCTCAACAAAATATTAGGAAACCAAATTCAACATTTAAAGAATCATTCGCAATGATCAAGTGGAATTTATTCCAGGGATGCAAAGATTGCTCAGTATCCACAAATTGACATGATATACCATATTAACAAAATGAAGGATAAAGAAAATGAAAGATAAAAATCATATGATCATCTCAATAGATGCAGAAAAACATTTGACCAAAGTCAACATCCATTTATAATAAGAACTGTCAACCAAGTGGAGATAGAGTGAATGTACCTCAGATAATAAAGGCCATATATGATAAACCCACAACTAACATACTGAATAGTGAAAAACTTGAAACTTTCCCTCTAAGATCAGGAACAAGACAAGGATGTCCACTCTTTGGAATCTTTAGTCAACATAGTATTGAAAGTCCTTGCCATAACAATTAGAAAAAGAAAATAAAACGAGGAAGTAAAACCATCACTATTTGCAGATAATATGATGTTATATATAGAAAACCCTGAACTTTCCACCAAAGAACTATTAGAACTAGTAAGTAAACCAATAAATTTGTAGGATACAAAATCAATACACAGAAATTTGTTGTATTTCTATATACTAAAAATAAGCTATCAGAAATTAAGAGAACAACCCCATTAATAATTGCATCAAAGAAATAAAATACCTTGGAATAAAATTAACCAAGTAGGTAAAAGACCTGTACTTTGAAAAGTATAAGACATTGATGAAAAAAATTGAATATGACACAGATAAATGGAAAGATATACTGTGATCATAGAGTAGAAGAACTAATATTAAAATGTCCATCCTACCCAAAGCAATCTACAAATTCAGTGTAATCTTTATCAAAATACCAATGGTATTTTTCACAGTATTAGAAAAAATAACACTAAAATTTGAATGGAACCACAAAAGACCCCAAATATATAAAGCAATTTTGAGAAAGAAGAACAATGCTGGAGGTATCATATTCCTGGATTTCAAAATATATTACAAAACTATAGTAATCAAATGGTATTGTACTGGCACAAAAACAGACACATAGATCAATGGAACAAAGTGGAGAGCCCAGGAATAAAACCACACTTATATGGTCAATTAATCTAAAGCAAAGGAGGCAAGGATATACAATAGGGGAAAGACAGTCTCTTCAATAAATGGTGCTGGGAAAACTGGGCCACTACATGCAAAAGAATGAAACTGGACCCCTTTTTATACCATTTACTGAAATAAATTCAAAATGGATTAAAGACTCAAATGTAAGACCTGAAGCCTTAAGACTTCTAGAAGAAAACATAGACAAAGATCTTTGACATCTGACATCAATCTCAGCAATATTTTTTTGAATCTGTCTCCTCAACCAAGGATAACAAAAACAAAAATAAAAAAATGGGACTACATCAAACCAAAAGGCTTTTGCACAGTGAAGGAACCATCAACAAAATGAAAAGTCAACCTAGTGAATAGGAGAAGATATTCACAAATGATGTATCCAATAAGGGCTTAACATTCAAAATATGTAAAGAATTCATACAACTTAATATAAAAAAAATCTGATTAAAAAAATGGACTGAGGACCTGAATAGACATTTTCCAGTGAAGACATACAGATGGCCAACAGACAAATGGAGTCACTCATCATCAGGGAAATGCAAATCAAAACCAAGGTGAGATATCACTTCACACCTGTCAGAATGGTATCAAAAAGACAAGAAACAGTAAGTGTTGGTGAGGATGTGGAGAAATGGGAACCACTGTGTACAGTTGGCGGGAATGTAATTTGTTGCAGCCACTGTGGAAAAGTATGAGGGTTCCTCAAAAAATTATAAATAGAACTACCATATGATCTAGCAATTCCACTTCTAGGTATTTATCTGAACACAATGAAAACATTAATTCAAAAAGACCTATGCACCCCTACGTTCATCACAGCTTATTTACAATATCCAATATATGGAAGCAGCCTAAATGTCTATTGATAGACGAATGGATAAAGAAGATGTGAGATATAAATATTATATATATACTATATATATAACATATTCAATGGAATATGTTATATATATATATATGTATATGTATATATATATAACTGAGCCATAAAAAAGAATGAAATCTTGCCATTTGCAACAACATGGATGGACCTAGAGGTCATTATGCTAAATGAAATAAGTCAGACAAAGACAAAAACTATATTATTTCACTTATATGAGGAATAAAAAAACCAAAACAGAAATAGACTCATGGATACAGAAAACAAACTGATGGTTGCCAGAGCAGAGGGATGGGGGGATGAATAAAATAGGTCAAGTGAATTAAGATGTACAATCTCCTACTTATAAAATAAATTAAGACATAGGAATGTAATGTATAGCATTGGGAATATAGGCAATCATATTGTTACAACTTTGTACACTGACAGATGGTAGCCAGACTTATTGTGGTGATCATTTTGCAATGTATATGAATAGCAAATCACAATCTACAATGTTCATTGAAAACAAGCTCTTGGGGGACTTTTTGTAAATAAAGTGATTAAAAAGGAAGGAGCCCGCTCCCCTGGCGCGGCCGCGGTCCCAGCTGCAGTGCGCCGCCTGGGTGGCTGGGCGGTCCATGGGCAGCAGCGAGGGCCACGATGACAGATTACGGCGAGGAACAGCGCAACGAGCTGGAGGCTCTGGAGTCCATTTACCCCGACTCCTTCACAGTATTATCAGAAAATCCACCCAGTTTCACCATTACTGTGACATCTGAGGCTGGAGAAAATGATGAAACTGTCCAGACTACCCTCAAGTTTACATACAGTGAAAAATACCCAGATGAAGCTCCTCTTTATGAAATATTCTCCCAGGAAAATCTAGAAGATAATGATGTCTCAGACATCTTAAAACTATTAGCATTACAGGCAGAAGAAAACCTTGGTATGGTGATGATCTTTACTTTAGTGACAGCTGTGCAAGAAAAACTAAATGAAATAGTAGATCAAATAAAAACTAGAAGAGAAGAAGAAAAGAAACAAAAAGAAAAAGAGGCAGAGGAAGCTGAAAAGCAATTATTTCATGGCACTCCTGTTACAATTGAGAATTTCTTAAGTTGGAAGGCCAAGTTTGATGCAGAACTCTTGGAAATTAAAAAGAAATGAATGAAAGAAGAAGAACAAGCAGGAAAAAATAAATTAAGTGGGAAACAGCTCTTTGAAACAGATCATAATCTTGACACATCTGATATCCAGTTTTTGGAAGATGCTGGAAACAATGTGGAGGTAGATGAATCTCTGTTCCAAGAAATGGATGACTTGGAGCTAGAGGATGATGAGGATGATCCCGACTATAATCTTGCTGACCCAGAGAGTGATTTGACTGACTAGTGGACTATCCCCATCTGCAGAGAGGTGTGACTGCCACAGCATCTGTGGCTGTGCTGACGTGTTGATTTTTCTTTCTTTTTTTCTAAGAAAAAATAATTTTCAGGAGAATATTCTTCTGATAGCTTTCGTCATTGAACTTAATAAACTGACCTTAAAGTTTCAAAAAAAAAAAAAAAAAGGAAGGAAACAGCAGCAATAATCAAAACATAATTGAATGAAATATACCTGAATATTTAAAAAAAACACAGAAACACTGATTTTGGAATGTACACCAAAATATGCTATAGCACAGATAAAATTAACTGAATGATATTCATGCTATGACACAGACTGTCAGTATTTTTAATAACAAAGATAAAGATAATATTTCTATAAGAATCCAAGAACCTTATGCACAAAAATAGAAAACAAAACTAAGAGGACCCCAAACTCCTGAATATTATTAAGTGCCCAATAACAAAGTTTGGATAGGAAATGGCTATGATCCCAGGGTTCTAATTTCAAGTCTGATCAAGTTCCATCTATCTGCTAAAGTTACAGAAATCTTTCTGTCTCTGTTCCTAACTAGTTGTGTGATCTTGGGTAGTTACTTAACCTCTCTGGGCCTTAGTCTTGTTATCTTTAAAAGTAGAGAATACTACTACCTATCATAGTATTTTGTGAGGATTAGCTGAGCTAATGCATATAAATCTGGTTGTCTGATATGTTATCACTCATGGATGTCATCTGCTGTTGTTGTAATTATTAGAATGTCCTCCTATTCTTCATCATCATCAGTGTACAGGTGAGTCACAATTCAGGAACAACAACACTGCTATAATTTCCTGTAAGTGATTATTGAAATATGTATTCCAGAATGAAGCATTTAGGCTATGCAATTTGTGGTGAGAAAATGATTAATCATAAATAGTAAAATCAATTCAATGCATACTTAGAGAAATAAGATAATGTTTATAAATAGACTATTAAATCAAACTGAATCAATAACCAAAATTATCCTAAACAGAAAATATATATTGTAAATAGTAAGAATTTAAGAAATGTAACTTGAGTCTACAATCTCATATTGAATTAATGAAGACCACGGAATGTGTTGAGGTGTTGTGGATAGAAATTAAAACTTCCTGTTTTATTTGTCTTTCATAAGAGTGTCAAAGGATACTGGTTTATTTGTCTTTTGTATTTGAGGTATATGGATTTATCATTTTATTATTAAATACTTAGAAGTAACTATTAGTGGAATCTATTAGTAGAATTTAATTTTTAAATCACTGTATTGATAAAGGCAAGTCAACAAAATTTATATAGCCAAAAGTATAATAAACAACAACAAAAAAGGAAACAAAAATTTAAAAACATGAAACATAAACCAAGATTACATAAGGAGAGCCAAATATAGCATTAAAAGTGAAGAATCAGGGCACCTAGGTGGCTCAGTTGGTTAAGAATCCGACTCTTTGTTTTGGCTCAAGTCTTGATCTCAGGGTCATGAGATCAAGCCCTATGTTGGGCTCTGTGCTCAGCAAGGAGTCTGCTTAAGATTTTCTCTCCTTCCTATGCACCTCCCCCTCTCTCAAATAAATAAATAAATCTTTTTAAAAAGGTGGAGAATCATAAATAGAATAAAATCAAATTCTAGCTGGATTCTGCTTTAAAAACAGAGATCAGGGTAATATAGAAAGGTTAAAAATAAAACTGTAAATAAAGTAAGTCTGTTGAAAAGATAATAAAGGTAGAAACATGTGTAATGTAAAATATAGAAGTCTTTTTTTAAAATTCAATAGGACAGAGTCAATATAATACTTTTTAACTGCCAAAAATAATAGCATCAAAATAAGTTCAGTCTGAAATGAAAGGAGAAATTAATATAAACTTCATTGGTAGTGGAAGACTTTCATGTGACACTATCCATTTCTGAGAATTGAAATATTAGATATATGATTCTCTTTTCTATGGAGAATATGCCTTCTTTTCAAGAGTACACAAAACAGCTACAAAAATCCATTGTATATTAAGCTGTGAAGACAATCTCCATGATTTAATAACTGGATATTTACAAGCCACACTTTCTGACTACCATGAACGATTTGCATTGCATGGTAAATTAAAAATAAGAGGAAAAAAGTGATCCACTTTATAAAAGATAAATCAAAAGAAGTAATAATAAAAATAATAATTAATAATAACAGAAGTAATAGTAATTGTATTAATAGAATTTGTGGTAGTAGTAACAAAAACTATGACAATTAGTATTCACTATTTCAAGAGCATTTATAAAGTACTAGAGCTAAATCATTGCTTTATGTACTATATTTTAAGTTTCTTTGCAGAAAATATTTTATAGGAAGATTAACCTCAGGGAGGTTGGCTACTTGTTGAAGGTATGCAGCAAATTCAATTCATACCACCAGGCTTTGCGTGGCCCCCAACGCTATGACTTACTGGCAGCTGATTGATTGATTGTTTAAGAAACAAAACAAATGATCATGGGAGAAAAAAAGAGAGAAGCAAATCAAGAAACAGACTCTTAACTATAGAGAACAAATTGATGGTCACTGGAGGGACGGTGGGTGGGGGGATGGGTGAAATAGGTGGTGGGGTTTAGGAGTGCACTTGTGGATGAGCACCAGGTGTTATATGTAAGTGTTGAATCACTAAATTCTACACCTGAAACTAATATTACACTGTATGTTAACTAACTGGAATTTAAATAAAAACCAAACAAACAAAAAAACCCACAACACACACACAAGAAGAATATAAATAGTAGATTTGATAAGTCAAGAAGTGATTTTTTAAATAAACATTTTTGATATTATAGATAAAGTTTTGGCATCAATGAAGAAAGAGAATGAAGGCAAAAATTAGGTATTAAAAAAAGGAATAAAACTACAGAGATAGGTGGGAGGATCAAGATGGTGGAGGAGTAGGAGACCTAAATTTTGTCTGGTCCCAGGAATTCAGCTAGATAGGGATCAAACCATTCTGAACAGTTATGAACTCAACAGGAGATCGAAGAAAAGAATAGCAGCAACTCTCTGAACAGAAAAGCAACCACTTTCTGGAAGGTAGGATGTGAGGAGAAGTGAATCTGAGGTGATATTTGGGAAGATAGACCACAGAGGGAGGGAGCCTCCATCAGCTGGCTACCAGCAAGTGATAAGAGCAGCAGAGCATAAAATCAGAACTTTTAAAAGTCTGCTCCACTGAGGGACATCACTCGAGAAGCTGAGTGGGGCGGGAGTGGGGGGGAGGTGTGGAACACTCACTGGGACAGTGTGGTCTCAGGACCCTCGGGGTCACAGAGAGATCAGGTGTGCCTGAGTGCAGCAGAGCTCCCAGGTATTGGAGTGGGGAAGCCAGCTGCAAAGATAGAGCCAAGGAGCGGGCTCTCAGCTCTGGGTTGCCATAAACCGTGGTCTGCAGCAGAGTCGGGCCACTACTTTTCAAGCAGGGACCCAACAAGCGGCAGATCCAGGGAGACTCCCCTTCCTCCCCCAGGAGGAGCAGCACGGGGGCGCACTGCAGGAATCTGTTGGGTTTGTAGACTCCAAAAGGGGGCATGTGCCAGAGATAGAAACGCTCAGTCGCAGGTCATGTGAGCACGGAGTGCGGCAGACTGGGGAGACAGGAGTGATTGACTGCTTTTCTCTGGGGGCGCCCTGAGGAGTGGGGCACCAAGTTCTCGGCTCCTCCGGGGCAGGGATTGGGAGGCTGCCATTTTCACTCTTGTCCTCCAAAGCTGTACGGAAAGCTTGCAGGGAACAAAAGGTCCCCAGAGCAAACCCTAGCAGATTACTTAGCCCAGCCTGGGGCAAGGGCGGGGCAATTCCACCTCAGGCAAAGACATTTGAGAACCAGGGCAACAGGCCCCTCCCCCAGAAGATCAGCAAGAACAGCCAGCCAAGACCAAGTTTACTGATCAATAAGAACGGCAGAACTCCAGCATTAGGGGAATACAGCACACAGAATTCATGGCTTTTTTCCCCCTGATTCTTTAGTCTTTCAAAGTTAATTTTTTTAATTTTCTTTTTTTTCTTTTTGTATTGTTTTTGAATTTTTCTTTTTCCCTTTTTCAACCAACATCTTATCAATTCCTTTTTTTAAAAAATCTTATTTTTCAGTTTTAGAGTCATATTCTGCCCCTTCATAGTAGTTAACCTTATTTTTGGTATATATATAAGTTGTTCTCTCTTTAAAATTTTGGGATACAGTTTCTTCCAACAGACCAAAATATACCCTAAATCTCTAGTGTATGGCTTTGTTCTGGTCTCCTGCCTGATCACATTCTCTACCTTTTTTTTTCCTTTTTTTTTAAAATCCACTTCTTTCTTTTTTCAACCAACTTCTTATCTTATCAATTCCTTTTATAAAATCTTTTATAATCTTCATCTTCATGGTCCATGTATTCTTCATTGTATATTTCATTGTATATTTACCCTTATTTTTATACATATATAAGTTCTTCTTTCTTTAAAATTTTGGGATGCACTTTCTTCTAACAGACCAAAATACACCCAAAATCTAGTGTGTGGCATTGATCTATACACAGCTTGATCATATTTGATCATATTCTTTTGTTTTTTTATGTTTTTCTTTTTCTTTTTCTTTTTTTCTTTTTTCTTTCTTTCCCTGTCTTTTCTGCCAGTTTCAGGTCTCTTCTGATTTGTTTAGTGTATATTTTTCTGGGGTTGTTGTTACCCAGTTAGCATTTTGCTCTCTCATTCATCTATTCTCCTCTAGACAAAATGACAAGATGGAAAAAATCACCTCAAAAAAAAGAACAAGAGGCAGTACAGACTGCCAGGGACCTAATCAATACGGACATTAGTAAGATGTCAGAACTAGAGTTCAGAATGACAATTATAAAGATACTAGCTGGGCTTGAAAAAAGCATGGAAGATACTAGAGAAACCCTTTCTGGAGAAATAAAATAACTAAAATCAAAACAAGTCAAAATCAAAAAGGCTATTAATGAGGTGCAATCAAAAATGGAGCCTCTAACTGCTAGGATAAATGAGGCAGAAGAGAGAATTAGTGATATAGAATACCAAATGATGGAAAATAAAGAAGCTGAGAAAAAGAGAGAGAAAAAACTATTGGATCATGAGAGCAGAATTTGAGAGATAAGTGATACCATAAGACGAAACAATATTAGAATAATTGGGATCCCAGAAGAAGAAAGAGAGAAAGGGGCAGAAGGTATATGGGAGTAAATTATAGCAAAGAACTTCCCTAATTTGGAGAAGGAAACAGGCATCAAAATCCAAGAGGCACAGAGAAGCCCCCTCAAAATCAATAAAAATAGGTCAACACCCTGACATTTAATAGTAAAACTTACAAGTCTCAGAGACAAAGAGAAAATCCTGAAAGAAGCTTGGGACAAGAGGTCTGTAACCTACAGTGATAGAAACATTAGACTGGCGGCAGACCTATCTACAGAGACCTGGCAGGCCAGAAAGGACTAGCATGATATATTCAGAGCACTAAAAGAGAAAAATTTATATGCAGCCAAGAATACTATATCCAGCTAGGCTGTCATTAAAATAGAAGGAGAGATAAAAAGCTTCCAGGACAAAAACTAAAGGAATTTGCAAACATGAAACCAGCCCTATAAGAAATATTGAAAGGGGTCCTCTAAGTAAAGAGAGAGCCTAAAAGTAACATAGACCAGAAAGGAACACAGACAATATAAGTAACAGTAACCCTACAGGCAATACAATGGCACTTAATTCATATCTTTCAATAGTTACTCTGTATGTAAATTTGTATGGAACCAGAAAAGTCCCTGAATAGCCAGAGGAATGTTGAAAAAGAAAAGCAAAGCTGGTGGCATCACAATGGACTTCAACCTCTATTACAAAGCTGTCATCATCAAGACAGTATGGTACTGGCACAAAAACAGACACATAGATCAATGGAACAGAATCGACAAATGGGCCCTCAACTCTATGGCCAACTAATCTTCGCTAAAGCAGGAAAGAATGTCCGGTGGAAAAAAGACAGTCTCTTCCACAAATGGTGTTGGGAAAATTGGACAGCCACATGCAGAAGAATGAAACTGGACCATTTCCTTACACCACACACAAAAATAGACTCCAAATGGTTGAAAGACCTAAATGTGAGACAGGAATCCATCAAAATCCTAGAGGAGAACACAGGCAGCAACCTCTTCAACCTCAGCCACAGCAACTTCTTCCTAGAAACATCGCCAAAGGCAAGGGAAGCAAGGGCAAAAATGAACTATTGGGACTTCATCAACATAAAAAGCTTTTGCACAGCAGAGGAAACAGTCAACAAAACCAAAAGACAACGGACAGAATGGGAGAAGATATTTGCAAATGACATATCAGATAAAGGGCTAGTATCCAAAATCTGTAAAGAATTTATCAAACTTAACACCCAAAGAACAAATAATCCAATCAAGAAATGGGAAGAAGACATGAACATTTTTTCCAAAGAAGACATCCAAATGGCCAATAGACACATGAAAAATTGCTCAACATTGCTTGGCATCAGGGAAATCCAAATCAAAACCTACTATCTCACACCAGTCAGGATGGATAAAATTAACAAATCAGGAAACGACAGATGTCCGCGAGGATGCACAGAAAGGGGAACCCTCCTACACTGTTGGTGGGAATGCAAGCTGGTGTAGCCACTCTGGAAAACAGTATGGAGGTTCCTCAAAAAGTTGAAAATAGAGCTACCATACGACCCAGAAATTGCACTACTGGGTATTTACCCCAAAGATACAAATGTAGTGATCTGAAGGGGTTCGTGCACCCCAATGTTTATAGTAGCAATGTCCACAATAGCCAAACTATGGAAAGAGCCAAACTGTCCGTCAACAATTGAATGGATAAAGAAGATGTGATATATATATACAATGGAATATTATGCAGCCATCAAAAAACTCCGAAATTTTGCCATTTGCAATGATGTGGATGGAACTGGAGGGTATTATGCTGAGCGAAATAAGTCAATCAGAGAAGACATGTATCATACAATCTCACTGATATGAGGAATCTTAATCTCAGGAAACAAACTGAGGGTTGCTGGAGTTGTGGGGCGTGGGAGGGATGGGTTGGCTGGGTGATAGACATTGGGGAAGGTATGTGCTATGGTGAGCGCTGTGAATTGTGTAAGACTGTTGGATCACAGACCTGTACCTCTGAAACAAATAATACATTATATGTAAAAAAAAAAAGAAGAAGAAGATAGTAGGAAGGGAAAAATGAAGGGGGGGAATCAGAGGGGGAGACGAACCATGAGAGACTATGAACTCTGAGAAACAAACTGAGGGTTCTAGAGGGGACAGGTGTGGGGGTAGGAGTTAGCCTGGTGATGCATATTAAGGAGGTTATGTATTGAATGGAGCACTGGGTGTTACATGCAAACAATGAATCATTGAACACTACATCAAAAATTAATGGTGTAATGTATGGTGATTAACATAACATAATAAAATAAGATTTAAAAAAACTACAGAGATAAAGATTAAAATTATATTAGGATATTATATAAATTTGCTAATAAGAATTTTTATAAAATTAATATTTTTCTGGAAAAATATAAATCATCAAGGTTATTTTAAGTAATGGATCCATATGGATGCTCTCTTTGAAATTTCTCATGTCCAGTCTCCTCTTTTTTGCCTGTTAAATTCCCATTTTCTGATTTTTTTTCTTGAATGGATAAAGAAGATGAGGTATATACATACAATGGAATATTTTTCAGCCATAAAAAAGAATGAAATCTTCTTTTTTGTAACAACATGGGTAGAGCCAGAGAGTATAATGCTAAGTGATATATGTCAAGCAGAGAAAGACAAATACCATATGATTTCACTCATGTGGAATTTGAGAAACAAAACAAATGAGCAAAGGAAAAAAAAAGAGAGAGACAGACCAAAAAACAGACTCTTAACTATAGAGAACAAACTGATGGTTACCAGAGGGGAGGTGGGTATGGGGGGATGGGTGAAATAGGTGATGGGGATTAAGAGTACACTTACCATGATGAGCACTGAGTAATGTATAGAATTGTTGAATCACAATATTATACAACTGAACCTAATATAACACTGTATGTCAACTACACTGGAATTAAAAAAAAAAAAAAAGTAGGGGCGCCTGGGTGGCTCAGTCGTTAAGTGTCTGCCCTCGGCTCAGGTCATGATCCCAGGGCCCTGGGATTGAGCACCGCATCGGGCTCCCTGCTCAGTGGGAGGCCTGCTTCTCCCTCTCCCACTCCCCCTGCTTGTGTTCCTGCTCTCGCTATCTCTCTCTCTGTCAAATAAATAAATAAATAAAATCTTTAAAAAAAATAAAAAATAAAAAAAAGAAGGAAGGTCATATTCCAAATATGGGAATATGGGAGGAGTCAGGAAGTTTTAGCAAAGGAATTGAACAGAACATTTATAGGGTGTCTTCACGTGATGCCAAGTGTTTGCAGGGCTGTCTGACTTTCCATTTCTGTTCAGTAGAGACCCTCAGTGGGTAAAGGGGCTTCCTCAGCATGGAAGGGAGAGGCTGGCTAGCTGCAGGTATCATTGAGGGAAAGATAAGAGTCCCAGCTCTACAGCTGACTCAAGAGCACTGGTGCTGGTCAAGACAGAGAGAGCTGGCAGAGGTGGGCACAAAGTATGCAATGAAAATGCCTTTTTTCAGGGGGGCGGAGCAAGATGGCGGAGGAGTAGGAGACCTGGATTTCGTCTCCTCTCAGGAATTCAGCTGGATAGGGATCAAACCATTCTGAACACCTACAAACTCAACAGGAGATCAAAGAAAAGAAGAGCAACAACTCTCTGAACAGAAAAGCGACCACTTTCTGGAAGGTAGGACGTGCGGAGAAGTGAATCCGAGGCGATATTCGGGAGGATAGACGGCGGGGGAGGGGCCTCCGTCGGCCGCTTCTGGCAAGTGATAGAGCAGCAGAGCACAAAATCGGAACTTTTAGAAGTCTGCTCCGCTGAGGGACGTCACTCTGGTGGTGAAGTGGGGGGTGGAACCCTCGCGGGACAGTGTGGTCTCAGGACCCTCGGGGTCACAGAAAGACCGGGGGTGCCTGAGTGCGGCAGAGCTCCCAGGTATCGGAGCAGGGAAGCCGGCTGCAGAGACGGAGCGGAGGCGCGGGCTATCAGCTCGGGGTTGCTATAAACCGTGATCCGTGGCACAGTCGGGCCACTGCTCCTCCAGCAGGGACCCAACAAGCGGCAGATCCGGGGACACTCACCTTCTTCCCCCGGGAGGAGAGGTGCGGGAGTGCACCGCGGGGATCTGCTGGGTTTGGAGACTCCACCCGGGGTCGGGTGCCAGATAGAAAGCCGCGGTCACAGGCCGTGTGAGCGCGGAGTGCGGCCGGAGACCGGGGAGACGGGAGTGACTGACGGCTTTTCTCTGGGGGCTCGCTGAGGAGCGGGACCCCGAGTTCTCGGCTCCGCCGGGGCGGAGACTGGGAGGCCGCCATTTTCACTCTCCGCCTCCAAAGCTGTACGGAAAGCTTGCAGGGAACAAAAGCTCCGGAGAGCAAACCCGAGCAGGTTACTTAGCCCGGACCGGCAAGGGCGGGGCAATTTTGCCTCCGGCAAAGACATTTGGGAACCACGGCAACAGGCCCCTCCCCCAGAAGATCAGCGAGAACCGCCAGCCAAGACCAAGTTTACCGATCAGTGAGAACGGCAGAACTCCAGCGCTAGGGGAACACTGCACATAGACTTCATGGCTTTTTTACCATGATTCTTTAGTCTTTCAAAGTTAATTATTTTTTTTAACTGTCTTTTTTTCTTTTTCCCTTTTTTCTTTTTTTTTTTTGAATTTTTCTTTTTCCCTTTTTCAACCAACATCTTATCAATCCCTTTTTTAAAAAAAAAACATTTTTATTTTTCATTTTTAAAGTCATATTCTATCCCTTCATAGTAGTTACCCGTATTTTTGGCATATATATATAAGTTGTTCTCTCTTTAAAATCTTGATATAGTTTCTTCTAACAGATCAAAATATACTCTAAATCTCTAGTGTATGGTTTTTTTCTACTCCCCTACCTGATCACATTCTCTCCCTTTTTTCTTTCTTTTTTTTTTTTTTTTTAATCCTCTTCTTTCTTTTTTCAAACAACTTATCAAATCCTTTTTTAAAATTTTTTATAATTTCCATCTTTACAGTCATATTCCATCCCTTCATCATATCAACCCTTATTTTTGTACATATATAAGTTTTTCTTTCTTTAAAATTTTGGGAGGAACTTTCTTTTAACGGACCAAAATACACCCAAAATCTAGTGTGTGGCACTGATCTATAATCCAGCCTGATCATATTTGATCACATTCTGTTTTTGTTTTGTTTTGTTTTGTTCTGCTTTTGTTTGTTTTTATCTTTATCTTTTTCTTTTTTCTTTTTTTCTTTCCTTTTCTTTTTTCTCTCTTTCCCTTTCTTTTCCCACTGCTTCAGGTCTTTTCTGATTTGTTTAGAGTACATTTTCTGGGGACGTTGTTACCCTGCTAGCATTTTGTTCTCTCATTAATCTATTCTCCTCTGCACAAAATGACAAGACGGAAAAAATCACCTCAACAAAAAGAACAAGAGGTAGTACCGACTGCCAGGGACCTACTCAATACGGACATTAGTACGATGTCAGATCTAGAGTTCAGAATCATCACTTTAAAGATACTAGCTGGGCTTGAAAAAAACATGGAAGTTATTAGAGAAACCCTTTCTGGAGAAGTAAAAGAACTAAAATCGAACCAAGTAGAAATCAAAAAGGCTATCAATGAGGTGCAATCAAATATGGGGGCGCTAACTGCTAGGATAAATGAGGCAGAAGAAAGAATCAGTGAGATAGAAGACCAAATGATGGAAAATAAAGAAGCTGAGAAAAAGAGAGATAAACAACTACTGGATCACGAGGGCAGAATTCGAGAGATAAACGATACCATAAGACGAAACAACATTAGAATAATTGGGATCCCAGAAGAAGAAGAAAGAGAGAGAGGTGCAGAAGGTATAATGGAGCAAATTATAGCAGAGAACTTCCCTAATTTGGGGAAGGAAACAGGCATCAAAATCCAGGAAGCACAGAGAACCCCTCTCAAAATCAATAAAAATAGGTCAACACCCCGACATCTAATAGTAAAACTTACGAGTCTCAGAGACAAAGAGAAAATCCTGAAAGCAGCTCGGGAGAAGAGATATGTAACCTACAATGGTAGAAACATTAGATTGGCAACAGACTTATCCACAGAGACCTGGCAGGCCAGAAAGGACTGGCAGGACATATTCAGAGCACTAAATGAGAAAAATATGCAGCCAAGAATACTATATCCAGCTAGGCTGTCATTGAAAATTGAAGGAGAGATAAAAAGCTTCCAGGACAAACAAAAACTAAAGGAATTTGCAAACACGAAACCGGCCCTACAACAAATATTGAAAGGGGTCCTCTAAGCAAAGAGAGAGCCTAAAAGCAACATAGACCAGAAAGGAACACAAACAATATATAGTAACAGTCACTTTACAGGCAATACAATGGCACTGAACTCCTATCTTTCAATAGTTACCCTGAATGTAAATGGGCTAAATGCCCCAATCAAAAGACACAGGTTATCAGATTGGATTAAAAAACAAGACCCATCGATATGTTGTCTGCAAGAGACTCATTTTAGACCCAAAGACACCCCCAGATTGAAAGTAAGGGGGTGGAAAACCATTTACCATGCTAATGGACACCAAAAGAAAGCTGGGGTGGCAATCCTTATATCAGACAAATTAGATTTTAAACCAAAGACTGTAATAAGAGATGAGGAAGGACACTATATCCTACTTAAAGGGTCTATCCAACAAGAAGATCTAACAATTGTAAATATCTATGCCCCTAACATGGGAGCAGCCAATTATATAAGGCAATTAATAACAAAAGCAAAGAAACACATCGACAACAATACAATAATAGTGGGGGACTTTAACACCCCCCTCACTGAAATGGACAGATCGTCTAAGCAAAAGATCAACAAGGAAATAAAGACTTTAAATGACACACTGGACCAAATGGACTTCACAGACATATTCAGAACATTCCATCCAAAAGCAACGGAATACACATTCTTCTCTAGTGCCCATGGAACATTCTCCAGAATAGATCACATCCTAGGTCATAAATCAGGTCTCAACCGGTACCAGAAGATTGGGATCATCCCCTGCCTATTTTCAGACCACAATGCTTTGAAACTAGAATTCAATCACAGGAGGAAAGTCAGAAAGAACTCAAATACATGGAGGCTAAAGAGCATCCTACTGAAGAATGAATGGGTCAACCAGGAAATTAAAGAAGAATTAAAAAAATTCATGGAAACCAATGAAAATGAAAACACAACTATTCAAAATCTTTGGGATACAGCAAAGGCAGTCCTAAGAGGAAAGTATATAGCAATACAAGCCTTTCTCAAGAAACAAGAAAGGTCTCAAGTACACAACCTAACCCTACATCTAAAAGAGCTGGAGAAAGAACAGCAAATAAAGCCTAAACCCAGCAGGAGAAGAGAAATAATAAAGATCAGAGCAGAAATCAATGAAATAGAAACCAAAAGAACAGTAGAACAGATCAACGAAACTAGGAGCTGGTTCTTTGAAAGAATTAACAAGATTGATAAACCCCTGGCCAGACTTATCAAAAAGAAAAGAGAAATGACCCAAATCAACAAAATCATGAATGAAAGAGGAGAAATCACAACCAACACCAAAGAAATACAAACAATTATAAGAACATATTATGAGCAACTCTATGCCAACAAATTAAATAACCTGGAAGTAATGGATGCATTCCTAGAGATGTATCAACTACCAAAACTGAACCAGGAAGAAATAGAACACCTGAACAGACCTATAACCACTAAGGAAATAGAAGCAGTCATCAAAAATCTCCCAAAACACAAAAGCCCAGGGCCAGATGGCTTCCCAGGGGAATTCTACCAAACATTTCAAGAAGAATTAATACCTATCCTTCTGAAACTGTTCCAAAAAATAGAAATGGAAGGAAAACTTCCAAACTCATTTTATGAGGCCACCATTACCTTGATCCCAAAACCAGACAAAGACCCCATCAAAAAGGAGAATTACAGACCAATATCCCTGATGAACATGGATGCAAAAATTCTCACCAAAATACTAGCCAATAGGATCCAACAGTACATTAAAAGGATTATTCACCACGACCAAGTCGGATTTATCCCTGGGCTGCAAGGTTGGTTCAACATCCGCAAATCAATCAACGTGATACAATACATTAACAAAAGAAAAAACAAGAATCACATGATCCTCTCAATAGATGCAGAAAAAGCATTTGACAAAGTACAGCATCCTTTCTTGATCAAAACTCTTCAGAGTATAGGGATAGAGGGTACATACCTCAATATCATAAAAGCCATCTATGAAAAACCTACAGCGAATATCATTCTCAATGGGGAAAAACTGAGAGCTTTCCCCCTAAGGTCAGGAACGCGGCAGGGATGTCCACTATCACCACTGCTATTCAACATAGTATTAGAAGTCCTAGCCACAGCAATCAGACAACAAAAAGAAATCAAAGGCATCCAAATCGGCAAAGAAGAAGTCAAACTCTCACTCTTTGCAGATGATATGATACTTTATGTGGAAAATCCCAAAGACTCCACCCCAAAACTGCTAGAACTCATACAGGAATTCAGTAAAGTGGCAGGATATAAAATCAATGCACAGAAGTCAGTGGCATTCCTATACACCAACAACAAGTCAGAAGAAAGAGAAATTAAGGAGTCAATCCCATTTACAATTGCACCCAAAACCATAAGATACCTAGGAATAAATCTAACCAAAGAGACAAAGGATCTGTACTCAGAAAACTATAGAATACTCATGAAAGAAATTGAGGAAGACACAAAGAAATGGAAAAACGTTCCATGCTCATGGATTGGAAGAACAAATATTGTGAAGATGTCAATCCTACCTAGAGCAATCTACACATTCAATGCAATCCCCATCAAAATACCATCCACTTTCTTCAAAGAAATGGAACAAATAATCCTAAAATTTGTATGGAACCAGAAAAGACCCCGCATAGCCAGAGGAATGTTGAAAAAGAAAAGCAAAGCTGGCGGCATCACAATTCCAGACTTCCAGCTCTACTACAAAGCTGTCATCATCAAGACAGTATGGTACTGGCACAAAAACAGACACATAGATCAATGGAACAGAATAGAGAGCCCAGAAATGGACCCTCAACTCTATGGTCAACTAATCTTTGACAAAGCAGGAAAGAATGTCCAATGGAAAAAAGACAGTCTCTTCAACAAATGGTGTTGGGAAAATTGGACAGCCACATGCAGAAGAATGAAACTGGACCATTTCCTTACACCACACACAAAAATAGACTCCAAATGGTTGAAAGACCTCAATGTGAGACAGGAGTCCATCAAAATCCTAAAGGAGAACACAGGCAGCAACCTCTTTGACCTCAGCCGCAGCAACTTCTTCCTAGAAACATCGCCAAAGGCAAGGGAAGCAAGGGCAAAAATGAACTATTGGGACTTCATCAAGATAAAAAGCTTTTGCAAAGCAAAGGAAACAGTCAACAAAACCAAAAGACAACTGACAGAATGGGAGAAGATATTTGCAAATGACATATCAGATAAAGGGCTAGTATCCAAAATCTATAAAGAACTCATCAAACTCAACACCCAAAGAACAAAGAATCCAATCAAGAAATGGGCAGAAGACATGAACAGACATTTTTCCAAAGAAGACATCCAAATGGCCAACAGACACATGAAAAAGTGTTCAATATCGCTCGGCATCAGGGAAATCCAAATCAAAACCTCAATGAGATACCACCTCACACCAGTCAGAATGGCTAAAATTAACAAGTCAGGAAATGACAGATGTTGGCGGGGATGCGGAGAAAGGGGAACCCTCCTACACTGTTGGTGGGAATGCAAGCTGGTGCAGCCACTCTGGAAAACAGTATGGAGGTTCCTCAAAAAGTTGAAAATAGAGCTACCATATGATCCAGCAATTGCACTCCTGGGTATTTACCCCAAAGATACAAAAGTAGGGACCCGAAAGGCTACGTGCACCCCGATGTTTATAGCAGCAATGTCCACAATAGCCAAACTGTGGAAAGAGCCAAGATGTCCATCAACAGATGAATGGATAAAGAAGATGTGGTATATATATACAATGGAATATTATGCAGCCATCAAAAGGAATAAGGTCTTGCCATTTGCAACGACGTGGATGGAACTGGAGGGTATTATGCTGAGCGAAATAAGTCAAACAGAGAAAGACATGTATCATATGACCTCACTGATATGAGGAATTCCTAATCTCAGGAAACAAACTGAGGGTTGTTGGAGTGGGGGGTGGGGTGGGAGGGATGGGGTGACTGGGTGATGGACACTGGGGAGGGTATGTGTTCTGGTAAGTGCTGTGAATTGTGCAGGACTGTTGAATCTCAGATCTGTACCTCTGAAACAAATAATGCAATATATGTTAAGAAAGAAAAAAAGAAGAAGAAGAATGTAGCAGGAGGGGAAGAATGAAGGGGGGGAAATCGGAGGGGGAGAAGAACCATGAGAGACAATGGACTCTGAAAAACAAACTGAGGGTTCTAGAGGGGAGGGGGTAGGGAGAATGGGTTAGCCTGGTGATGGGTATTGAGGAGGGCACGTTCTGCATGGAGCACTGGGTGTTATGCACAATGAATCATGGAACACTATATCTAAAACTAATGATGTAATGTATGGGGATTAACATAACAATAAAAAAATTAAAAATAAAAAAAAAAAAAAAAAAAAAAAAAGAAAATGCCTTTTTTCAGAAGAAGAAAGAGCAAGACATAATTTTCTCAAATTCTTTCTCTTTTGCTTGCTATAAAGATGGTACATACATGTCATAAGGTTGAACACATGAAAAAGAAACCACCCAAACTTGAGTCTATTCTGATGGGGAAAAAAGTAAATTATTACAATTTCAGTAATTTCATCATCACAACCCTTTTTTTCCCTAAGCTTTGCCTCTTCACTTTGATGCTTTGCTCCTTACCATGATTTCTATGCTGTTCCTCTGTCATCCTTTCTAGTCTTTAGCCATGTGAACTCTGCTGCTTGCAGCTGGTCACCAACACAATGTGATGGGGAACGCTCTGAAGATACCACGAGTACCCCTCCTAACTTAGATATGCCTTCTCTTTTCTGTAGCTCTCCCTCTGGGTCACTACATCCTACCCTACCAGGAACTCCTCTCTCTGTGGGAAATATAATGATGGGGCTTTATTTCCAAGATGCAGGAACTTCATTCAGCCTTTCTTCCTGAAGAGGATTAGCTAATTGTCACCTGGAGAGATCCAGGACATGAGGTGTGAGGCTGTTCAAATTTCAAATGATGGCTGAGAATGAGAAAGCAATTCCTGTCCTGGGGTTTTGAATGACCTGAGGACAGGTAAGGGGCTGAAGAGTATGGCTCTCAAGGTATCCATGGTCTACAGAAAGTGGGGCAAGCTGTACACCCTTGTGATAAGCTCCCACAGTTCTGTAGATGCAGAAGTTGTTCTCCTGAGAAACATGCATTACCTTTGTAGGAAGGCAACAATGAAATGGCTTTTGATTAAGACCTATAGTCATGGTGTGTTATAAAGCCTTTTGGAAAGGAAAAATAAATAGGAAGAATGGTTTCAGTCTAAAACTCAAGTAGGAGACTTCGTTAGCAAACATTTCCTTTTGAAAACCAGGTCTGTCTTCAGTGTGTGGAACTCTGCTCTCAGTGCAATGCCTGACCTCCTTCGGAAATGGCATGGTTCTGGGGCAGCTTGTTTCCCAGCAATCTGGAAACTTCAGTTCCTTGGAGTACTGTGTGTCATCACAGTTATGTTTTTAACCTAAACCTGAATGCAGCATTTGTCTGGGCATCCATCTGACATTTTGCATCTTGATTTGTGCTTTGACATTCAAGTGTTTTTGTCTTTTGTAACAGAATGTGATATTTGGAGCCAGAATAGATTGAAAATAATCCCAGAGGGAAATGAAAGCATAATGCAATGCTGGATTTTGAGTAAATATGCTTTTCCTAAGCCTTTTGGTGAAGGTACTGCTTTTCTGAGAGGCTTGGGGAGCAAGACAAATGGATCTTCTGGGAAATGGAACTGCTCTTAGTAAATGTGGAGCATAAATGTGTATATTCAGAGAACTGCTGGCAGTGACAGGAAGTCATTACTGCCCTCTCTTCAAATAAATCTCCTTCCGTCAGACTCCTGCCTGGGCAGTGAGTGAAGCATTGAAACACCAATCAAGCTAACCGCACTCCCACAGGAAAAAGCAGCAGGGGCTCACCCCAAGAAGGAACATGCCAGCTCTAGCAGTTTCTATAAAAAAGCTGCCTCATCCTTGTCTTTACCCATCAGATACTCAGGTGTGTAGCCAGTGTTGCCAGTGCCACCATCAGATTGCCAATAAACAGCTTCATCATTTGTCTTGACCCTAACATTATAGGATTCTTTGTGTGTACGTGTGACTTCCAAAATGTATAAGGAAAAGGCCACCCTGATGAGCTTGCTCCCCTAGGGGAGATGTGCGTAGAGGGTTGCAGAGCCCCTGCCAGCCTGTCTCAACCTGGTTTCTCTGCAAAGGCCTCGCTTCAGCATATCCTCTCTGAAAGTTCCATCCAGAGCCAGCATCCCCTGCCTCAACTCAAGGTCATAAACCTGCCTTTTCATAAATGTTTTCAGCCAGAAATTGTGACCTCCTAGAGCTGCATTGGACCACACAGCCCCCAGTTGCTTAGACACATTTGAACCTTGAAATGTGGCAAGTCAAAGTAAGGTGTTCTATGAATAGAAAATCTACACTGGATTTTGAAGATTAAGCATAAAAAATGAATGTAAAATGTTCCATTAGAAATGTTATGTTGATCATATGTTATAATAATTTGGGTATGTTGGAATAAATAAAATATTAAATTTAATTTCATTTGTTTCCTTTTACTTTTTTTGAATATGTGGTACTTGAAATTTGAAATTACATGGTGGCTCACAGTACTTTTCTATTGGTTGGTGGTCTGGGACTACCTTGTATTTTGACAAGTTTCTTCACCTTCCCAGGACTGAGTGTCTTTTTCTATAATAAGGGGTGGCAAACATTTTTTAAAGGGTCAGATGGTAAGTCTTTAAGGCTTTGTGGACCACATGGTCTCTGTTGCAACTACTCAACTGTACTGTGCTGTGGCAGACTCAGCCACCCCAGATGGTAAAGCAGCCATTGATGATAAGTAAATGAATGGGAGAGAATGTGTTCCAATAAAACTCTATTTACAGAAACAGGCAGTGGGCCAGTATTAGCCTCGGGGCTGTAGTTTATTGTTTCTTGATCTATAAAAAGTCTTTGGACTGGAAAACCACATTTTTCATTCATAGAATCCTTACTCTATGCATGTTTATGGTTCAGAGATCTTATGGTACATGCAAATATCTTTGTATTTTTCTTTCTTTCTTTTTTTTTTTTTTTTTTGGCATGTCATAACTAACAAATGGTGGAGCTGGAATCTAAAATAATAGAGCTGGTTTCTGATGTAAATTCCCTTCTCTCTCTTTCTCCCTATCTCTCCCTTCCTTATTCTTTACCTCCCTCCCTTCTCCCTTTCCTTTTTCCCCTTCTCTCTCTCTTTCTGTGTCTCTCACCTGTCTGTCTCTATCTCTGTCTGTTTCTCTCTGTTTATGCTTTTGTCTCTATCTCCATCTCTCTCTTCCCACTGGTTAGGCTAGAATTTGTAACCTGTGGGGTTCCTTAATTAGAGCATTGTAGGTGATATTAGGATAGGCTTAGGTTGATCCATTCTCCTGAAGCTCAGCAAATACTAAAATGTCTCCTTTGTAGTCCAAGATACCTTGTCTGAGACTCGTTGTCATGTTAAATGGGCACAAAGGGGTCTCTTGTCAGTCTCTCCTGGTGGCTCATTATGTGACCAGACACTGGTCTAAGGCATTTATAGGTATGAACTCATATAATCTTCATAATAACTTTAGTAAATAGGTACTATTATTACCCCCATTTCAAAAATGAAGAAATTGAGTCATGGAGCTGTCCCAAGCTCTGCACCTGGACAAGAGCAGGGCCCTTAACTAATGTGTTGTGGTGGGAATGCATGCGGGTTTTGAAGGCAGAAAAATATGCCAAAGTATCGTCTGCATATTAGTGGTGGCATACTTTGTAAAATTCCTTAATATATTTAAGCTTCAGTTTCTTTTTCTATAAAATAGGGATAATATGTATGACCTACCTTATTGTGTTTGGGAAATGTCAATGTCTTACATCTATGAGACCCTTAACATACAGCAGATGTTCAGTAAGTCACTTGTCTTTGAGTGGTATATTGTCATTGTGTGGTTTACTTATACCTACAGGGAAGCAGAATGTATAGTGATTAAGAGCACGGACTTCAGAGTTAGACTGAGGGGGTTTGAATTGTCTACACCAGAGCAGATTAGCCAAGTCACCTGGATAAGTCTGCTTCCTTTTTCAAATCCCATCTGTACAGTGGTGCAATGATACCAGTCTTGAAAGGTGATGTGAGCAGTTGATGCGGTCATCTGTGTGAGGATTTCCACTGTGTCTAGACACTAAGTGAACAATCATTTTTCTGATGGTGTCAGAATGCTTGCACCAATCCCTAGATGATACTCCTTCTTGGGATTGGTGCCATCTCTGAGACGCCAGTAACTCTTAGTTGGAAGCACAGCAGAACCATCAACAAGGAACTTCCTCTGGCCTTGGACTCCCCAAGTGTAATGTCTTCTTTTTGTGGGATCCATTCCTTGCAAGGCAGATTTGCTTCTGAAACATAGCCAGCTGTCCCAGCACCCAGGTTGAAGTATTCAGCATCTTACTCAACACTGATGCAATTTCACACAATCAGTGTAAGGAAGGGTTTGCATTTCTATGAAAGCTTGTGATGATATCTGTGATGCCTGGAGTTGACCAGACACTGTTCCTAGGGTGTACTTTTCGAGAATTCAATAATCAGGGTTGACCTATTGCAAACATGTTCAGCTGTCTTAAAAAAACAAAGTTTACTAATCTCAAGAAATTTAGATAGTTTTGCTGAAATCTGTTGTTTTGCTTTTCTGTTTTATAAAAGAAATGTGGTCAGAATAGAAGCTAACACCTTCTTGAAATGTCCAATTCTGGTTTAGAATTTAAGGAACTATTTCACTTGTGGATGCAGTTTCTGTGTTTAAATTACAGCTTTGTGGAGAGAGCCTTGCTGTGGCTCTTTCTGAGTAGCCACTCCCCATGCCCATGACCAGGGAAAGGAAGAATGTCATAATTCTTATTATCACACACTAGGCTCTTGCCAGTGAATTTTTAAGTCTTTTCAGGACAAAACCTTTAATCTTTGCAGTAACTTCCCTCAGTGACAATTCAGCACTAAGCAATGTCTTCAAAGCATGAATTCCAAATGCAAAGTGGGAATCAATTGGGATTTATTAGCCAGGATAGGGATTTGTGGGAATACAAGTACATTATGGAAGGCATATAGTGAGGGAAACTTTCATTTTCTCATGACTTCTTTTGTATTTGTGCATACTTTCACTCATATATTTCATCTCACTGAATACAGAAGAAATTCCTGTTCTTTCCTCTTCCCTTCCTAAGACAAGATATTATTTCCCAATCCTACTTCTGAAACTCTCTTCAGTTTTAAACATTAGGAACTTCAGGGGTCTATGGAAATATGACCTTTCTGGGAAACCAGATTTCTCAGAAGGACAATTGGAAGATGATGCAGTGATTTAAATAATGGTCCAGTTACATAACATTGGCAGTTTTAAGTGTCATTATCAAGACCAACACTTCAGTGTTATAGATGAACAAATTGAGGCTATAAAATGTCAATTAAAAATTTGCAGAAATTTTAAGCACATCTCAAAATGTCACACATTGGGGGATATCTAATAAAGGCATGCATCTGTATTATCTAGGCTAAAACCAACTCTTCAGTTTCTAGAAATAAGAAGTGATTGACTTTGCAGATACGGAAAGCTCCTAAGTCATGAAAAATATAATGATGCAATGACAAATGTAATAATGAGTCTAGATCTCATAGTACTTGCCAGATACCAGACACCACAATCCACTTTTCTTTGTGTTTCAGATTGGGCTTCCCAATGATGGTCGTCTCCTGCACAGTTGGCATGTGTTACCTCCTTGTTGCTCATGTCGTGATGGGATGGAATTAATAGTTATACATCATTTGAAGACTAAAGGAAACTTGACCCATCACCAACATCAGTAGAAAACTACCCCAAGACCACTCTTGGGACAAGAAAAGGTGCTTATCATGGGGGTGCTCTGGAATGGAGAATTTTGGCATCCATACTCATTCAGGTGAATGCTGGAAACTCATGGGAAATACAAATAACTTACTAAAGATTCCACTACAGGAAAATATGTATATTTCCAAACACATCTTGCTATGCTCTGCAAGAAAAGACACAATGCAGTATTCTACCCAAATGGCTTGTGCTATTTAACTGTCACTTTCCTGAGGCCTTCTAGAGTTTTTTCATGTAATCACTTTCCATGTTAAAATAATCAGCATTCAAATTGTATAATCTCCAAATACATATTCTTCCTTGGAAAAGGAAGACAATTTGTAAGGAAACATTTTATGTCTTAAAAAAAAAATAAACTGTATCTTGACAAAAGGTTTAGAATTTGTTAGTCTCTTAATTTTTTAGTAGTTTACATTGTGTAAAATTGCATTTTATCCATTTATGTTTTTCTCTGGAGTTTTTAAGTCATCAATTACAAGTGCAGGGGGCGCCTAGGTGGCTCAGTCAGTTAAGCGTCTGCCTTCGGCTCAGGTCATGATCTCAGGGTCCTGGGATCTAGCCCTGCATTGGGCTCTCTGCTCAGGAGGGAGTCTGCTTCTCCCTCTCCCTCTGCCCCTCCCTCCGCTTGTGCTCTCTCTCTCAAATAAAGAAAATCTTTAATTTTCTTACAAGGGCAGAAATTTGACTTGTAAGAAGGTCATAAGTGCTTTTTAAATAGTATTTTACATATTTAACAGCCTAGAATAATAATCTTCAGTTTAGAAGGTGGTACATGCTATTTCCATCAATTATACAAAAGTGTGAGACTATGGACTCTGAGAAACAAACTGAGGGTTCTAGAAGGGACGGGGGTGGGGGGATGGGTTAGCCTGGTGATGGGTATTAAAGAGGGCATGTATTCAATGGAGCACTGGGTGTTATACACAATGAATCATGGAACACTACATCAAAAACTAAAGATGTAATGTATGGTGATTAACATAACATGATAAAATAAAATAAAATAAAGAAAAAATGCTGTTCTTTTGTGGAATGTTACATGTGAGACAAAGATAGTGAGAGCAAAGAGTAGGAGGGTCTGGGGTCTCATCTGCTTTGCTTGGTCAGTAGCATTGTTATACCCCAGACAACTGACCTCTTCTTCAGTTTTTGGTCTACTGTGTATGATTCCTTGAGATGAAAATGTTTACTGGGGACTCTCCTCAGAAGTGGTAGTTGTATAAAGTGTTTGATTTCAAAAAGTTTAAGATCCCCAGGGCACTAAATACTGGAAAATTGGAGACCTTTCTAGTTGCATTTCTGTCCCTGGCACTCTCAGGATGAATGTGTCCTTTCTATGGTTTAGAATCTGTATTTGTTAAATGGCAACCTGTGTCTTTCCTGAAAGGTAGGGAGAGAGTTTATGAGAATATGCCCTTTGGATTCATGAGCCATCTTTGAATTCTTTGACAGCAAAGATGACACTAAGCCCCAATTTGTTTTAAAATCTGGTCTTGGTCACAGAAGCTGCTGTGTGCACCTGACTCAGTGCTCCAGAGAAGTCCCCACCCCAGGGAAGGAGCCCTGACAGCTGTTCTAGCTCTGTTCCCTTTTCACATGGCCTTACTGATGCCTAGATCTCCCCAAAGTCTTTCACTAAAAGGCACTGTCTTCTCTTCTCCCACATATTTCCATGCCTGGTGGTGGTGTTGGTTCCTTCCTTGTGCCCAGCTGCTGCTTCTAATTCACGGCTCTTCTTTCCTCCTCTACATCTCCTCCCCCATGATGCTGCAGCCTCTGTCTCTCCACCTCCCACCTCTCTTCATTGATGTCATCCTCAGTCCTCAGTCACTCCTTCTCATTCTTAAATACCTTTGGCTCCTGACTCATTTCGTCCTCTCCTCTTTACCCCCTCACTTTCTCAGCATTCCCCATTCAACATTCAGGCCTCATTATGTCTGAACTTGGTCCTCAGTAACTGCCCCTTGAATTCTTCATCTCACATATCTCTCTCTGACACGTCTGATCATCTGCTCCAGATCACCACCCAAACACATTCCTCCACTGATGTCTCCAGTTCATCAGCTGCTCCCCTTTGCTAACCTCCCACATCAGTACCTTCCTAGCTAAGGTTTCTACCTTTGCTCTAAATTCAAAACCGCTCTTAAATGAACTGCCACTGCTCTCCCTTTTCTGGCCCTGTGTCTAAGCACCTGAATAGTGCTGAGGTAATTCATGAGATTGGATGACTGGTTTTACTTTAAACTGGGGATCACAAGCATCAAACGGGCACTCAACGCTACCTGACTCATTTCTTGCCTTTTCCCAGTGCAGCTGTCAGAGTCATGGCTAGAAACACATGGCTGATCAAATTGCGTAACTCAGAGGGAATTTAACCAGTATGGTGCAGTCCTTCAGACTGGTCAAAGGGTGAAGGAGGGAAATAGTTAGCAGAACCTAGAGGTGCAGGGAGCTGGATGGCAAGGGACCCCTGATGGAAGAGGTGATCTTCTGCAGTTGGTTGCAGCCAGCAAAAGTCACTTTGCTGGGAGGAGGCTATGGGAATTTTTTTGATTTCACTCCCTTTCCTCCCTGTGATTTCCAATGTCCTTCCCATTGGCTGAAGCCAGCCAGAAGCCAGAAGGGAAGAGGAACTGTTGACGTTGTTTACATAAGTGAGCTCCTGTGGACACAGAGCAGGACAAGTAGCATGGAAAGTGGGTTTGAAGGAGTAGGTGAAAGATACACTACTCCATCCACCAGTTTTGCTCTTCAGCAGATAAAAAGTTCACATCTGCAATAAAGGAAACATTGAAAGTGCCATCAGCTTTCTTGTCATCAGGAGACAATGCAAGTTTGTCTATACTCCCTCCTGATACTGTCTCCAAAATTAATAGGTAAATAATCCAATGCTCTTTAAACCCTGTTTCACCATGATAGGAAAAGACAACACTGAAGGGACAAACTGTAGCTTTGCTATAAATGTTGGACCACCATAGGTCAGTTATCCTTGTTGGAGTTGTTCTGATACCTCATGCATAAACCCCTCAGGGCCACAAGGACCATGAGGACATACTTTTATATTCTGAATTCACCATGAAAATCAAGATGAAAATCTATTTGCTCTTCTGCTGCATATGAGGATTCTGAACTTGCATTGGTAGTTGTGTATTACCTTTGACAGGTGCCTTGCCCTACATATACTCCCAAAGCCACATGCAGGCTTGGGTGGAGGAAGAGGTGGCAAAACAGCAGACACAGCTGCCATGGGAATCTGAGCAACTTCCTCCTGCAATTTATGTGTGCCTTCTAGACATGCTTGGGTCCGGTTTCCTAACTGGCACATTACAGAAGAACAACTTTGTGGATTGGTTGGCCAGATGGCACTTGGTTCATGATACACAGCTCAATTTGCCTGGTCACACTATTTCCCATAATCAGGTCTTCAATCTGTACCAGGGTCTAGTGGCAGCTAAGAGTTGCCTTTAGTGGAGATAAGTAGTCAGAATAAGAAGGCAGGGACTTTGTCCAAATCCTCAGGGTCTGTACTATGATTCTCCCATTGAGGTTTGCCAACACCTCCCCTCAATGTGTTGTGCCATTACAGAAGGCCTACGTGGCAAGGCAGCTTGCACTACAACCTGGCCCTGCTGAAGGGCTTTTGCTTGCTTTGGTCCCCCTCAAACCATGCAGCCTCATGAGGGTTAGAGTAGATTCTCCAATCTATGTTGCCTATAAAATCAAAAGTAGACCAAGAAGAATTGTATTTTGTATTTTGTGTGTGTGTGATTAGTGCAACAATTTGTCTCTCAGTTTGCAGAGTAATTTTAAGTAATCAATTGGCACTAGCCTCTGCCATTTGCATCAGGATGTTATATTTCTTTCTTTTTACTATCTTGGTGTGAATGGGTAAACTTTCTAACATAATAGGGAACACACTTGGAGACTCTAATAGTTATTTGACATATCTATCCCAGGACTCATTCTGGAGCTGGGAAACAACCACAGGATGGGTCCATATTCTACAGGATCAACTACTGTATGGACTTAGCTCAAGAATGCATCTACTGCTTGCCGGCCATAGGCCTCTACTTTGTCTAGTGAATCAGAGGGCATTCTGGGTCACTGAGGATTGCAGAAAATTAACACCTACATATGAAAATCTAGGTTATTCTTTTCACCAATGCACAACTCCCCCGATAAATGGCCAAAAATGGCTTGTGCTGTTTCACTGCATTCCTCTGAGGAAAGTGTGAGGGCACAGCACTAAACACATCCTTGCCTGTGCTGCAGGGTTCTTTCTCAAAGAAACATAGCTTCCCTTCAAGGAAAACATTTAGATCTGAGAAGTAACTGAGGACTTTAATCCTTCTTATGATCCTTGAATTGAGTTAGGGATGAAGATTTTTTTTCCAGTTTTATATGGGAAGCTGCTCATATAATTCATTACCATGAACTCCATGATTAATTTGCCTTTTAGTATAGGTCTCTGAAGCTTACTGTGGAAACTGTACCCACCTGACTGCAACAATGAAGCACTTCCTTGGCTTCTCCTGTCTTGGGATCCCATTATTCCCATTGGAAAAAGAAGACTCAATTCAATTACTGTGACCCCTACTATCATCAACAGTCTTCAGAGGACAGCCATCCCAGGGGTTTCCAGCCACACTGATGTCCTTCTCCACATCCTGCTCTCAAAGAAGGAAGTGACCAATGAGTTCTCTTGCAGGGAGTGCTTGGGGCTAGTGGGTAGGTCACGAATAATCAGTCTGAGCCTTTGGACTCTTTTGTTTGTATGCCAAGGATTAACCAATTGTGCATAGAATTGATGTGTTGTGATGAGCACTGGGTGTTATATGCAACTAATGAATCACTGAACACTAAAAAAAGGGGGGGGCGCCTGGGTGACTCAGTCATTAAGCATCTGCCTTCGGCTCAGGTCATGGTCCCAGGGTCCCGGGATTGAGCCCCACATCAGGCTCCCTGCTCTGCGGGAGGCCTGCTTCTCCCTCTCCTCCCACTCCCCCTGCTTGTGTTCCCTCTCTTGCTGTGTCTCTCTCTATCAAATAAATAACTGAAATCTTAAAAAAAAAAAAAAAGAGTTGACGTGTCTTCCAAGTGTTCAAGCCAGCACATGGAATCTCAAATTCCACGTGAGTGCACTGACTCAAGAATTTGGTCCTTATATCTCATCCTCCCTGGTGTGGTATCTGTAGCTTTCTATCCCTCACATGCTCCCTAAACAGAGTAGTGGAGTTTGATATTTTCAATAAACAGGATAGTTTGTCTTGAAGTGGACTTTCTACTTCTCTATCCAAAACATACTGGTATCTTGTTAGACTCCTGGAGAAAATTGAGGGTATTGGGGATGGGTCTTGAAGCAAATTCGCTTCAGCTTGGGAGGCAACTGACTCAGATGTGGCCATGAAATGGCTGTTAGGAAAAGCTGCTCTCCTGTTTATTACTGAGGGAATCCTCAGGAGAGTGTGGGGGTTCAAACTTCTCAGTCATGTCTGAGTCTGCTCAGAGGCACACACTGCACTTTCATGGTCCTGCTCTTTCTCCACCAGCATCTTTACCAATCTTCATAGTCAGGCCTAGGCCCAGGCCTCAACCAGATCTGCTGGACTACTTCCAAGCTGCCTTCAAAGTTTTCTGATCAACCACTCATATTCTCACCTGGATAAATATCCACAGCTTTCAATTCGTGTCCTGTCCACAATTTATGGTCTCTAGGTCTATCAGGAAAAGCCCCAGCTGATCCCACGCACCTTGGTGATTAAGCACTATAGCCACTTGGAGCCTGATGTCTTGTTTTCCCCGTGACCTTCAGTGATAGTGATGCTGTTGCAGTCATGAGTAGCCTTGGTCCCATTCTCCCCTGGAACAAGAGTTATTCCTGCCTTCCTCAGAGATATGAGGAAAATAATTCCAATTCTCATTTTGAGAGGTTATTTCCTGGGGTCACTCAGGTTATGGATTAGGTAGGGAACAGAGGGCACGATCAAGTTGCAAAATATGAGACTAGCTTGATAAAGGGACTCTCTGCAAAGTATGGGTGCATATTAAGAAACTACAAAGGGGAGGAGGGGAGGGGCAAGATGGCAGAAGAGTAGGAGACCTAAATTTCATCTGGTCCCAGGAATTCAGCTAGATAGGTATCAAACCATTCTGAACACCTACAAACTCAACAGGAGCTCAAAGAAAAGAATAAGAGCAATGCTTTGAACAGAAAAGTGACCACTTTCTGGCATATAGGACATGCGGAGAAGTGAATCCGAGGTGATATATGGGAAGATGGACCACGGGGGAGGGAGCCTCCTCAGCCAGCTACCAGCAAGTGATAGAGCAGCAGAGCACAAAATCAGAACTTTTAGAAGTCTGCTCCGCTGAGGGTCGTCACTCCAGTGGCTAAATGGGGGGTGGAACCTTCACTGGGACAGTGTGGTCTCAGGACCCTCGGGGTCACAGAAAGACTGGGGGTGTCTGAGTGTGACAGAGATCCCAGCTATCGGAGCAGGGAAGCCAGCTGCAAAGATGGAGCCAAGGGGTGGGCTCTCAGCTCAGGGTTGCCATAAACCATGATCTGTGGCACAGTTGGGCCACTGCTCTTCCATCAGGGATGCAACAAGTGGCAGATCCAGGGAGACTCCCCTTTCTCCCCTCAGAGGAGTGGCACAGGAGTGCACTGCAGGAATCTGCTGGGGTTGGAGATTCCAAGCAGGGTCGTGTGCCAGAGATAAAAATGGTCAAAGGCTGGGTGAGCACGGAGTGTGGCCAGAGACGGGAGACAGGAGTGATTGACTGCTTTTCTCTGGGGGCTCACTGAGGAGTGGGGCCCTGAGATCTCGGCTCCTCCGGGGTGGAAATTGGGAGGCCGCCATTTTCACTCTCGTCCTCCAAAGCTGTACAGAAAGCTTGCAGGGAACAAAATCTCCCAAGAGCAAACCCTAGCAGATTAAATAGCCCGGCCCCTGGCAAGGGCGGGGCAATTCAGCCTTGGGCAAACACATTTGATAATCACTGCAACAGGCCCCTCCCCCAGAAGATCAGCAAGAACAGCCAGCCAAGACCAAGTTTACTGATCAATAAGAACAGCAGAACTCCAGCACTAGGGGAATACAGCATATAGAATTCATGGCTTTTTTTCCCCATGATTCTTTAATCTTTCAAAGTTAATTTTTTAAATTTTCTTTTTCTTTTTCTATTTTTTTTTTGAAGTTTTCTGTTTCCCCTTTCAACATCTTATCAATCCCTTTTTAAAAATTTTTTTATTTTTCATTTTTAGAGTCATATTCTATCCCTTCATTGTAGTTAATCTTATTTTTGGTATATATATATATATATATAAGTTGTTCTCTCTTTAAAATTTTGGGATACAGTTTCTTCCAATGGACCAAAATATACCCTAAATCTCTAGTGTATGGCTTTGTTCTAGTCTCCTGCCTGATCACATTCTCTCCATTTTTAAAAAAATTTCTCTTCTTTCTTTTTTCAACCAACTTCTTATCTATCAATTCCTTTTATAAAATCTTTTATAATTTTCATCTTCACAGTCATATTCCATCCCTTCATCGTATTTACCCTTATTTTTGTACAAATACAAGTTTTTTTTCTTTAAAATTTTGGGAAGCAGTGTCTTCTAACAGACCAAAATATGCCCCAAAACCTAGTGTGTAGCACTGATCTATGCACCAACCTGATCATATGAGATCATATTCTTTGTTTTCTTCTTTCTTTCCCTTTCTTTTCCCCCCAGTTTCATGTCTCTTCTGATTTGTTTAGTGTATATTTTTCTGGGGTCGTTGTTACCCTGTTAGCATTTTGTTTCTCATTCATCTATTCTCCTCTGGACAAAATGACAAGATGGAAAAACTCACCCCAAAAAAGAGAGCAAGAGGCCGTACCAACTGCCAGGGACCTAATCGATAGAGTCATTAATAAGATGTTGGACTAGAGTTCAGAATGATGATTATAAAGACACTAGTTGGGATTGAAAAAAGCATGGAGATACTAGAGAAACCATTTCTGGAGATATAAGAACTAAAATCTAACCAAGTCGAAATCAAAAAGGCTATTAATGAGGTGCAATAAAAAATGGAGGCTTTAACTGCTAGGACAAATGAGGCAGAAGAAAGAATCAGTGAGATAGAAGACCAAATGATGGAAAATAAAGAAGCTGAGAAAAAGAGATAAACAACTACTGGATCATGAGGGCAGAATTTGAGAGATAAGTGATACCATAAGATGAAACAATATTAGAATAATTGGGATTCCAGAAGAAGAAGAAAGAGAGAGAGGGGCAGAAGGCATATTGGAGCAAATTATAGCAGAGAACGTCCTTAATTTGGGGAAGGAAACAAGCATCAAAATCCAGGAGGCGCAGAGAACCCCCCTCAAAAATCAATAAAAATAGGTCAACACTCAGACATCTAATAGTAAAACTTACCAGTCTCAGAGACAGAAAATCCTGAAAGCAGCTGGGGACAAGAGGTCTGTAACCTTCAATGGTAGAAACATTAGATTGGAAGCAGACCTAGCCACAGAGACCTGGCAGGCCAGAGAGGACTGGCATGATATACTCAGAGCACTAAATGAGAAAAATATGCAGCCAAGAATACTCTATCCAGCTAGGCTGTCATTGAAAATAGAAGGAGAGATAAAAAGCTTCTAGGACAAAAAAAAAAAAAAAAAAAAAAAAAAACTAAAAGAATTTGCAAACGTCAAACCAGCCCTACAAGAAATATTGAAAGAGGTCCTCTAAGCTAAGAGAGAGCCTAAAAGTAACATAGACCAGAAAGGAACACAGACAATATACAGTAACAGTCACCTTACAGGCAATATAATGGCACTAAATTCATATCTTTCAATAATTACCCTGAATGTAAATGGGCTTAATGCCCCAATCAAAAGACACAGGCTATCAGATTGGATAAAAAAATAAGACCCATTGATATGCTGGGTGCAAGAGACTCATTTTAGACCCAAAAGACACCCCCAGATTGAAAGTGAGGGGGTGGAAAACATTTACCATGCTAATGGTCATCAAAAGAAAGCTGAGGTGGCAATCCTTATATCAGACAAATTAGATTTTAAACCAAAGACTATAATAAGAGATGAGGAAGGATACTACATCATACTTAAAGGGTCTATCCAACAAAAAGATCTAACAGTTTCAAATATCTATGCCCCTAATATGGGAGCAGCCAATTATATAAGGCAATTAATAACAAAGTCAAAGAAACACATCAACAAAAATAAAATAATAGTAGGTGACTTTAACACCCCCCCCACCCCCGTCACTGAAAAGGACGGATCATCTAAGGAAAAGATCAACAAGGAAATAAAGGCTCTAAATGACACACTGGACCAAATGGACAATGGACTTCAAAGATATATTCAGAACATTCCATCCCAAAGCAACAGAATACACATTCTTCTCTAGTGCCCATGGAACATTCTCCAGAATAGATCACATTCTAGGTCACAAATCAGGTCTCAACCGGTACCAAAAGATTGGGACTATTCCCTACATATTTGCAGACCACAATGCTTTGAAACTAGAACTCAATCACAAGAGGAAAGTCAGAAAGAGCTCAAATACATGGAGGCTAAAGAGCATCCTACTAAAGAATGAATGGGTCAACTGGGAAATTAAAGAAGAATTTAAAAAATTCATGGAAACAAATGAAAATGAAAACACAACTGTTCAAAATCTTTGGGATGCAGCAAAGGCTGTCCTAAGTGGAAAGTATATAGCAATACGAGCCTTTCTCAAGAAACAAGAAAGGTCTCAAATACACAACCTAACGCTACACCTAAAGGAGCTGGAGAAAGAACAGCAAATAAAGCCTAAACCCAGCAGGAGAAGAGAAATAATAAAGATCAGAGCAGAAATCAATGAAATAGAGATCAAAAGAAAAGTAGAACAGATCAATGAAACTAGGAGCTGGTTCTTTGAAAGAATTAATAAGATTGAAAAACCACTGGCCAGACTTATCAAAAAGAAAAGAGAGGGGCGCCTGGGTGGCTCAGTCGTTAAGCGTATGCCTTCGGCTCAGGTCATGATCCCAGGGTCCTGGGATCGAGCCCCGCATCGGGCTCCCCGCTCAGTGGGAAGCCTGCTTCTCCCTCTCCCACTCCCCCTGCTTGTGTTCCCTCTCTCACTGTGTCTCTCTCTGTCAAATAAATAAATAAAATCTAAAAAAAAAAAAAAAAAAAAAAAAGACCCAAATCAACAAAATCATGAATGAAAGAGGAGAGAACACAACCAACACCAAAGAAATACAAACAATTATAAGAACATATTATGGGCAACTCTATGCCAGCAAATTAGATAATCTGGAAGAAATGGGTGCATTCCTAGAGATGTATAAAATACCAAAACTGAACCAGGAAGAAATAGAAAACCTGATCAGACCCAAAACCAGTAAGGAAATTGAAGCAGTAATCAAAAATCTCCCAACAAACAAAAACCCAGGGCCAGATGGCTTCCCAGGGGAATTGTAGAAAACATTTCAAGAAGAAATAATACCTATTCTTCTGAAACTGTTCCAAATAATAGAAATGGAAGGAAACTTCCAAATTCGTTTTATGAGGGCAGCATTACCTTGATCCCCAAACCAGACAAAGATGCCATTCAAAAGGAGAATTACAGACCAATATCCCTGATGAACATGGATGCAAAAATTCTCTCCAAAATACTAGCCAATAGGATCCAAAAGTTCATTAAAAGGATTATTCCTGACAACCAAGTGGGTTTTATTCCTGGGCTGCAAGGTTGGTTTAACATCTGCAAATCAATCAATGTGATACATTAATAAAAGAAAGAACAAGAACCATATGATCCTCTCAATAGATGCAGAAAAAGCATTTGACAAAGTACAACATTCTTTCTTGATTAAAACTCTTCAGAGTATAGGGATAGAGGTTACATACCTCAATATCATAAAAGCCATGTATGAAAAACCCACAGCGAATATTATTCTCAATGGGGAAAAACTGAGAGCTTTACCCTAAGGTTAGGAACATGGCAGGGATGTCCACTATCACCACTGCTATCCAACATAGTACTAGAAGTCCTAGCCACTGCAATCAGACAACAAAAAGAAATAAAGGCATCCAAATCAGCAAAGAAGGAGTAAAACTCACTCTTTGCCAATGATATGATACTTTATGTGGAAAACCCAAAAGACTCACCCCAAAACTGCTAGAACTTGTACAGGAATCCAGTAAAGTGGCAGGATATAAAATCAATGCACGGAAATCAGTGGCATTCCTATACACCAACAACAAGTCAGAAGAAAGAGAAATTAAGGAGTGGTTCCCATTTACAATTGCACCCAAAACCATAAAATATCTAGGAACAAATCTAACCAAAGAGGCAAAGGATCTGTACTCAGAAAACAATAAAATACTCATGGAAGAAATTGAGGAAGACACAAAGAAATGGAAAAACGTTCCATGCTCATGGATTGGAAGAACAAATATTGTGAAGATGTCAACGCTACCTAGAGCAATCTACACATTCAATGCAATCCCCATCAAAATACCATCCACTTTTTTCAAAGAAATGGAACAAATAATCCTAAAATTTGTATGGAACCAGAAGAGACCCCGAATAGCCAGAGGAATGTTGAAAAAGCAAAGCAAAGCTGGCGGCATCACAATTCCGGACTTCCAGCTGTATTACAAAGCTGTAATCATCAAGACAGTATGGTACTGGCACAAAAACAGACACATAGATCAATGGAACAGAATAGAGAGCCCAGAAATGGACCCTCAACTCTATGGTCAACTAATCTTTGACAAAGCAGGAAAGAATGTCTAATGGAAAAAAGACAGTCTCTTCAACAAATGGTGTTGGGAAAATTGGACAGCCACATGCAGAAGAATGAAACTGGACCATTTCCTTACACCACACACAAAAATAGACTCCAAATGGTTGAAAGACCTCAATATGAGACAGGAGTCCATCAAAATCCTAAACACTGGCTGCCTAAACACAGGCAGCAACCTCTTCAACCTCAGCTGCAGCAACTTCTTCCTAGACACGTTGCCAAAGGCAAGGGAAGCAAGGGCAAAAATGAACTATTGGGACTTCATCAAGATAATAAGCTTTTGCACAGCAAAGGAAACAGTCAACAAAACCAAAAGACAACCGACAGAATGGGAGAAGATATTTGCAAATGACATATCAGATAAAGGGCTAGTATCCAAAATTTATAAAGAACTTATCAAACTCAACACCCAAAGAACAAAGAATCCAATTAAGAAATGGGCAGAAGACATGAACAGACATTTTTCCAAAGAAGACATCCAAATGGCCAACAGACACATGAAAAAGTGCTCAACATCGCTCGGCATCAGGGAAATCCAAATCAAAACCTCAATGAAATACCACCTCACACCAGTCAGAATGGCTATAATTAACAAGTCAGGAAATGACAGATGTTGGCGGGGATGCAGAGAAAGGGGAACCCTCCTCCACTGTTGGTGGAATGCAAGCTGGTGCAGCCACTCTGGGAAACTGTATGGAGTTTCCTCAAAAAATTGAAAATAGAGCTACCATACAGCCCAGCCATTGCACTACTGGGTATTTACCCCAAAGATAGAAATGTAGTGATCTGAAGGGGTATGTGTACCCCGATGTTTATAGTAGCAATGTCCACAATAGCCAAACTATGGAAAGAGCCTAGATGTCCTTCGACAGCTGAATGGATAAAGAAAATGTGGTATATATATACAATAGAATATTATGCAGCCATAAAAAAACAAAACAAAATGAAATCTTGCCATTTGCAATGATGTGGATGGAACTAGAGGGTATTATGCTAAGCGAAATAAGTCAATCAGAGAAAGACCTGTATCATATGATCTCACTGATATGAGGAATTATTAATCTCAGGAAACATATTGAGGGTTGCTGGGGTAGTGAGGGTTGGGCAGGATGGGGTGGCTGGGTGATAGACATTGGGGAGGGTATGTGCTATGGTGAGCGCTGTGAATTGTGTAAGACTGATGAATCACAGACCTGTACCTCTGAAACAAATAATACATTATATGTTAAAAAAAAAAAAGATAGCAGGAGGGGAAGAATGAAGGTGGGGAAGTTGGAGGGGGAGACGAACCATGAGAGACCATGGACTATGAGAAACAAATGAGGGTTTTAGAGGGGAGACGGTGGGGGATGGGTTAGCCCGGTGATGGGTATTAAAGAGGGCACGTACTGAACAGAGCACTGGGTGTTATACGCAAACAATGAATCATGGAACACTACATCAAAAACTAATGATGTAATGTATGGTGACTAACATAACATAAAAAAAAAAGAAACTATGAAGGGGAAAGAAGTGTCTGGGTTTGATGACAAGGAGATAGCATTATCATCCCTACAGCTATGTGAAGATAGCTTCCCAAGAGGCCTATGACTTGTGGCCCAGGGCTGCAGCCTGCCCACTAGTCCCTGTAGGAGGGAATCAGGAAAAGAAATACTGATCTCAATCTCCCCATCTCCAGCTCCTGCCAGTGATTCCCATTGTCTGAATCCAGTGAGAATTATAGGGCATAGAAAACCATCCATGCTGCCCGTGTGGGCCAGCTTCCAGCATGGAGCAGGATAGAAAAGGACGGATAGGCCTGTGGGTTAGAGAGAGGTGATGCAAGTCAGAAGGAAGTTCACCTTCCTCTGCTCTGGGAAGTTTTCACCCTTCCTCTCCTCCAAGCCCTCACACCTCATTTTCCCCCACCCCCAGTTTTACTTCTTTGAGAACATAGAGCCCTCAGAGAAGAACACTGTCATTAGTAACTTTACAAGTTTGTTTGCATCTGGCCCCAAAAGTTCTGTTTTACTTTATAACATAAGAACAGTGACCATATCAAAGGCCAGTCTCTCCATTTTTGCTCTGAATCTTGTAGCCCTCATTTCTCATAGAAGCTTCACTGTTTCCAATGAGAAACGATTCTCTGCATCGTCTACCATATCATTCCCACCCACATACAAACATGATTTTGTGGAGTTCGCTCATTCACTCACTCATTCATTTGAAGGTGTAGGTATGCCCTGCTTTTTAAAAGTTCTCATTAGGCACTTCACTTTTACAAAAGACCTACGTTAGTACCTGTTTTTGGTAACTAAAGGAAATCTGAAGAGGATTTTTGCTTTTACGAGGAGGAGTGAAAAGCAAAAATGATGTTCAGTGTTGGTTTTTCAGGGAGCTGCTAGAGAGGTGGTGCACAGCCTGAGCAGTGAAGGTGGCCCCACAAGATCCTTCCCCAGAACTTGCACCCAGCGTCTCAGCATCAAGTGGCCATAGCTTTGGACTGTGTCTGTGAGCATCTATGCTTTATCTGGATTCATTTTGTGCGTCTGTTAGCAAGATGTGTCCTAAGGTACCACGAAAGCCTGAGAGAGGGCATTTTTTTGGGTCTGGGAATGCTCAAAACATTTTCCATATAAATTAATGGTATGTCATTTTGGCTTATGAAAATTTCATAGGAATGCTCTGCTTTTGGATAGCTGGAAAAACCTGTATTAACTTAATGTTTATATGCTTTGGACAACTTCCAGATGCTAGAGATGGAACAGCAAGTGAATGAATGAATGAATGAATAACTCTAGCTTCATGGAATTTATGTTTAATGCCCGTTTTAAAAATCATTTTCCTCCAGCTCCCACCCCATTTCTAAAACTTTCTGAAATAATTTTGTCTGTACCACTTACACTTTCTCTTCTTCAGTTTACTCTCTTTTTATTACTATAAATAAGTCAGGCATACAGAAATAAAAAAATATATAATGAATATCTGTGTATGCACTAAGCAGCTGACTTGAAAAAAAATACTATCACCCAAAACTCCTCTCTGCCCCACTCCTGATAACACTCTCCTTCTCCCCCTTCACTAGAGATAACTACAAATAGATTTGATACTTTTGCTCCACCTCATGTAATGAAATTCTCTTGTATCATTACTCCCCAGCAGGGGTCCTGGGTCCCTGTGTCATTGTCACCACTGTGCCTTACTTGAGCTGGTGCAGAGAGTAGATTAAGTAAATATGTCAGGCAGTGGTGAGTTCTGGGAAGAAAAATGCAGCTAGTGGTTTTAGATAGGCTGGTTGGAAATAGGACATCTGAGCAGAGACATAAAGTGAGATCAGCCATAGAGGGGTCTGGATAAAGAGGGAGCACAATAAAGTGCTCAAGAAATGAGACCCCCAAGGCATGAATATGCTGGGTGTTATTGTACCAGCAGAGTGAGCTGGGGGAAGAGGAACCCAGGTTCTGGCCCTGCAGGACTGTGGGCCAAGGGTAAGACTTTAGATATTTGTTCACTGAAAAAAAAAAAAAAAAAAACACTAGATGGATAAATGGGGAATGTTGAAGGGAGGGGGGTCACATCCCAGCTTTCCTAGAAACATGTTGCTGTCTCCATTTCTGTGTCAAAGATAAGAACTGGGCAAGTAAGGAGATTGATTTTATTTAGGTTATTGCAATGGGGAGAATGACCCAGCTCCAAAGATCAGAGTGTCTTAAAAGGATGGATATGCTACAGTTAGTGGGGAGTAAGCAAGCTGCAGATGGGATGATTTGAGGTTGGGGCTGTTTGAAAAAGGGCAAGACTCAGTTATCAGAAAGGGAATGTTTTTCTTTGTAGTCAGTGTCAAAAGTAGTAATTAGTAAAAGTTTACTGTGCATACACCAAAAAGTTTGCAAACCTGGAACACTCAAACTAAAACATGGACTGAGGCTCAGAGGTATATTGTCATAGAAGAACTTATATAGTGAGCAGTCAGAGACTGTCTAGTCTTCACAGTGATTGGTTATTACAGTAAAATTTTCTTAAATGATAGGGATTTGGTTACTGGTTATCTCATACTAATATTGGGAAGCAGTTTAAGTTTTGCTTATGATATTCCAAAGACATATTTCCAAGAAATAACCTAGGTCAAGTTAGTCTTGCAAAAAAAAAAAAAAAAGAATAAAAAAACTAATTTAAGCTTTGTTTGTATGACTGAACTGGTTTTGTCTCCTCAGGGAATTTTTGAGACTGGCCTCTGTTTTTCATTTTAACTTTAGCTAGTTTCAGGGGACAAATAGTTCTCATCTTGGCCAATCAATCACAAGAAACAGTTTTAACCTTCACTAATCAATCGTGAAATGAAGAACAGGAAGTTGGAGGGTCTGTGTTTGACTTTGGCAGCTACCATTACATAATTGTTGGGCTGTAAGACATCCTATCTCAATACAGCAGCATTCAAGTAGCTAAGAATAACAATACAAAATATATATAAATCTTTCCCTGCATTGTGGAGCAAGAAATTCCAGCTAATAACCCTCAGTGAGGGTCCCCACTGCATGCAGGACAGTGAAGAGCACAACTGCCCACCACTAGCCTTAGATCACCGCATCACCCATGGAACTGAGTCACCAGACAGAAGGTGCTGGTTGGAACAATGCCTTACTCACAGAGGGAGAGCAGACCCGGCAAGATCAGCATCTGCAGTGTGTGCTGGTCTCTCACGTCAGCAGGGTCTCCAGGTAGTTGATCTGGGATGATGGGCTGCATGTTCCCCTCTCCTGCTGCAGGCAGGGACCTCATTCCCTTCCTGCAGGGGCAGATATGCCAGTGGGCTGAACAGGTACCACGTGATATATACACTTAGGCAGAACAAGGAAGTTCACTGAGAACTTCATCCATACACTTACTGGCTTGGCGTCACCAAGGAGAAATCGACACACATAGTGCTGGTTGGAACAATGCCTTACTCACAGAGGGAGAGCAGACCCGGCAAGATCAGCATTCACCCCAGAACAGGCAATGATTTCTCCTAATAGGAAGGAGAATCCGAGATCAGCAACAACTTGATACCTGGCTTCCATCTGAGGGAAATATTCTGGACCCTGGGCAGTGAAGGGAGCAATGGATCCCATCCAGGGGGAGGAACAATATGGCTACTTCCCCAACAGGCATCTTAAAAGAAAACCAAAAAAGAGACAGTGCAAATCCACAGAAGAACTCGTGAGAAGCAAATCCTTTTTATCTGCCCCTTTCCCTGTCACCAGCACCGGCCTGGCCCTTGGGCTCTCTCTTCCTCCCAGGGCCCAAAGTACTTGCTCTGCATCCAGCCCATCTCTTCCCACTCACTTCCAGTCTCTCTAGATTCATCTTCAACCCCTTGCCAGTCTTCATTTTCAATGTACAATTTCCATAATCCTGTCTTTGCTTTCTTTAAATCCTGCAGCTCTTTTTCACACCTTATTTTAAGTGATTTATCAACTTATTAAAAGACCACTTTCTCCCTCCCTGGTGGTCCCTCTCTCAGCAATGCAAACAGTCCAAACAGTCTTAGATGCCCAGGGTTCGATGGGGAGAGGCTAGAACTAATCACTGTTTTTAGTATTTTTTGCCCCTGTTACACAGGCCTTTTTTCAGCACTAAGGGAGACTAAAATGAAGCACAGATGTTGCTATGTGAATGGGCTTGGCCAGCTGCAGGGGGACTGGCCTTTTCACTGACCTTCAATCTCTTTCTCACACTCTTTTATGGATCCTACAGTGGTAGAAAATCAATGAAAACTTTCATGGGTGAAATGGATTTTAGAGGAAGCATTTGTGAAAAAGGAAGCAGCTGGTGAAAGATCAAAAGGAGAGACATGCACCAGTGTGAAGGTTGGGAAGGTAGTGTACTCAGCAGGCTGGCTGGAGAAAGAAGCTGAAGGGTCTAGAAGGAGAGCAGGGGCTGCTGGTTTGGGGAGGGAGTCCTGCTGAGATCAAAGGGAAGTCAGCCTCCTTCCCCTGCTTTGGTCAATGGAAATCATTTACCAGGCACCATCAGGACCTAATCTGTGCCTGAAGAACAAGGGTTTTTTAATGGAATCCACTTGCTGTATGGTGATGGGACTCCTGGCCTTCGCCCTGTGGACAGTAGACCTTAGCTTCTCAAATCACCAACTTATAGCCCACTGGACCCCCAAGTGCTTGTAGACCCAACACAAACAGACATCTGTGACAGGCTCAGACTTGCATCTGGGGTGTCTGGACTGATTGCTGCTTCTCTGGAATAAGCTTCATGAAAAGACAGAGGAGGGCAAATGGTGAAAGTCTGACCTAAGGCTGTCAGGAGGCTCTCTGCCCTAGTGTTCAGAAACAGGGAGTAGGGACGATTGAAAGCATGTTGTTTCATTGGGTATAGCTGATGTTCTTCAGGGCAGCCTGAAGTTGACTGGAATAAAGCCTGTCCCTGCCCTCTTCTTGGAAGCATGGCAGAATGTCGGTTCTTCTGGTTAGTCTCTGCAGCAAGGAGCAGCTCAGTCCCCTGTCACAAGCCCCCACAGCCCATCTAGACCGGGCACATGTGCCCTCTCAATTGCCTCTTGCCACCATGGGCAGTGCCAAGGCGTTTCCTTCCCAGGCGTGCAGCAGGAAGAAACTGAACTGAGTGGGGCAAAAGGACCCTTTTGGAATGTCTACCTTGATGACATTTTACACTGTGGGTGAATTAAAAACAAGCTTTCCAATTAAGTGCCTAATCTAATACAGCCTCATGAGGTATGTACAGAAGAAACAGGGGGCAGCCAGCCCCTGCCCTCCCAGAGCTTTCACGAAATGTTACATATTTCCTAATTTTCTTCTCAGTGAGAGCAATCTCTCCCTGAGGCTGCCACCATGTGCTAGCATGCCCTATAATCCAAACAGACTCCTCAGAGAGGTTTGCATGTAGCCAGACAGCAATAAACATGTTTGTGGATTAATACATCACTGTAGAGCCTATTACATGCAGAGGGAGAGTCTTAGATGTCTGGAAGAACTCTTTTAGTGGCAATCCAGGTTCCAGCTGTGTTCCCTGCTCTGCATTCCGAAGTCAGTCCTCTCCCGGTTTTTGCCCAGCTTTCTTTTGCAGACAGTGGCAAACCTTACAGGTAGGTTATGTGGTCCAGTTCTGCATCTCCCACTGCATGTAAATCTTACTGGTCTCAACCATCCCTCTCATTCCTTTCCTTCTCTCAGGGTCCAGCCTTTGAAAGTGTTATCCAGAACTTTTGGAGTGGAAGGAGACTGGCTCTTGTCCTCATCTTACATGTCCCTAATGCCCCCATTTCCCACGTCCCTAACCCCCACCCCATCCCCTCATCTGGCACATGCACAGTCAGGGCTGGTCTAATCTGACTTTGGGACAAAAATTTTGGAGACTGACCCTTCCCCAGTATGTTGTTTACTGCACAGCTTCCTAGCTGCTTTGCACATTTGTCAGCATCATGCTTTAGGACAGTTAAGAATGCCATTTACCTAGCAATCTGCAGCCAGAAAGGCGAGCATCTTTCATTTTCCATCTCCTCTTTGCTCTTGCTAAGCCCCACTCATACCTATCCTCTACTATGAAACATCACCTGCCTGCAGGCAAAGGCCTTCTTCAACAGCCCAGATAAGTATTCAGTGTGGATTTATTAAAAGCATCATTTTTGGCAAAATAAATTTTCAGTAAGAAGAAGTTAAATCATTGCTGAAATGTCCCATCCCTTGGAAAAGTCGTTTTGGTTAAGATGCTGCTGCAGTGGCTCTGAGCTACTCCACATGATGATAAATGTTTATCATGTAATAATGAAAAATATGCTATTCAAAACAATTTGTATAAGACATTTGAATAAAGGTAACTTGACACAATTTATAGGGATGATATTAAACTCTTCCTGAGTCTGTGCTCCTAGAAACAGTGTAAGTTAAGAAAAACACCATACCCTTTGTGTCCCTAGATGTGACTTGCTGAGAAAAAAACCTCTGTCCCATGTGATTTACGTAAAACAAAAATGCTCCCCCTTGTTTAGCTAGAATAAGGCCAGACACTCCAAATTCCCCTTCCTTGCCTCATAAATGATTAGCTGAGCTGGTTGTCCCCACTCACCAATCTGGACAAAATGCCTTTCCCCAGACCCCTCAACTTGGGCCCACCCATGAGCATTGCAACACAGAACAACCCTCCTTAATGCCTGCCTGGGACCATTTCCTGCTAAATTGTGGGATCATGTCACCCTCTCCCTGCCCCCTCTGTTCTTCTAGCCTTGCTCACCCCTCTCTATAGCAGAAAGTCTCTTTCTGCCTGACCTTTGAGAGCCTTGCAGATCTGATGGTCACAGTGTTCTGCTATTGCACTAGCCCCTTCCTTCTATTGCAAAGTCGCCTCACCCTAATTGCAACAATCCATTGAATAAGGTCTCTCCTCACCTAGGCATGGGTTTACTTTTTTATGGGACAGTAGAAGTCATAAATATTGTATAAAGGATTCTCCATTTTGAAGGGTCCAACTGATGAGTAATTACATTTTCTATAACTCAAAATAGAGAAATTTTGTCTTGGTGACAATGAGAGGCCTCTGACATAAATACGTATGAGATAAAAGCTATGGTATAAATAATGCAGGACCAGAAACCTTCACATCCCACCCCTAGTCTGTTAGTAATCACTGTCCTGGAAATGTCCTTTGGCCTTCAGCGGCCTGTTTCTCCCACAGCTGAAATTATGTGACTTGGGGAGCTCCAGGAGGTCCCCATAGATCCTCTGCTCTGAGATTGATAGTGGGGATGGATGAAGAGAAATAGCCCTTTTCAGGAGGCTGGAGACCCATGGGATGAGGGCAAGAGCTGTTTCTGCCTGCTGACTGCAGAGGTGTCTTCAGTCTGGCATCAAAACATGATGTGGAGGGCAGAGAGCAAGAGGTACACACCAGCCTGGGAAAAAGATGGCTGACTGAGGTCTTGTACCAGCCTCTACTCTACCAAGATCAGCCATACTCAGGAGGAAGGCTTGAGCTTCTTTAGGCAGGATCTGAATTAATCTGTTGATTCCATTCATCATGATTAAATATTTGGTAAGCACTCATTGCCCTGTTTGTCCTATGAGCTGTGGGCCTAGAAAACAAGGACCACACATGACTCAACTTTGCATCTCCTGCACATGGTAAAATACACAGTCCATAGCTGGTTCTGAATATGTTTTTGTTGACTCAATTAGATTCAATTACCCTTCACCTCTCCTTCCTCTCTCCTGGTGGAGAAGGTAGCAAGATAGCAGCCTGGTAATGTAATGTGAGAGGAGGGGACTATCTGGAGGAGTGGGTCCAGAGCTACCTGGATGTTCTTTATCTTCCCACCAGTGGTGAAGGTGAGGAAGGTGGCTCTTGCTTGTGCACTGGGAGAGTGGGCATGGGGGTTGGGGACTGGAATCTGGAATGTGAGGAGCTGGAGCTTCTTATCTTTTCCTGTCCTGTGCCCAAGAACACTCCAAGTTAACCTTGCTGGAAACGGGCATGAATCACACCCAAGCACAGGGCTGGGCACAGAGTTCAGTAAATTCCACCCTTATTGGCCTTTTATTCTAAATAATATGCTGAAAGAAATGTGTGGACACAGCAAACTGGGTGGTATGAATCATGTTCATAAAAGCAGCTGTGAATAGAAATGCTATCTGTGAACACAACAGTTCTTGAGATGGGCGAGTAGAAGATACTGTCCAATTCACTTTCTTATTACTCGGCCATAAAAACAATGAGCATATAATTAAGCATATGCCTTAAAATTAGCATTGTAAGGAGTACTACATGAAATGCAAATCTCCCCTTTAACTTAGCTCTCCTGAATCATGTCCTTCATGGACAGTGATTTCTGAGCACTCGCCAACTCTCTGGGAGAGGCAGCTTCCTTAGCTGAGTAAAAGAACTCATCCTCACTGCATGGAGGGATATGGGAAGTTGTGGGATTTAGACATGAGGAAGTCTCCAGTTAAGAGCTGTGAGTTTTATGTGTCGAGAAAACATTAATGTTATTATTAGCGAGTATAATGATCAACGTGCAGTCATACCACCACTGCTTCTCTGAGGAACAATTTAAATCTGGAAATAATATGTCCACCCTGGTCATCCCTTACCTAGGCAAGATGAATATGTATCAGAGGTTCACACTACAGAGTGTTGGAGTTGAATGCATAATGAGAGTTTTATTTTAGTCTTTCCCATAAGTGTCAGTGCAGTCTGGCAAGTTTCTTTAAGGGATTACTGTCCTACATCTATTTTTTTTTTTTTTTTACAGATTTTATTTATTTACTTGAGAGAGAGAGAGAGTGCATGAGCAGGGAGGGTTAGAGGTAGAGGGAGAAAGAATCTGAAGCAGAATCCTCACTGAGCACAGAGCCCAGTGCAGGGCTCAATCCCATGATTGCGAGATCATGACCTGAGCCGAAACCAAAAGTCAGATGCTGAACTGACTGAGCCACCCAGGTGCCCCCCTACTCTATTTCTAGGACTTCTTATGTCTCATGTTTTATGGCCATGGCATCTTAAACTGAAGAAAACACCAGTGTTTTATGTTGACAGGGAAAGCTGGAAAGGGCTTCCTGCCCTGGAAAGCACCGGGGACCCCATTCTACTCCAGTTCCTCCACTGATTCAACCACACACGTGCCCTTTAGTCAGGTCATCTCAGTGTTTGACCCACAGAACAGAGCCACTGAATAAGATGCTTTGTAACTTTTCTTTTAGATCCTAAATATTACAATTACATATTTAACCCTGGCTACTTTGTATTTTTTTTTTTTTTTTTAGATTTTATTTATTTGTCAGAGAGAGAGAAAGCACAAGCAAGGGGAGCAGCAGAGGGAGAGGGAGAAGCAGACTCCTTGCCAAGCAAGGAGCCCGATGTGGGACTCGATCCCAGGACCCCGGGATCATGACCTGAGCCGAAGGCAGACGCTTAACTGACTGAGCCACCCAGGCATCCCTACTTTGTATTTTAAAATAAACATTTGTATAGACATATAATGCACTTATATCATAAATCATAAATCCACAGCTTGATGAATTTTCACAAAAATCCCACTCCCCAGAAGCCCAATTCCCTCCATGCCCTCAGGGAGCCACTGACATCTAACATCATAGATTAGTTTTGTCTGCTTTTGAAGGTTTCTTAAGTGGAAGCACACCATGTGATTTTTGTGAGTCTGTCTGTCTATCTTATCTCACCCAACATTATGTTTGTGTGATCCATCTGTGGAATTGCAAGTAGCAGAGTTTGCTCATTTTGTTCCTGCGAATATTCTATTGTGTGAATGTGCCATAGTTTATGTACCTACTCTGCTGTTGATGGACGGGTGTTTGGACTGTTTCCCATTTCTAGCAGTTATTAATAATTATGCGAGGAATACTCTTGTGCATAGTTTTCTGTTTTTATTTTGGTATACATATATATATATTTCTAGCTGATACATACCTAGTGATGAAATTTCTCAGTCCTAGGGTATACATATGGTCAACATTATTAGTTTTCCCAAGTGATTATGTTCCTTTACACTCTCACCAGGGGAAGATCAGATTCCCTTTGTTCCCCTCCTCAGCAGTATGTGATATTATGAAAGTTTTGTTATTAGGCATTCTGACATTCTAATGGTACTGGTACTTCGCTATGGTTGCAATTTGCATTTTTCTGATGACTAACAATGTAGAACATATCCTACTTTGTCCCTTCTCCTATTACGCTTTCTGTCTCTTTGTATGGGAGTTCCTTATATATTCTGGATTCGAATCCTGTGTTGGATATATGCATTGAACTATTCTGTCCCCTCTGTGACTGCCTTGGTATTTTTTTAATGGTATATTTGAATATAACACAGATTCCTATGCGGTCCAATTGACAACTCATTTTCCTTATGGTTAGTAGTATCTCTTGTGCCCTAAAGAAGTAATGTTTGCCAATCTCTGAAACATGATATTTTCTCATAGTATTGGCTAGAAATTTTTTGCTTTACCTTTCCAGTTTTGCTTGACAAGTCATCTAGGATTGATTTTTTTTTTTTTTAATGTATGGTATGAGTAGGACTTAAGAGACATGTTGTTCTGCCTGGGTATTCAATTGACAAAGCACTCTTTATTGAAAGACACTTCTCAGGGCACCTGGATGGCTCAGTGGGTTAAGCGGTTAAGCATCTGCCTTCAGCTCAGGTCATGATCTCAGGGTCCTGGGATGGAGCCCAGTGTCAGGCTCCCTGCTCAGCAGGGAGTCTGCTTCTTCCTATCCCTCTGCCCCTCCTCTTCCCCCTCCCCCTGCTTCTGCTCTCTCTCTCGCTCTGCGTGCTCTCTCTCAAATGAATAAATAAAATCTTAAAAAGAAGAAAGACATTTCTCTTTGTTTTTCTGGACCATTCTGTGCCATTGATATATTTTGCTATCCTTGAACCAGCATTCTTTGTTGTCACAAGTCTAGATGCGCTAAAGTCTAAGTCTTCTAAATTTGTCCCTTTCTCAAGATTGTCTTGGCTATTTGCCTTCTTCATTTTCATGTAAATTTTATACATTGCTCATTAATTTCCACAAAAATACCTGCTGTGATTTTGATTGGGATTGTACTGAATCTACAGATAAGTTTGGGAAGAATCAAACTAATGAGTATTATATATATCCTTCCATTTACTTAGGCTCTTTTTTAGTTTCTCTGAGGCATGATTTTGAAGTATTTTTGTGGAAAGGTCTTATCTGTCTTTTACTAGATTTATTCTTAAAAATGTGATTCTTTTTGAGGCTACTGTAAATGACAGCTGTTTAAATTTTCCTTTCTTATTAAGTTATTGCTGGTATAAAGAGAAGTAATTGGTTTCTGTATTTTGTCCCTCTACCTAGCAACCTTGCTAAAGTCAATTCATTAATTCCAATGATGTATCTGAATAAACTCCTGTATTTTCTACATAATAATTGAGCCATTCACAAAAATGGCATTTTCCATTTCCTTCTTTCCAATCATTATTCTTTTATTCTATTTCTTGCATTGTTGTGCTGGTCAGGACCAGGCATCCTTATCTCATTCTCAAATTCAGAGAGAAAGCTTTCAATAATTCACTGTTAAATATAATGCTGGCTATGAATTTTTATATCTTTATCAGATAAGGAAATTCCCTCTGGGGAGGATTTTTTTTTTTTTCTGGGGAGGATTTTTAAAGCAGGTGGGAACTCATTGCCTATTTTTTGTGGGGACCCTTGGGCCATTATTTCTTTATTCCCACCAGACTTCCTTGTAAATATACTGATGGGATTTGCTAATTGGAAGACAATCAGGGGCCTTTAGGGGCTGTTAGGTAACAGGTTCTTACCTAAGAATGCTTTCAGCGGGCTAGACTGGGCCTGTTCTCTGGAGACCCTCACCTGCAAATTTTGTCTTTCAAACCCCATGAGTCTAATGAAAAGTCTACTTGGTTTCTTGGCGTCTCGGCAACTCCCTCTGTTCTGTGTCAGCCTGTCAGGTGTCTCTGTAGAACCTATGAATGACTTGAATAAAACGTGCCAAGAAATCCTGGGCTCACCTCTCTATGCCTCCCCTTTCTCTTGGGATGTAGCCCCCTTGAATTCTTGCTGGTTCTCAACAAAAATATTATGTCCAACTTTTACATTATTTTGCAGGAGAGATTTCGTCAGAAACAACTGAATCTGACATTTGCCATAAGCAGAAGTAAGTTCTGGAAATGCAAAATTTAGCAGATGTGATATATAATTTTAAAATAATAATTTTAATGTTTTATAAATATAAGATGAAAATTTATAATTTTAATAGTAATGTAATATTTGAACAATATTTTTACTATATTAATGTTTTAAGTTAAATTAAAATACATAAAATATGATGATTTAAAATGGAGATATTCAGTTTTACGGATTGTTCTCATTATTAATTAATTAAAAATCATTCAATAAATGTTTACTGAACACCTGCTATGTGCTAGGAACTTTTCAGTGCTCAGTGAGACACATCAGAACAAAGATCTCTGCCCTGGAGGGGCTTATATTCTATCAGAAGCAGACACAAGAAATTAACATACTATGTCAACCTGTGGGAAGGGCTAAGGAGGGCTTGGGAGTGCCAGATGGGCAGAGCCTACTGGAATTCTAAACCAGCAGACTGGTTAGGACCATCAGGAAGGAAGGTGACGTTGGAAAGGGGATTTGAGCCAGGCTGGTTGAGGAGACAGCATTCCAGACAGTGGGTTGCCAGTCTGATGGCCTGATGCTCAAGAGGGCTTGGGATGAGAGCAGCAGACAAGACACAGGTCAGAGGTGGACAGGAGTGTGCACCACGGGGCCAGTGACATGTGGAGCTTCTGCACTATCGAAGGAATAATGGGATCTTACTTACATCTTCAAATGAAAAAAAAGTTCCATCTGAAAGAAAATATGAAGAATTTTTAAAAACCCTATTCTAAATTTGACCATATCCTCTATCCTTTGAAAGTCTAGATCAATCAAAAACTTTTTAGGCATTCTGTTTATACTTTAACCAAATCAGATTGGTTTAAAAGAATGCAGTCATTCAACAGAGATGAACACTCATGGATTCTGGGGTCATGAGTATTCCTAATGCTAAGAATCCTTTTTTAATCCATGTGTTGCTTTTTGGTACATAGTTGTAATTATCCTTTGCCCCAATTTTCTGTAATGGGCAGACAAAGAAGGCTGTATGTGGTTGATTTGAGAAAATATATAAATGGTAATCAAATTTGTTTCTTCCTGTTGGACAAAACCAAAACAATGAATGACAATTTTCCCATACCCTAATTTGACAAATTATTATCTCCAAAAGTCATAAATTAGCTTCTAGTTCACTGAAACATCTGAGAGAGGACATAGTTAGAAAAGGAGAGATCCCTGTTCATGTAGTGTGTGTGGAGGGGGGCGCCAAAGCCCAGACACTGTGCTAGCTGAGAAGAGTGTTATCTCATCGTAGACTAATGCCAGAAATGTCCACTGGGAACTGACCAGTCTAGGGAGAACCAGGCCTACACCCAGTGAGCAGAAAGGACAGATTATCCTGAGGGTCTGGCCTCCAGGGTCACACCCCCCACATTTGCCTTCTCTTCTAGCCAGTTTCTTAAATGCAGGATTTTCCTATCTCCTTCCTCTGCTATCAATTGCAAAATCTTGTTGGGAGCTCCTGTCATCCTGGTTCCCTACCTGGGTCTTCTGTTTTCCATGGTTCCCACTTGGCTTTGGATGATTGTGAATGTGGTGTTGGGATGCACCCTGGTGACTCCTTAGACTGGAGTCTCCTCTGACAGAGAGGCTCTCTCACTTATCCTTGTGTCAGTGCCCGTCTGTGTTTGTATATTCCCATGACAGGTGTTGAAGGTAGAAAACCATCCATGCATGAACACAGTGTTTCTGTTCCTTCTTCCCCCAGTTTATGAAAAGACAGATCCTCATCTCTTGCCATGTTCATGCACAATGGAATTCTCACTGTCTTCAGCTTCTGATTTATATCATTGTTTTCAAGTCTAAGTTTTGGAAGAAACTCTTTTTTTTTTTTAATTTTTTTATTGTTATGTTAATCCCCATACATTACATCATTAGTTTTAGGTATAGTGTTCCATGATTCATTGTTTGTGCATAACACCCAGTGCTCCATGCAGAACGTGCCCTCCTCAATACCCATCACCAGGCTAACCCATCCTCCCACCCCCCTCCCCTCTAGAACCCTCAGTTTGTTTTTCAGAGTCCATCGTCTCTCATGGTTCTTCCCCTCCGATTTCCCCCCCTTCATTCTTCCCCTCCTGCTACATTCTTCTTCTTCTTTTTTTCTTTCTTAACATATATTGCATTATTTGTTTCAGAGGTACAGATCTGAGATTCAACAGTCTTGCACAATTCACAGCGCTTACCAGAACACATACCCTCCCCAGTGTCCATCACCCAGTCACCCCATCCCTCCAATCCCACCCCCCACTCCAGCAACCCTCAGTTTGTTTCCTGAGATTAAGAATTCCTCATATCAGTAAGGTCATATGATACATGTCTTTCTCTGTTTGACTTATTTCGCTCAGCATAATACCCTCCAGTTCCATCCACGTCGTTGCAAATGGCAAGATCTCATTCCTTTTGATGGCTGCATAATATTCCATTGTATATATATACCACTTCTTCTTTATCCATTCATCTGTTGATGGACATCTTGGCTCTTTCCACAGTTTGGCTATTGTGGACATTGCTGCTATAAACATCGGGGTGCACGTAGCCTTTCGGGTCCCTACTTTTGTATCTTTGGGGTAAATACCCAGGAGTGCAATTGCTGGATCATATGGCAGCTCTATTTTCAACTTTTTGAGGAACCTCCATACTGTTTTCCAGAGTGGCTGCACCAGCTTGCATTCCCACCAACAGTGTAGGAGAGTTCCCCTTTCTCCGCATCCCCGCCAACATCTGTCATTTCCTGACTTGTTAATTTTAGCCATTCTGACTGGTGTGAGGTGGTATCTCATTGAGGTTTTGATTTGGATTTCCCTGATGCCGAGCGATATTGAACACTTTTTCCTGAGTCTGTTGGCCATTTGGATGTCTTCCTTAGAAAAATGTCTGTTCATGTCTTCTGCCCATTTCTTGATTGGATTCTTTGTTCTTTTGGTGTTGAGTTTGATGAGTTCTTTATAGATTTTGGATACTAGCCCTTTATCTGATATGTCATTTGCAAATATCTTCTCCCATTCTGTCAGTTGTCTTTTGGTTTTGTTGACTGTTTCCTTTGCTTTGCAAAAGCTTTTTATGTTGATGAAGTCCCAATAGTTCATTTTTGCCCTTGCTTCCCTTGCCTTTGGCGATGTTTCTAGGAAGAAGTTGCTGCGGCTGAGGTCGAAGAGGTTGCTGCCTGTGTTCTCCTTTAGGATTTTGATGGACTCCTGTCTCACATTGAGGTCTTTCAACCATTTGGAGTCTATTTTTGTGTGTGGTGTAAGGAAATGGTCAAGTTTCATTCTTTTGCATGTGGCTGTCCAATTTTCCCAACACCATTTGTTGAAGAGACTGTCTTTTTTCCATTGGACATTCTTTCCTACTTTGTCAAAAATGAGTTGACCATAGAGTTGAGGGTCCATTTCTGGGCTCTCTATTCTGTTCCATTGATCTATGTGTCTGTTTTTGTGCCAGTACCATACTGTCTTGATGATGACAGCTTTGTAGTAGAGCTGGAAGTCCGGAATTGTGATGCCGCCAGCTTTGCTTTTCTTTTTCAACATTCCTCTGGCTATGCGGGGTCTTTTCTGGTTCCATACAAATTTTAGGATTATTTGTTCCATTTCTTTGAAAAAAGTGGATGGTATTTTGATGGGGATTGCATTGAATGTGTAGATTGCTCTAGGTAGCATTGACATCTTCACAATATTTGTTCTTCCAATGCATGAGCATGGAACATTTTTCCATTTCTTTGTATCTTCCTCAATTTCTTTCACGAGTATTTTATAGTTTTCTGAGTACAGATCCTTTGCCTCTTTGGTTAGATTTATTCCTAGGTATCTTATGGTTTTGGGTGCAATTGTAAATGGGATCGACTCCTTAATTTCTCTTTCTTCTGACTTGTTGTTGGTGTATAGGAATGCCACTGACTTCTGTGCATTGATTTTATATCCTGCCACTTTACTGAATTCCTGTATGAGTTCTAGCAGTTTTGGGGTGGAGTCTTTGGGATTTTCCACATAAAGTATCATATCATCTGCAAAGAGTGAGAGTTTGACTTCTTCTTTGCCGATTTGGATGCCTTTTATTTCTTTTTGTTGTCTGATTGCTGTGGCTAGGACTTCCAATACTATGTTGAATAGCAGTGGTGATAGTGGACATCCCTGCCGCGTTCCTGACCTTAGGGGGAAAGCTCTCAGTTTTTCCCCATTGAGAATGATATTCGCTTTGGGATTTTCATAGATGGCTTTTACGATATTGAGGTATGTACCCTCTATCCCTATACTCTGAAGAGTTTTGATCAAGAAAGGATGCTGCACTTTGTCAAATGCTTTTTCTGCATCTATTGAGAGGATCATATGATTCTTGTTCTTTCTTTTGTTAATGTATTGTATCACGTTGATTGATTTGCAGATGTTGAACCAACCTTGCAGCCCAGGGATAAATCCCACTTGGTCGTGGTGAATAATCCTTTTAATGTACTGTTGGATCCTATTGGCTAGTATTTTGGTGAGAATTTTTGCATCCACATTCATCAGGGATATTGGTCTGTAATTCTCCTTTTTGATGGGGTCTTTGTCTGGTTTTGGGATCAAGGTAATGCTGGCCTCATAAAATGAGTTTGGAAGTTTTCCTTCCATTTCTATTTTTTGGAACAGTTTCAGAAGAATAGGTATTAATTCTTCTTGAAATGTTTGGTAAAATTCCCCTGGGAAGCCATCTGGCCCTGGGCTTTTGTGTTTGGGGAGATTTTTGATGACTGCTTCAATTTCCTTAGTGGTTATAGGTCTGTTCAGGTTTTCTATTTCTTCCTGGTTCAGTTTTGGTAGTTGATACATCTCTAGGAATGCATCCATTTCTTCCAGGTTATCTAATTTGCTGGCATAGAGTTGCTCATAATATGTTCTTATAATTGTTTGTATTTCTTTGGTGTTGGTTGTGATCTCTCCTCTTTCATTCACGATTTTGTTGATTTGGGTCATTTCTCTTTTCTTTTTGATAAGTCTGGCCAGGGGTTTATCAATCTTGTTAATTCTTTCAAAGAACCAGCTCCTTGTTTCGTTGATCTGTTGTACTGTTCTTTTGGTTTCTATTTCATTGATTTCTGCTCTGGTCTTTATTATTTCTCTTCTCCTGCTAGGTTTAGGCTTTATTTGCTGTTCTTTCTCCAGCTCCTTTAGGTGTAGGGTTAGGTTGTGTACTTGAGACCTTTCTTGTTTCTTGAGAAAGGCTTGTATTGCTCTATACTGTCCTCTTAGGACTGCCTTTGCTGTATCCCAAAGATTTTGAATAGTTGTGTTTTCATTTTCATTGGTTTCCATGATTTTTTTTAATTCTTCTTTAATTTCCTGGTTGACCCATTCATTCTTCAGTAGGATGCTCTTTAGCCTCCATGTATTTGAGTTCTTTCTGACTTTCCTCTTGTGATTGAGTTCTAGTTTCAAAGCATTGTGGTCTGAAAATATGCAGGGAATGATCCAAATCTTTGGGTACCGATTGAGACCTGATTTATGACCTAGGATGTGATCTATTCTGGAGAATGTTCCATGGGCACTAGAGAAGAATGTGTATTCCATTGCTTTGGGATGGAATGTTCTGAATGTGTCTGTGAAGTCCATTTGGTCCAGTGTGTCATTTAAAGTCTTTATTTCCTTGTTGATCTTTTGCTTAGACGATCTGTCCATTTCAGTGAGGGGGGTGTTAAAGTCCCCCACTATTATTGTATTGTGGTCGATGTGTTTCTTTGCTTTTGTTATTAATTGCCTTATATAATTGGCTGCTCCCATGTTAGGGGCATAGATATTTACAATTGTTAGATCTTCTTGTTGGATAGACCCTTTAAGTATGATATAGTGTCCTTCCTCATCTCTTATTACAGGCTTTGGTTTAAAATCTAATTTGTCTGATATAAGGATTGCCACCCCGCTTTCTTTTGGTGTCCATTAGCATGGTAAATGGTTTTCCACCCCCTCACTTTCAATCTGGGGGTGTCTTTTGGTCTAAAATGAGTCTCTTGCAGACAGCATATCGATGGGTCTTGTTTTTTAATCCAATCTGATAGCCTGTGTCTTTTGATTGGGGCATTTAGCCCATTTACATTCAGGGTAACTATTGAAAGATAGGAATTTAGTGCCATTGTATTGCCTGTAAAGTGACTGTTACTGTATACGGTTTGTGTTCCTTTCTGGTCTATGTTGCTTTTAGGCTCTCTCTTTGCTTAGAGGACCCCTTTCAAGATTTCTTGTAGGGCTGGTTTCGTGTTTGCAAATTCCTTTAGTTTTTGTTTGTCCTGGAAGCTTTTTATCTCTCCTTCAATTTTCAATGACAGCCTAGCTGGATATAGTATTCTTGGCTGCATATTTTTCTCATTTAGTGCTCTGAATATGTCCTGCCAGTCCTTTCTGGCCTGCCAGGTCTCTGTGGATAAGTCCGTTGCCAATCTAATGTTTCTACCATTGTAGGTTACATATCTCCTCTCCCGAGCTGCTTTCAGGATTTTCTCTTTGTCTCTGAGACTCGTGAGTTTTACTATTAGATGTCGGGGTGTTGACCTATTTTTATTGATTTTGAGAGGGGTTCTCTGTGCTTCCTGGATTTTGATGTCTGTTTCCTTCCCCAAATTAGGGAAGTTCTCTGCTATAATTTGCTCCATTATACCTTCTGCCCCTCTCTCTCTTTCTTCTTCTGGGATCCCAATTATTCTAATGTTGTTTCGTCTTATGGTATCGTTTATCTCTCGAATTCTGCTCTCGTGATCCAGTAGTTGTTTATATCTCTTTTTCTCAGCTTCTTTATTTTCCATCATTTGGTCTTCTATCTCACTGATTCTTTCTTCTGCCTCATTTATCCTAGCAGTTAGCGCCCCCATATTTGATTGCACGTCATTAATAGCCTTTTTGATTTCTACTTGGTTAGATTTTAGTTCTTTTACTTCTCCAGAAAGGGTTTCTCTAATAACTTCCATGGTTTTTTCAAGCCCAGCTAGTATCTTTAAAGTGATGATTCTGAACTCTAGATCTGACATCGTACTAATGTCCGTATTGAGTAGGTCCCTGGCAGTCGGTACTACCTCTTGTTCTTTTTGTTGAGGTGATTTTTTCCGTCTTGTCATTTTGTGCAGAGGAGAATAGATTAATGAGAGAACAAAATGCTAGCAGGGTAACAACGTCCCCAGAAAATATACTCTAAACAAATCAGAAAAGACCTGAAGCAGTGGGAAAAGAAAGGGAAAGAGAGAAAAAGAAAAAGAAAGAAAAAAAGAAAAGAGAAAAAGATAAAGATAAAGATAAAAACAAACAAAAACAGAACAAAACAAAAACAGAATGTGATCACATATGATCAGGCTGGTTTATAGATCAGTGCCACACACTAGATTTGGGTGTATTTTGGTCTGTGCCTCCCAAAATTTTAAAGAAAGAAAAACTTATATATGTACAAAAATAAGGGTTGATATGATGAAGGGATGGAATATGACTGTAAAAATGGAAATTATAAAAAATTTTATAAAAGGAATTGATAAGTTGTTTGAAAAAAGAAAGAAGAGGCTTTAAAAAAAAAAGAAAAAAGGAGGAGAATGTGATTAGGCAGGGGAGTAGGAAAAAACCATACACTAGAGATTTAGAGTATATTTTGATCTGTTAGAAGAAACTATCTCAAAATTTTAAAGAAAGAACAACTTATATATATATGCCAAAAATACGGGTAACTACTATGAAGGGATAGAATATGACTCTAAAAAATGAAAAATAAAAATGTTTTTTTAAAAAAGGGATTGATAAGATGTTGGTTGAAAAGGGAAAAAGAAAAATTCAAAAAAAAAAAGAAAAAAAGACAGTTAAAAAAAAATAATTTACTTTGAAAGACTAAAGCATCATGGTAAAAAAGCCATGAATTCTATGTGCAGTATTCCCCTAGCGCTGGAGTTCTGCCGTTCTCACTGATCAGTGAACCTGATCTTGGCGGGCTGTTCTCGCTGATCTTCTGGGAGAGGGGCCTGTTGCCGTGGTTCCCAAATGTCTTTGCCGGAGGCGGAATTGCCCCGCCCTTGCCCGGTTGGGCTAAGTAATCTGCTCGGGTTTGCTCTCGGGAGCTTTTGTTCCCTGCAAGCTTTCCGTATAGCTTTGGAGGCGGAGAGTGAAAATGGCGGCCTCCCAGTCTCCGCCGCGGAGGAGCCGAGAACTCAGGGCCCCGCTCCTCAGTGAGCCCCCAGAGAAAAGCAGTCAGTCACTCCCGTCTCCCCGGTCTCCGGCCACACTCCGTGCTCACCCGGCCTGTGACCACGCGTTTCTATCTCTGGCACCCGACCCTGGGTGGAGTCTCCAAACCCAGCAGATCCCTGCGGTGCACTCCCGCACCTCTCCTCCCCGGGGGAAGAAGGTGAGTCTCCCCGGATCTGCTGCTTGTTGGGTCCCTGCTGGAGGAGCAGTGGCCCGACTGTGCCGCGGATCACGGTTTATGGCAACCCCGAGCTGAGAGCCCGCGCCTCCGCTCCGTCTCTGCAGCCGGCTTCCCTGCTCCGGTACCTGGGAGCTCTGCCGCACTCAGGCACCCCCGGTCTTTCTGTGACCCCGAGGGTCCTGAGACCACACTGTCCCGCGAGGGTTCCACCCCCTACTTAGCTACCAGAGTGACGTCCCTCAGCGGAGCCGACTTCTAAAAGTTCCGATTTTGTGCTCCGTGGCTCTATCACTTGCCAGAAGCCGCCGACGGAGGCCCCTCCCCCGCCGTCTATCCTCCCGAATATCGCCTCAGATTCACTTCTCCGCACGTCCTACCTTCCAGAAAGTGGTCGCTTTTCTGTTCAGAGAGTTGTTGCTATTCTTTTCTTTGATCTCCTGTTGAGTTTGTAGGTGTTCAGAATGGTTTAATCCCTATCCAGCTGAATTCCTGAGAGGAAATGAAATCCAGGTCTCCTACTCCTCTGCCATCTTGCTCCGCCCCCTCTGGAAGAAACTCTTTAATTCAGATATGGAAAATGATAATTGCGTACAATGTATTGGTATTTAAAATAAGATCATCTTTGGTCAGTAAGCTTGTTCTTATTAGCCTGTCCACCTTACTGTATTTCCAGGACATCCATCATGACAATATCTTGTCAGACACCCAACTGTATATGTGATAACCCAGGGTTTTTGCCTCAAAGTTGAGCGAAAAGTGATTAAACCTCTTAGCGGTACTGGAATAGATTACACATTTTTATAGGTGGACTAAACATATGACAGAAATGGAGAAAGCACACTGGGGATCCTGTTAGGTTAAGCAGTGTTAGCATATGTGCCATTTTTGAGTCTGCCCTCAGAAATCTATCTTTTTAAAGGAGAACCTTTCTTTCTCTCCCCTGGGCGCATAGCACCCGCTACCTTCCTCCTGCCCTATTACCCAGACTGACCATGGTCGGTCCATCAGAGCCTAAGGAGATTCTGAGGGTCTCAGATAGGGACGTCTGAAGGAGTGAGGATTGAAAGTATGTTTATGCAACTTATTCATGCTTCATTAAATCAAAGAAAGATGTAGTTTAGCATTTCTATCTATAAATGGCTGAACATTAACATCACAATGTATTCATTTCCTTTGAGTTCTTTTTTTCTTTCTACATTCAGGCTGAGGCCAAATCCCACATAAGAGGAATCTGCCACAAAATAAAATACCATCAACATTTCCTTCTCAAAGAGAGACATGTAATTTGAAAGTTATACACATGTCACAGCTAAAATAGCTATTCTTGCATAATAGTATTTAACACACATAATTTTCTCCCCACCGAGAACTAATAGGTACTGTAAATTCAGAGACCCACTATAATTTAATGACAAAGTATATGAGGTTTATGAGACTAGTTTTGAAGACATTTCATACAAAGCCATCAGTGCTTTTTGAATTCTAAGGTAGTTTTTATAATCAAATGCAAAATCAGTTGAAAGTGTTGGGACGCCTGGGTGGCTCAGTCGGTTAAGCGTCTGCCTTCAGCTCAGGGCATGATCCCAGGGCCCTGGGATCCAGTCCTGCATCAGGCTCCTTACTCAGCAGGGAGCCTGCTTCTCCCTCTACCTTCTGCTCCCCCTGCTTGTGCTTGCTTTCAATCTCTCTCTGAGAAAAAAAATAAATAAAATCCTTTAAAAAAACCAGAAAGTGTTATATGCATGGGCGGTGTGTAAAGCCACCTTAGAGCTGGTATAGTAACGGTATTGTTGTGACAGGAGCTGGGAGTGCCCTTCCACTTACGAAGTGGATACACTTCCACTTACAATGACTTTGCCTGGAAACAATAGAAAATTTAATTCAAATTAATTTAAAAACTAAGGAAATTTATTAACTTATATTAGGGCAAATGCTGAGCTTTTGAGAAAAGGTGGGCTTTTGAGTTAGTTGATCCATGGCTCAAAAACACCCTAAAACTCACTCTATTCTCCATTCCATGCCTCTGTTTTCTGCTGTGTGGAGGGAGTGTGGGTCTTTTTTGTTGTTATCCATCAGTTCCATTCCCAAAGCCTTAATGCCACCTATTTTTAAAAATTTACTTTTATTGAAAAATAAATCACAAAACACTAAAGCACCACACTCTTAAGTTTATAATTCAATGAATTTTTACATTTGTCCATGTGGTAGACACAATAATGCTCCCCCCACTAAGAGATCACCCTAATGCCAATCATGTAAGTCTTTTTTTTTTTTTTTGAGATTCAAGGACTGTTTTTTTTTTATATTCGACCCCTCTCCCATGTCCATAGTTAGCAAACCAGTAATGTATATGAACTCTGAAATATGATTGTTTTAAACTAATACTTCTGAGTGTGGAAGCATCTCCTTTATAGAGAACTTTTCATTTTATAAATCTGCAGTCTTAGTGGCTGTTAACTTAAATATTTGGAAGACATATAAGTCTTTAAAAGCAGAAGCCCTAGAGAACCTTTCTTGGCTGTAGGCAGAGAGGAAGATGGCAGTGAGGAGGAGTTGCTCCTCCAAAAGCTGGTTCTGAGATGGAAGGCTCTGCATGTAAGGAACGGAATTCTTCCAGCAGTTCAAGTAAACAAGAAAACAGGTCCTCCTTTGGGGTCTCTGCAAAGAAATAAGGCCCTTCCAACAACCTGATTTTAGGCTGGTGAGACTGGAATGGGACTTCTGATCTACAGAGCTAAAAGATAATGAATTTGTGTTGTTTTAAGCCAGTAAGAGTGTGGTAATATGTTATGGTGGCAATAGAAAATTAATACATATTTTTGGGTGCGCCTGGGTGGCTCAGTTGGTTAAGCAGCCAACTCTTAATTTTGGCTTGGGTCATGATCTCATGGTCCTGGGATGGATCCCCGAGTCAGGCTCCATACCTGGCAAGCAGTCTGCTTCAGATTTTCTCCCTCTGCTTCTGTCTCTTCCCAACCACTCTCTCAAATAAATAAATAAATCTTTAAAAAAAAGAAAGAAAACTAATACATATTTTTGGAACCAGGGGTGTTGCTATAACAAATGACTAAAAATGTGGAAAGGGCTTTGAAGTTGGAAAGTAGGCAGAGACTAGAAGAATTTTGAGATGGTAGAAAAACTTCAATTGTCTTGAACAAACTATTAGTAGAAAAAAAAAAACAACAAACAACAGATGTCATTGCCAGTGAGGAGGAAACAGGAGGAAGTGAGGTGCATGGTAGAGTAACCTGTATGCAACTTGGAGAGTATCTAAGTTTGTGAGCAAAATATCAGTAAAAATATGAACATTATGGGCACTGATGACGAAGACTTAGAAGAAAATCAGAAATGTATTATTGGATATTGGAAAAGAGGGATCTAGTGGCAGAAAGCTAGCATGTCTTGTGGTGTGGAAAACAGAACTTGTAAGCGACTTTCAAGTGCTGAAAGTGCTGTCTGGTTTCTTGTTTGCTTAGTAAAAAAACAAAAGAAAAGAGATAAACGAAAGGAAAAATTGTCCAACAAAAGGGAACCAGGACTTGATGGCTTGAGAAATCCTCAACCTATCCAGGTTGCAAAAGACACTAAAATTAAGAGCTTTACTGTCAGAAAAGTGTGCTCTGGAGAAAAGGCTGAATGTAAGGTTGTTCAACATTTTGTAAATATCTTAGAAAGATCAAAAGTTCAGAGTATTGAGTAACACAAAAGGCTTTTTGAAGAGACTGAGTGTGATTCACAGATGCCCTCAATCAAACCAGAAAGCACATCAAAGAAGCTTAAAGACTTGTCCCTCAATCATCTCAGCAAAGGAAAGATGGAGATGTGATATGTGGTCAAGTCTCTTATTCAATGGAGTGAATCCCCATGACATACATGTGTGACCCACAAGTTTCTTGAGAATTTTATATCAGCAGAAACAGTACTAGCTTGTACTAAAAGTATAGAAAGAATAAAAATAAATTTGTTGGACCCTCACAATTCTACTGGAAGGCAACAGGCTGATAAAACTACTGGCTGTACACAGGTGTTGTATTTCTTTTCTTTCTTTCTATCTTCTTTCTTCCTTCCTTCTTTTCTCTTTCTTTCTTTCTTTCATTTTTTGGAAGATTTATTTATTTGAGAGAGAGAAGGAGAGAGAGAGAGCACAGTAGTGGGAGGGGCAGAGGGAGAAAGAGAATCTGAAGCAGACTCCACGCTGAGTGTGGAGCCCGATGTGGGGCTCGATCTCACCACCCTGAGATCACGACCTGAGCTGAAACCAAGAGTCCAACACTCAACTGACTGCACCACCCAGGCACCCCCATAGGTGCTGTATTTCATGGAAAAGTTAGGATAATTTGGAGAGTCACCAAGCTGAGACCACCTACTACTATGTTCTGACTTTCAGACCTAATGGAATTTGCCTGCCTTGATTTCAAATGGCTTGGGACCTTTTATCCTTGAATGGGAATGTCTGCAACTATTAACTGGTACCTGTCCCCCACTGTATTTTGGGAACAGACAACTTGTTCCTTTGGTCTCAAAGCTCCACAAATGGGGGGGAATTTTGCTCCAAGACGGATTATACTCAGAGCCTCACCAACACCTGATATTGATGGTAATGTTTCGAACACTGAGGTTGATGAAATCTGTATGAAATTGAGTATAACACCAAGTTGCTGATTGACTTGACCTCAGTTTTCTCATATGTATACTGGGGATAAAATGCCTTTCTCACAGAGCTTTTGGTATCAGGTATCTCAAAGAAAACAAACAAACAAAAAAACAGTAAACAGCTTCCCGTTCTTTTTAGTTATTCGTAAGACTAGGCATTAAAGAAGTCGGGATTCCTATGACTGACTCAGGTGTCCTGGACCTTAGATAACCAGCAAGGGACAGTGGATTATAGAAATATGCACAGTACCATTAAAGTCCCCTGGGGGCCTGTCATGGGATGAATTGCATCCCCTCAAAAAAGATATGTTGAACTTTTTTTAAAGATTTTATTTATTTATTTGACACAGAGAGAGAGACAGTGAGAGAGGGAACACAAGCAGGGGGAGTGGAAGAGGGAGAAGCAGGCTTCCCACGGAGCAGGGAGCCCTAAGTGGGCTCAATCCCAGGACTCTGGGATCATGACCTGAGCTGAAGGCAGATGCTTAATGACTGAGCCACCCAGGAGCCCTGATATATTGGAGCTTTTAACTCCCAGTACCTCAGAATGTGACCTTTTGGAGATAAGGTCTTTACAGAGATGACCAGTTAAAATGAGATCATTAGGGTGGGCCCTAATCCAGTATTATGTGTCTTTTATAAAAGGGGGAATTTGGACATAGAGACAGCCACACAATGAGGGAAGACAACATGAAGATACAGGGAGAATGCCATCTTTAAGCCAAAGATGTCTGAGGACACCAGCAGCCAGGGCAGAGGCCTGTAACAGACCCTTCCCTCATAGCTCCTAGAAGAAACCAACCCTGGCAACATCTTGATTTTAGACTTTCAGTCTCCAGGACTATGAGACAATGAACTTCTGTTGCTTAAGGCACCCAGTCTGTGGTACTTTGCTAACAGCAGCCCTAGAGACAAATGCATGTACATTTAAAACATGATCCTTGCAGAAGCTGACAATAGCTCTGAGAAAGCCTTCAGACATCTTTTCCTGCGGGTTTCAGTTGGGAGATCCCCCAAGAGCTTGTTTGAGCCGCCTGGTTTATGGTATTCTGTTACAGCAGGCCCAGGAAGCCACATGGACATATATGAGCTGAAACAGATGGGAGGCTCTGTGTGCAGCTTGGAGCTGTGAACCACCTGTGCCTCTAAACATGTGATTTCCCATATCCCATCTCTGAAATGCCCCTTCCCAACCAAGTGACTCACATTCTGGTTTGTAACAGGCACCTCTGGAGATTCCTCTACATCTGAAATGTTGAGAAGACTGGACTAAGGGTTTGGACAATGTGATAGGGAGCAGGGAGGCCTGCAAGAGATTCTTGGGCTGACAAGTTTGGTGGATGGGAATATGAAATGCAAGGATGGCTGAGGTGGACAAGAAAATGTGAATGAGCCATTGAAACCATCCAGGAGGTCAGCTGGTTCCCCCTGGTCTTCCTCAGGGCCCCACTTTTGACCTACTTCAATTCTGTTTTTCACACTGATTTCTCTCTGCGGGTGCCCTGTCTCTGGGTCAGGTGTGTGTGTGTGTGGCCTCCCCTGCACTTGGGACACATTTAGTGTCTATGAGAATATGGCCAGATTTCTAGAAAGGGAAACTATGGACTCACACAGCCGTATTCATAACATACGCATATTTGGATGTGCATTCATTCGCTTGTTAGCCATTCATTAAAGAAAAAAAAAAAAATCACTCCTACCATGTGGCAGATATTATTCTAAACAAGGGGACGTGGAGAAAACCAAGTAAAAAACAAAATCTCTGCTCTTTTTTTTTAAATTGGGGGGTTGGTGGATAGACAATTTGAAAAACAAATATAGGTATAAAATTTTAGAAGTTGAGAAGGGCCAAGAGGTACAAAATAGGTGAAGGAGGTAAGAGAGAATGATGGTGGGGTGGGAAGGTAGCCCTCTAGGGTCTTGTGGGTTTCTCATGAATACTAAAAGAAATTGGAGCAGCTATTAGATGGAAGCTAGTACATTTAATGAGAGCATCCACAGCTACCTTGCATTCAGGAGAGACACACAGACATATGTTGCCAGGTGTGCAAATGGAACATGGCTTGTGGGAACCTGGACTCATGGCCCTGAAAACATGCCATCTCTGCCTGAGCAATTCAATTCCAGGAATTTATTCTAAGTGAATGTCCACAGACATTGGCAAAGATTGATGTGCTAAGGTTTTCACATTCCTGTCACTTACCATTGAAAAATAGATACGTGACTCCAGAGACCAGCCTAGAGATTGGTGCAGCAGGCACATGGCAAGCAAATCCTCTGAACAACACACATTGTTGGGTCCCTGCAGCACTTCAGAAATTATTTCAGTTACAGAATTAAACATTGTACATTCATGCTGATAAGTATATTTCATGATTAAGGTAAATATCCATATAGTATTAAGTTGAAAGAAGCTGATGAAATAATTTTAGTACAGATATTTTAATACATACAAATATGTGTAAATTCATTTTAGGAAAACCACTGTTTGCATAGGCACCAGCTTGCTAACAGAGGTCCTCTCTTGGGTTTTTAAAAATAGATGTTTAAATGACAGATTTTCTTTCTTGTCTTTGTCATTTTTTTTAATTTCCCAAATTTTCTGTAAAGAACACACATTATGTTTTGATCAGAAAAAAAAGATTCTATGGTTTTAAAGCATGACAAAAAAATAATGTGCTGAGCATATGACCCATAGAGACACACATTTTACAAATAAAATTGTTGTCACTCTCATTTATGGATTTGTGTAAAAGACAAAAGGGCATTACATTGGACATGAGCCATTTTTACTTGATTTAATGCAATTTGAACTTAAAGTTGATGAATGTGGTAAATGTCCTTTGGAAATACTGATTATACTTTAATTTCCACCAGGTTTTCACAGAGAATTTGATTATTTGAAGGTAGTATGGAAATAATATTTCACATTCATTAAAATTAAGTGTAACCATTGTGTATAAAAATATTTTTCTTCCAGTGAAATAATTATATTTTTAGTGTTACTCATTAAAATAATATGGTTCATTTATTTTCTGCTAGAGTTTTCCATAGTGTCACATACAATGTGACATACTGAAATTGCATGTTACAAATTGTTTAATAAATGGATTTGAAATCAGATTAAGCTTTAGAAAAGCCAAACTAAACTAAGCTCAAAACAAAGCACTCTTCAAAGTTCCCAGGATCAACTAACAGAAAACATAGACAAATAGATGCTGGTCAAAGGCTACAAACTTTCAGTTAGAAGATGAGTAAGTTCTGGGGATCTAATGTACAACATTGGGATTATAGTTAATAATACTGTATTGTATACTTGAAAGTTGCTTAGAGAGTAGAACTTAAATGTTTCACTACAAAAAATGATAATTATGTGACAAGATGGAGGTGTTAGCTACGTGTATCAAATCAATAGGTTGTACACCTTAAACTAACACGACGTTATATGTCAATTACATCTCAATAAAGCTGCAAAAAAGAAGCTATTAAAATCAAACAAGATCCAGAAAGTTCATCGTGACATTAAAACTATGCATTGAGTAGTTTCAGTTGCTGAGATAATGTGAAACTGGGCTTTCATTCCAACACTGCACCTAAGTCCTGAGGAGCTTCTTCATGCTTGTTCAGAGATTCAGTCTCAGGATTCGGGTTATGTCTTTCTTTGGGAAGGAAATACATCACATGGCAAGTTCCCCTCAGAGATGCTGTGATAAACAGAGTGTACATTTTTTTTTTTTACAAACTTATTGAGGTATTTGTGATGTACAATGAACTGCACATATGTAAAGTGTACCATCTGATCAGTCTTGGCAGGTCCATAGACCTGTGAAATGTCATCACTATCAAGATAACAAATACGTCTGTCAGCCCCCAATGCTGCCTACTTCCCTTTGCCCTTCTCTGAGGGCAACCACTGACTGAATTTCTGTTATTGGAGTTTTATAATAGTAAAATCAGAAAGCATGTACTCTTTTTTTTTTTAAAACTCAGCCCAGAGATTTCAAGACTCATGTAGGGTGTACATATCTTAAGAACTTGTTCTTGCTCTCGCTCCCTCTCTCTCTTTTTGCTGAGTATTACTCCACTGAATGGATATATCACAGTTTGTTTATTCACTCACCCACCAGTGGATATTTAGATATTTTTTACAGCTTTGGGCTATTATAAAGAAAGATGCTATGAAATCCATATTTGTGTGGATATATTTTTCATTTATCTTGGACAAGTACTTAGGAATAGAATGGCTGACTTATATGATAGGTGGATTTTTTCAAGGTGGTTACACCAGTGTCCATTCCCAGCAGCACATGTGTGAATGTATGTCTACTTATATGTGTATGCATGAATGTATACATGCATGTATATATATGCACAGTGGGAACTGGGTAATAAACCTGGGCTTCGTTGATCCTCTGGAATTTATTTATTCTTTTAGATTTTTAAATTTAAATTAAATTAATACATATAGTGTATTATTAGTTTCAGGGGTAGAATTTAGTGATTCATCAGTTGCATATAACACCCAATGCTCATTACATTAAGTGTCCTCCTTAATGTCCATCCCCCAATTACCCCATCTCCCCACCCAAGTTCCCTCCAGCAACCCTCAGTTTGTTTCCTATAGTTGAGAGTCTCTTATGGCTTGTCTCCCTCTCTGATTTTGTCTTATTTTATTTTTCCTTCCCTTCCCCTATGTTCATCTGTTTTGTTTCTTAAATCCCACATATGAGTGAAATCATATGGTATTTGTCTTTCTCTGACTGACTTATTTCTCTTAGCATAATACCCTCCAGTTCCTCTGGAATTTCTCTGAAGTGTGCTCACTGTCATTTGTGCTTCTGCTTAAACAGAGGGCTCAAGGTATAAGGATGCTATAAATCCCTACACATTATGTTACATTACATGAGCATTAGAAGGCTAAGTGTATAAGGAGCAGACCTTTAATTAATGCCAAACATGTTTGAGCCCCTGCTTTGTGTCAGATGTTGGGCCTAGGCACTTGGGATACAATAAAATGTTAATGACCTGCATTTTTTTAACAAGGGGGATAAACCAATACATATGCATTTACAATATGGTTGGAAGGTAAAGAATCTATTCCCTTTGATTATATTATTTCCCATGATGACTTCCCTTAATGACTCATAATCAACGTTTGCTCTCTGATGTCTAGGTCCCCTATGAGACTTCTTCACTGCCACTTGGACCTGGTCTGAACCTGACCATGACTGAGGTTTGGGGGCACAGACAGGGGGTGGAAATGATGTCTGTGGCTGGAATGACTTTCTTCCAGGAGAAGGAGGAAGTGAAGCAAATATGAGTGCCAGCTTTTGTAAGAAGCCTGATATTCCATTTGCTTAAGGAATACATTATTCTATTTGGTTCATGAGGTAATAAGCCTCTGGTAATTGAGAGTTTTAACTCTTTTCCTACAGAATAAACATGCACCCTTTGCTCTTCAGTTGTTATTTCATACTGTGGACCCAGTACATTCATACCAGTGTTGGCCAGAGGAGGCCTTGTCCTGGCAAAACTGGAGGAGTGATCCTGCAGAGATGCCTAAGGGTAATGCTGACACAGGGAAGAGCAGTGGTTCCTCGAGGACTTGGAGGTCCTGACAACACCATAACTCCTGCTACAGCAGTTAGCCTCTGTCTGTGACAGAGCACTAACTTGGCATTCCCATGCCATGCTCACATGATACCCCATAACAGTCTGCTATTTTCAATTGTTTCCATCCTATTTCTGCCCAGCTCACAGGTTCAGCTCACCAGGGATTAACCGTTCTGTGTGATAACTCAATCCTTGTTCACTCAACGTTTACTAAACATTTGTAATGTCACTGTTAGCCATTGTGCCAACTCCTAGAAAATACAAAAGTCTTACCTTCTATGTTGAGTGGAAGGATACAAGATCTCCTCTAACCCCATCTTCCTTAGTGAAGGTCATCTGTTGTAGTTACTGACTGATGTAGGGCCAGCCCTTTATTTTAGTGGCACCCTGCTTCCTGGATAGGAGGCCCAGGTGTCTGGAAATGAGTTGTGATCATGATAGCACCATCCGACAGTCTGAGTAAACAGATGAGGAGATAAAACCCATTAGGTCAGACCACATATTCAAAATCGGAAAGTTTTTGAAATGCCCAGAGCTGATGTGTTAATGCTATATGTTTGTTTTAAAGATAATATTTCAACTGAATAAAAGAGAAAATAGAACATATAAAAATATATAGAATGTAGCTATAGCATTAATTAGACAGAAATTTATAACACTAAATGCTTACATTAGAAAAAAGGTCTCAAATCTTTAATCTAAATTCCAACCTTAAGAAACTAGAAAAGAGCAAAATAAATTGAAAGCAAGCAGAAGGAAAGAATAAAGATTGGAGCAAAAATCAATGAAGTTGAAAACAGAAAAAAAAAAAGAAGAGGAAATCAATGAAACAAAAAGCTGATCTTCAAAAAAGTTCAATAAAACTGATGAAGTTCTAGCAAGATTAAAACAGATAAAAAGAAGACACAAATCACAATTATCAGGAATGAAAACAGAGTTATCATAACAGATCCTGTAGCCAGTCAAAGGATAATAAGGAAATACCATGAACAACTTTGCACTCATAAATCTGATAACTGTGAAGAAGTAAACAAGTATCTTGAAAATCAAAAACTGCCAGAACTGAGCCAACATGAATCACGTAATTTCATAGTCCTAAAATATCAAATAAATTAAAATTTTAATTAAAAGGCTCTTCATAATGAGATAACAAAGCCCAGCTGATTTCACTGGAAAATTCTTCCAAAGAGTTATTGAGGCATTAACACCAACTTTACACAATCTCTAAAAACAAACAAACAAACAAACAAAAACAAAACAGAAGACAAAGGAATACTTCCGAACTCATGTTACAAGGCCAGTACTAGCAAATACCAAAACCAGACAAAGATAATGCAAGAAAAAAACCCCTATAGATTGATAGAAATTTAAACACAATAATCTTCAAAAAAAGATTAGCAAATGGAATGTAGCTATTTAAAAAATTATATACCATGACCAAGTGGAGTTCATTCCAGGCATAAAAAAGCTGGTTCAGTATTCAAAATTAATCAACATTGTTCACTACAGCAGTCTAAAAAAGAAAAGCAATATGATCACATCAGTAGGTGCAAAAGAGCATATGATATACCACAACTATGCATGATAAAATATCTCAACAAAGTAGTAGCAGAGGGGAACCTCCTTAACTTCATAGAAAGCATCTACAAAAATCTTATAGTTAACATCATACTTAATGGTGAAAGACTGAATGAATTTATTTTAAAAACAAGAACAAAGCAAGAATGTCTGCTTTTATTACTCATATTCAACATAGTATTGAAAGGTGTAGGCAATGACATAAGTCAAGAAAAAGAAAAAGAAAAGAAAGTCTGTATAAAGTTCATATAGAATGGACAGGAAGAAGTTAAACTGTACCTGTTTGCAAATGACATGACCGTCTATGCAGAAAACCCCAAATAATCTACAAAAACTAAACAAACAACTAAAAAACCCCAAAACCCTCCTTGAACAAATAAGTGAGTTTAACATATTGCAGGATGTAAGATCTACAAAAAAATTTAAGTGCATTTCTATATACTAATGAAAAATTGACAACACATTACCGCTTGAAGTTGCTCCAAAGTAAATGAAATCTAGCAAACATGGACAGGATTCTGTGTATTAAAAATTGTGAAATGATAATGAAAGATCAAAGATCATGTAAATAAGGGAAGAGACATTGTATTATATAGATAGAGAACAGATCAGTGGTTGTTGGGGGTTAAGGATGGAGGGGAAAGTGTGGCTACAGAAAACTAGCTCAGGGAAACCATGTGGTAGTTACACAAATTACACATGTGACTAAATGTGCATAGAATCACATGCACACAAATGAGTGCACATGAAACTAATGAAATCTGAATAAGGTCTGAGGATTGTGCCAATGTCAATGCCTTGGTTTTGAGGCTGTCCTATAATTATGTAAGACGTTACCCTGGAGAAATGGGGTAAATGGTACCCAGACCTGTCTGTACTATTTTGGCAACTTCCTGTTAATCTATAATAATTTCAAAATGAAAAGTTACAGAATATTAAATCAGTATAGTATCAGTACGGAGATAGGAAGACAGACCAAAGGAGTGCAATGGAAAGCCCAAAGCAGGCCTATGGATAATGCCAACTAGCAACAAGGAAGAGCTACCATTACACACTGACGTTCAGCACATGGTGCTGGGACAGCTAGCTCCTCATTGAGAATTAAAAGAAAATCTGAGATGGACTCTGAAAAACAAACTGACGGTTCTAGAGGGGAGGGGAGTGGGAGGATGGGTTAGCCTGGTGATGGGTATTGAGGAGGGCACGTTCTGCATGGAGCACTGGGTGTTATGCACAAACAATGAATCATGGAACACTACATCTAAAACTAATGATGTAATGTATGGGGATTAACATAACAATAAAAAATTAAAAAAAAAAAGAAAATCTGATACTTGCATCACACCCTGGACAAAAATTAATCTCACAAAGGCCCAGTGGATACTACTAAAATGTTAACTTCAGTAATCCTTTATAATGTGCTTTTTCATTAAATATCAGAGTAAAGGTTGTTTGCTTTTCCTGAATATTCATGTAAAAAGCAAACAAACAGTAAGCTTAAAAAAAAACAAGTTCAAACTGGACCCTGTGTATTGTGAAGTTTCTTTTACTTACTGGTTTCTATAATATAGATAGATTAAACTGGATTAATCTGCTTATAACAGAGCCCCTAAATTTCAGAGGTTAAACAAATTAGAAGTTGGTTTATCTTTCGTGTGCCTGTACACAGCAAGGCCACCCTGCGCTTATGTAGTGGCCTGGTCTAGGGCTGATCTAGCTCCATCTAGCTTCTGTCTATGCCATCCTTAAAATGGATTTCTACAATGCCCGTATTCCAGTCAGCAGAGAGAGAGAAGGGGGCCAGTAGGTGCCCAAAGGATATGACTCTTATCATTGGTCAGAATGGAGTCACATGGACATACCAAGCAGCAGGAATTAGGAAAAGGAGTCATTATGGTGAATGGTGAGGGGAACAGATAAAAACAGGGAATCCTATTGCTATGAATGAGGAAGCCAAATGAGGCCAACTGGTAGTCTCTGCCACCCAGCAAATGGGATGCATAGTACTCACAGGTGTCAGTTTTGCTAGATTCATCCTATGTTTAGTAATGAGAAAGCTGCCATCGGGATGTATCTACCAAGTTGACTTGGATATGTAAGATGGTGGCCTGTCTGGTTCAGTTGTGTGTGATTAGAACAGTGGTTCTCTGAATGTGGTTCCCAGACTTTCAGCATTGGCAGCACCTAGGAATTGTTAGAAAAACACATTGTTAGCCTCCTGTCCCAGACCTGCTGAATGAGAAACGGGAAAGGACCATCCAAGCCCTCAGATTATTCTAATGCATGCTAAAATTTGAGATCCACTAAAATCACAAAGGAATCGTGGAGGAAAGTATTAGGAAAATGTAGATTTGGGCATATAGGGATTATGTAGTGGGATTATTTAAAAACGCAGAAATTCACAAGTGATTCTGAAGGTAATAAAGTCAAGATATTTTAAAGAGAGTGGATGTGAATGATTGCAAAAATCATTGCTTAATTGTGTTGTCTGTTTCCTCTCATGTCTGACATCCAAAGGTGGCAAAACCACTCCCATATGGTTGACTGTAGTCTCTGTGGCACTCAGCATACCACTGGCCTGCAGCAGGCACACAGTAATCTGTTAGATGAGTGAATATGAGAAGAGAAAAGGACATCTTGGGTCTCTATCAGATAGACAATCAGCCATGTATAACAATGAATTATAAGCAGTTGTAGTATAAGAAAGGAAAACACTATGCTTATTAAGCTTTCATTTTACTGGGTGGGGCCAGCTTTTATGCACACACACAGTACAAGTAACTGCCAAGCTGTTTGCTTGTAATGCTGAAAATGTATACATTAATTTTCTATTGCTGCCCTAACAAATTACCATAAACATAATGGCTTTAAACAACACAGATGCATTGTCTTTCAGTTCTGTAGGTCAAAAGTCCAACATCAATTTTACCAGGCTAAAATCAAGATGTTGGTAAGGTCACATTACTTTCTGGAGGCTCCCAGGGAAGCCTGGTTTCCTTGCTTATTTAGTTTCTTGGCAATATTCAGTTACCTGTAGTTATAGGACTGAGATATCTATTTCTTGCTGGCTGTGAGCTGAAAGCCATTCTCATGTGGAAAGATTGGGTCCAACAAGAGAATCCTTAAAAATCTCCCCATATCACGATTTGTAATCATAATCAGATCTTCAAATCCCTTTTGCCATATAAGGTAACATATTCATAGGTTCTTGTTATCAGGCATGGACATCTTTAAAGGGTCATTAGTCTGCTTACCACAATGTACTGAGGAAGCAGTAGGCATTCACAACCAAAAATAACAGCTGGGATGATGTCAGTGAAAATGGCAGAGTATGAAGCTACAAGGGCTCAACCCTCCACAGAAACACTAAAAGAATGAGAAAAATGATCAGAATCAATTTTGTTTGACCCCTAGAAAATGGTCACAGGTTTATCAGTCAAGTGAGGGCCGAATCAGGAAAGAGGCAATAAATGTTATAGGAGAGCTTGGCTAAATTTCTACTTTCCCTTGCCCCACTTCTCTCCCAACTGGGCAGCACTCTCGAAGACAGCACCTCACATTGCCATGTTGGGGCCCTGGTTGTTGGCTCCAAAGACAGCAGAGAAGACCTATCTTTGACCTGTCCAGGGGCTACCTAAAAGACTGGCACAAGGCAGAATTCAGAATTCTCCCAGGGTGGAAAATTAGCTATGCAGAGGGCATTTTTCAAAAATATTGAAAGGCGTATGAACCCTGCTGACCAGGGCAAAATATTACAGTGCAAGCAAACAACAGATATATCCAAGTCTGGGAGGAAAAGAGATTCTTTGGTGAATCAGACTACCAGAAAGTGTGTGTACCAGGGAATCTAGAAAGTCATATACCTTCCCAAGGCAGGACACATGCTCAGAACAGACCCAAGAAGACCCTAACCTTTCACCTCTCTCTCTGAGTTTTCACCTCAGCCTGAGCAGATAGTGTGAAGGCTAAGGCAGAGTTTAAAAAGGTCTGCTAATTGTTGGCATGTCTCAACATAGAGCCAATCTATAAAAACTAGGAGAAGTGTTTTGTTGTTGTTGTTTTTTGGCTCCAGACATTCAAGGAAATCTCTATCAAAACACCCAATGACCACAAGTTAAGGAAATGAGATGTCAGAGACCATGCATGACAAAAAAATACAGTTATTTCAGAAACAGCTCAATAAATAAACAACTACAACTCAGAGTGAGCAGAGAAAATAAGCATGAAAGCATGCAGAGAAACAAGAAAGTATGGCTTATCACAGAAGTTAACAGAAAGTGCTCTGAGGGGGCACCTGGGTGGCTCAGTCGTTAAGCGTCTCTCTTCGGCTCGGGTCGTGGTCCCGGGGTCCTGGGATCGAGCCCCACATCGGGCTTCCTGCTCAGCAGAGAGCCTGCTTCTCCCTCTCCCACTTCCCCTGCTTGTGTTCCCTCTCTCACTGTCTCTCTCTCTCTGTGTCAAATAAATAAATAAAATCTTAAAAAAAAAAAAAAGAAAGTGCTCTGAGGAAGCACAGACATTGGATTTACTAGACAACACCTTTAAATTCACTATTTTAAATATGCTCAAAGACCTAAAGGAAACCCTAGACAAAGAGATAAAGGAAACAGAGGACAATGTCTCATCAAGTAGAGAATATTAGTCAAGAGATAAAGGGGTACAAGGGAACCAACCAGAAATTCTGGAGCTGAGGAGTACAACTGCTAAAATGAAAGTTCCCTACATACACAGAATAAGTCCCAGAAAGAATGAGAAAGAGACAGAAAGAATATTTGAAGAAATAATGGTCCAAACCTTCCAAATTTGATAAAAGACATGAGTTTGCATATCCTGGAAGCTCAGGGAATTTTTAAGAGTGATAAACATAAAGAGATCCATAATAGGACATATAGTAATCAAACTGTCACAAGCCCAGGACAAAAAGAGAATCTTGAAAGTAGCAAGAGAGAAGTGACTCATCACACACAAGGGATCCTCAATGTGATTAAAAACTGATTTCACAATAGAAACCATGGAGGCCAGAAGACAGAGGAATGACATATTTAAAGCGCTGAGAAAATAAAACTGTCAACTGGATACTATATCCAGCAAAAGTATACTTCCAAAATGAAGAAGAAATTAAGAAATTTTCAGATAAAGAGAAGCTGAAGGAGTTTGTCACTAGTAGACCTATAAGAAAAGCCGAAAAGAGTCTGTCATGCCGAAATGAAGGGACAATAGGTAGTAACTCAAAGTCATAAGAACAAATCAAGAACAATGGTCAAAGTAACTACATAAGCAAATATAAAAGCCAATATTATTGTATTTCTGTTTTGTAACTCCTATTTTGGTTTCCAAATTCATTTGGTTTGACAAATTCATAAAGTAATAATTATAAACCTATTTTAATGGGCACACAATGTGCAAAGGTATAATCTGTGACAATGCAACAAAGAGAGAGTTTGGGGAGAGAGTCTGTATAGAAGCAGTTTTCGAATGCTATTTAAGATAAATTGGTGACAAAGTCAAAGTAGATTGTGATAAATTTAGGGTATTTATCCTCATGGCAACACTAGGAAAACAACTAAAAAATATACAGAAAAGGAAAGAGGAAGGAATCAAAATGTTGGACCAGAAAAATATCAATCAATTCTGAATTGATTGAAGAATATTGAAGGAAGTGAGGACAAAGTAAGATAAGACAGGAGGTTAATAAAAATAGCAGAAGTTTTCCCTTATTAGTAATTACTTTAAGTGCAAATGAAATAAACTCATGGGGCACCTGGGTGGTGAGGTCAGTTAAGCGTCTGACTCTTGGTTTCAGCTCAGGTTGTGATCTCAGGGTTGTGAGATTGAGCCCCACATCAAGCTCCACACTCAAGGCAGAGTCTGCTTGGGACCTTCTCTCCCTTTCCCTCTGCCCTTGCACCCTGTGTGCGTGCTCTCTCTCTCTCTCAAAATAAATAAACAAACAAACAAATAAGAAATAAACTCTCCAATTAGAAGATATAGAAAGAATGCAACATAAAAAAAAGAAAAACATGATCTGACTATATGCTGTCTATAAGTAATTCACTTTAGAGCCAAAGACACAAATTAGGTTGAAATTCTAAGGATGGAAAAAGACACTCTGTGCAAATAGTAACCAAATGACAGGTGAAGTAGTATACTAACATCAGGCAAAAAAGACTTTATGTCAAGAACTGTTATAAGAGACAAAGAAGGTCATTATAAATTTTTTTTTAAAATATTTTATTTATTTATTTGACAGAGAGAGACACAGCGAGAGAGGGAACACAAGCAGGGGGAGTGGGAGAGGGAGAAGCAGGCCTCCCGCCGAGTGGGGAGCCCGATGCGGGGCTCGATCCCAGGACCCTGGGATCATGAGAAGGTCATTATAAATTGACAAAAGAATCAATTCATATAAAAGATATAACAAGTTTAACCCCAAATTTGAACCAAATGGCAGAGACTAAAAAATATATGAAGGATAACACTGACAAACTGCAGGGAGAAATAAACAATTCCACAATAACAGTTGGGAGACTTCCCCAGCATCAATAATGGATACCACCCCTAAATCAATGATCAATAAGAAAAAGAGGACTTGAAGAGTGCTATGAATTAGCTATTTCTAGAAGACATGTATAGAACACTCCACCAATGACAAGAGAATATACATTCTCCTCCAGCACACATGGAACATTCTCCAGAATATGTTAAGCCATAAAGCAAGCCTTAATGAATCTAAAAGGGTAGTGTCATACAAAGCATCTTCTCAAAACACCATGGAATGAATTAGAAATCAATGACATCAGGAAAATAGGAAAATTCACAAATATGTACAAATTAAACAACAAACTTTAAAAAATCCAAATGGTCAAAGAGGAAATCACAGGGAAGTTAGAAAGTATTTTGAAATGAGTGAAAATTAAAACACAACATACCAAACTGCACTGGATGTGACAGAGCAGAAATTTATGGCAGAAACTAACATAACATAATAAAATAAAATTAAATTTTAAAAAAAGAAATTTATGGCAGAAATTTATAGCAGTAAATGTATGTATGCATGAAAAAAAGATCTCAAATCAGTAACCTACCTTTACATCTCAAGGAACTAGAAAAGGAAGAGAAAACTAAGCTCCAGCTGGCCAAAGGAAGGTAATAATAAGTATTAGTGGAGATACACTAAATAGAGAATAGAATAACCATACAGAGAATTAATAAAATCAAAAGTTTGTTCTTTGAAAAGACAAAAAATTGAGAACCTCTAGCTAGAGGGACAAGGAGAAAGAGAGAAGATGCAAATAACTTACTGAAAATCCCAGGATAGGACCAGATGTCTTAACTTGTTAATTCTGCCAATTGCTTAAAGATGAATTAATACTGATACTTCTCAAACTCTCCTGAAAATTAGGAGTGAGTACTTCCTAACTCCTTGTATGAGGCCAACATCAACCCAATACCAAAGCCAAAAAGGACATCATAAGAAAAGAAACTGCAGACCAGTATCATTTATAGATATAGATGCAAAAATGCTTAACAAAATACTGGCAAACCAAATCCAGCTGCATATTAGAAGGATTATACACTATGACCACATGGGATTTATCCTAAGAATGTGAGGGCCATTTAATCTATGAAAATTAATATAATATATGACCTTAATATAATGAAGGGAAACAATTATATGATTATCTCAATTAAGCAGTGTGTTTGATAAAGCCAATACCTTTTTCATGATTAAAAATAAACTGAGAACAGAAGGGAGCCACCCCTATGTTTACTGCAACATTATTTATAATAATCAACATATGGAAGCAGCCCAAGTGTCCATCAATAGATGAATGGATAAAGAAGATGTGATATATATACACACAATTGGAAGATTACTCAGTCATAAAAAAAGATGAGATAATAAGCGGCAGAGCAAGATGGAGGAAGAGTAGGAGACCTAGATTTCGTCTGGTCCCAGGAGTTCAGCTGGATAGGGATCAAACCATTCTGAACACCTACGAACTCAACAGGAGATCGAAGAAAAGAATAGCAACAACTCTCTGAACAGAAAGCGACCACTTTCTGGAAGGTAGGACGTGCAGAGAAGTGAATCCGAGGGGATATTCGGGAGGATAGACGGCGGGGGAGGGGCCTCCGCTGGCCGCTTCTGGCAACTGATAGACCCGGGGAGCACAAAATTGGAACTTTTGGAAGTCAGCTCTGCTGAGGGACATCGCTCCGGTGGCTAAGCGGGGGGTGGAACCCTCGTGGGACAGTGTGGTCTCAGGACCCTCAGGGTCACAGAAAGACCAGGGGTGCCTGAGTGCGGCAGAGCTCCCAGGTATCAGAGCAGGGAAGCCGGCTGCAGAGACAGAGCTGAGGCGTGGGCTCTCAGCTCGGGGTTGCCATAAACCGTGACCGCAGCACAGTCAGGATACTGCTCCTCCAGCAGGGACCCAACAAGTAGCAGATCCGGGGAGACTCCCCTTCCTCCCCCGGGAGGAGTGGCGCAGGAGTGCACCGCAGGGATTGCTGGATTTGGAGACTCCACACGGGTTCGGGTGCCAGAGATAGAAACGCTCGGTCACAGGCGAGGGGAGCGCAGAGTGCGGCCGGAGACCAGGGAGCGAGGAGTGATTAACTGCTTTTCTCTGGGGGCTCACTAAGGAGCAGGGCCCGAGTTCTTGGCTCCTCTGGAGTGGAGATTGGGAGGCCGCCACTTTCACTCTTGGCCTCCAAAGCTGTACTGAAAGCTTGCAGGAACAAAAGCTCCCAAGAGCAAACCTGAGCAGATTACTTAGCCCGGAGCGGGCAAGGGCAGGGCAATTCCGCCTCCAGCAAAGACATTTGAGAGCCACGGCAACAGGCCCCTCCCCCAGAAGATCAGCAAGAACAGCCAGCCAAGACCAAGTTTACCGATCAATGAGAAGGGCAGAACTCCAGCGCTAGGGGAATACAGCAGATAGAATCCATGGATTTTTTACCATGATGCTTTAGTTTTTCAAACTTAATTTTTTTTTAACTGCCTTTTTTTTTTGAGTTTTTCTTTTTCCCTTTTTCAACCAACATCTTATCAATCCCTTTTTTAAAAAACATTTTTATTTTTCATTTTTACAGTCATATTCTATCCCTTCATAGTAGTTACCCTTATTTTTGGCATATATATATAAGCTGTTCTCTCTTTAAAATTTTGAGATAGTTTCTTCTAACAGATCAAAATATACCCTAAATCTCTAGTGTATGGTTTTGTTCTAGTCTCCTGCCTGATCACATTCTCCCCCTTTTTTTTCTTATTTTTTTCTTTTTTTATTAAATCCTCTTCTTTCTTTTTTCAAACAACTTCTTATCAATTCCTTTTATAAAATTTTTTATAATTTTCATCTTTACAGTCATATTCCATCCCTTCATCATATCACCCTTATTGTGTACATATATAAGTTTTTCTTTCTTTAAAATTTTGGGAGGCACTTCTTTTTTAACAGACCAAAATACACCCAAAATCTAGTGTGTGGCACTGATCTATGTACTAGCCTGATCATATTTAATCATATTCTGGGTTTTTTTGTTTTGTTCTGTTTTTGTTTGTTTTTATCTTCATCTTTTTCTTTTTCTTTTTTCTCTCTTTCCCTTTCTTTTCCCCCTGCTTCAGGTCTTTCCTGATTTGTTCAGAGTATATTTTCTTGGGACATTGTTACCCTGTTAACATTTTGCTCTCATTAATCTATTCTCCTCTGGACAAAATGACAAGACGGAAAAAATCACCTCAACAAAAAGAACAAGAGGTAGTACCAACTGCCAGGGACCTACTCAATATGGACATTAGTACGATGTCGGATCTAGAGTTCAGAATCATCACTTTAAAGATACTAGCTGGGCTTGAAAAAAGCATGGAAGTTATTAGAGAAACCCTTTCTGGAGAAATAAAAGAACTAAAATCTAACCAAGTTGAAATCAAAAAGGCTATTAATGACGTGCAATAAAAAATGGGGGTGCTAACTGCTAGGATAAATGAGGCAGAAGAAAGAATCAGTGAGATAGAAGACCAAATGATGGAAAATAAAGAAGCTGAGAAAAAGAGAGATAAACAACTACTGGATCACGAGGGCAGAATTCAAGAGATAAGTGATACCATAGGATGAAACAACATAAGAATAATTGGGATCCCAGAAGAAGAAGAAAGAGAGAGAGGGGCAGAAGATATATTGGAGCAAATTATAGCAGAGAACTCCCCTAATTTGGGGAAGGAAACAGGCATCAAAATCCAGGAAGCACAGAGAACCCTTCTCAAAATCAATAAAAATAGGTCAACACCCCGACATCTAATAGTAAAACTTACGAGTCTCAAAGACAAAGAGAAAATCCTGAAGGCAGCTTGGGAGAAGAGATCTGTAACCTACAATGGTAGAAACATTCGATTGGCAACAGACTTATCCACAGAGACCTGGCAGGCCAGAAAAGACTGGCATGATATATTCAGAGCACTGAATGAGAAAAATATGCAGCCAAGAATACTGTATACAGCTACACTGTCATTGAAAATAGAAGGAGAGAAAAAAACTTCCAGGACAAACAAAAACTAAAGGAATTTGCAAACACGAAACCAGTCCTACAAGAAATCTTGAAAGGGGTCCTCTAAGCAAAGAGAGAGCCTAAAAGCAACATAGACCAGAAAGGAACACAGACAATATACAGTAACAGTCCCCTTACAGGCAATACAATGGCACTCAATACATATCTTTCAATAGTTACCCTGAATGTAAATGGGCTAAATGCCCCAATCAAAAGATACAGGCTATCAGATTGGATTAAAAAAACAAGACCCATCGATATGCTGTCTGCAAGAGACTCATTTTAGACCCAAAGACACACCCAGATTGAAAGTGAGGGGGTGGAAAACCATTTATCATGCTAATGGACACCAAAATAAAGCTGGGGTGGCAATCCTTATATCAGACAAATTAGATTTTAAACCAAAGACTGTAATAAGAGATGAGGAAGGACACTATATCCTACTTAAAGGGTCTATCCAACAAGAAGATCTAACAAATGTAAATATCTATGCCCCTAACATGGGAGCAGCCAATTATATAAGGCAAATAATAACAAAAGCAAAGAAACACATCGACCACAATACAATAATAGTGGGGGACTTTAACATCCCCCTCACTGAAATGGACAGATCATCTAAGCAAAAGATCAACAAGGAAATAAAGACTTTAAATGACACACTGGACCAAATGGACTTCACAGACATATTCAGAACATTCCATCCCAAAGCAACGGAATACACATTCTTCTCTAGTGCCCATGGAACATTCTCCAGAATCGATCACATCCTAGGTCATAAATCAGGTCTCAACTAGTACCAAAAGATTGGGATCATTCTCTGCCTATTTTCAGACCACAGTGCTTTGAAACTAGAACTCGATCACAAGAGGAAAGTCGGAAAGAACTCAAATACATGAAGGCTAAAGAGCATCCCACTAAAGAATGAATGGGTCAACCAGGAAATTGAAGAAGAATTTAAAAAATTCATGGAAGCCAATGAAAATGAAAACACAACTGTTCAAAATCTTTGGGATGCAGCAAAGGCAGTTCAAAGAGGAAAGTATATAGCAATACAAGCTTTTCTCAAGAAACAAGAAAGGTCTGAAGTACACAACCTAACCCTACACCTAAAGGAGCTAGAGAGAGAGCAGCAAATAAAGCCTAAACCCAGCAGGAGAAGAGAAATAATAAAGATCAGAACAGAAATCAATGAGGGGCGCCTGGGTGGCTCAGTTGGTTAAGCGACTGCCTTCGGCTCAGGTCATGATCCTGGAGTCCCGGGATCGAGTCCCGCATCGGGCTCACTGCTCGGCAGGGAGTCTGCTTCTCCCTCTGACCCTCTTCCCTCTCATGCTCTCTGTCTCTCATTCTCTCTCTCTCAAATAAAAAAAAAAAAAAATCTTTAAAAAAAGAACAGAAATCAATGAAATAGAAACTAAAGCAACAGTAGAACAGATCAACGAAACTAGGAGCTGGTTCCTTGAAAGAATTAACAAGATTGATAAACCCCTGGCCAGACTTATGAAAAAGAAAAGAGAAACGACCCAAATCAACAAAATCATGAATGAAAGAGGAGAAATCACAACCAACACCAAAGAAATACAAACAATGATAAGAACATATTATAAGCAACTCTATACCAACAAATTAGATAACCTGGAAGAAATGGATGCATTCCTAGAGATGTATCAACTACCAAAACTGAACCAGGAAGAAATAGAAAACCTGAACAGACCTATAACCAGTAAGGAAATTGAAGCAGTCATCAAAAATCTCCCAACAAACAAAAGCCCAGGGCCAGATGGCTTCCCAGGGGAATTCTACCAAACATTTCAAGAAGAATTAATACCTATTCTTCTGAAACTGTTCCAAAAAATAGAAATGGATGGAAAAGTTCCAAACTCGTTTTATGAGGCCACCATTACCTTGATGCCAGAACCAGACAAAGACCCCATCAAAAAGGAGAATTACAGACCAATATTCTTGATGAACATGGATCCAAAATTTCTCATCAAAATACTAGCCAATAGGATCCAACAGTACATTAAAAGGATTATTCACCACGACCAAGTGGGATTGATCCCTTGGCTGCAAGGCTGGTTCAACATCCGCAATCAATCAACGTGATACAATACATTAACAAAAGAAAGAACAAGAATCATATGATCCTCTCAATAGATGCAGAAAAAGCATTTGACAAAGTACAGCATCCTTTCTTGATCAAAACTCTTCAGAGTATAGGGATAGAGGGTACATACCTCAGTATCATAAAAGCCATCTATGAAAAACCCACAGCGAATATCATTCTCAATGGGGAAAAACTGAGAGCTTTCCCCCTAAGGTCAGGAACACGGCAGGGATGTCCACTATCACCCCTGCTATTCAACATAGTATTAAAAGTCCTAGCCACAGCAATCAGACAGCAAAAAAAAATAAAAGGCATCCAAATTGGCAAAGAAGTCAAACTCTCACTCTTTGCAGATGATATGATACTTTATGTGGAAAACCCAAAAGACTCCACCCGAAAACAGCTAGAACTCATACAGGAATTCAGTAAAGTGGCAGGATATAAAATCAATGCACAGAAATCAGTGGCATTCCTATACACCAACAACAAGACAGAAGAAACAGAAATGAAGGAGTCGATCCCATTTACAATTGCACCCCAAACCATAAGATACCCAGGAATAAATCTAATCAAAGAGGCAAAGGATCTGTACTCAGAAAACTATAAAATACTCATGAAAGAAATTGAGGAAGACACAAAGAAATGGAAAAACTTTCCATGCTCATGGATTGGAAGAACAAATATTGTGAAGATGTCAATGCTACCTAGAGCAATCTACACATTCAATGCAATCCCCATCAAAATACATCCACTTTTCTCAAAGAAATGGAACAAATAATCCTAAAATTTGTATGGAACCAGAAAAGACCCTGCATAGCCAGAGGAATGTTGAAAAACAAAAGCAAAGCTCGCGGCATCACAATTCCGGACTTCCAGCTCTATTACAAAGCTGTCATCATCAAGACAGTATGGTACTGGCACAAAAACAGACACATAGATCAATAGAACAGAATCGACAGCCCAGAAATGGACCCTCAACTCTATGGTCAACTCATCTTTGACAAAGCAGGAAAGAATGTCCAATGGAAAAAAGACAATCTTTTCAACAAATGGTGTTGGGAAAATTGGACAGCCACATGCAGAAGAATGAAACTGGGCCATTTCCTTACACCACACACAAAAATAGACTCCAAATGGTTGAAAGACCTCAATGTGAGACAGGAGTCCATCCAAATCCTAAAGGAGAACACAGGCAGCAGCCTCTTCGACCTCAGCAGCAGCAACTTCTTCCTAGAAACATCGCCAAAGGCAAGGGAAGCAGGGGCAAAAATGAACTCTTGGGACTTGATCAAGATAAAAAGCTTTTGCACAGCAAAAGAAACAGTCAACAAAACCAAAAGACAATTGACAGAATGGGAGAAGATATTTGCAAATGACATATCAGATAAAGGGCTAGTATCCAAAATCTATAAAGAACTTATCAAACTCAACACCCAAAGAACAAATGATCCAATCAAGAAATGGGCAGAAGACATGAACAGACATTTTTCCAAAGAAGACATACAGATGGCCAACAGACACATGAAAAAGTGCTCAACATCGCTCGGCATCAGGGAAATCCAAATCAAAACCTCAGTGAGATACCACCTCACACCAGTCAGAATGGCTAAAATTAACAAGTCAGGAAATGACAGATCTTGGCAGGGATGCGGAGAAAGGGGAACCCTCCTACACTGTTGGTGGGAATGCAAGCTGGTGCAGCCACTCTGGAAATCAGTATGGAGGGTTCCTCAAAAAGTTGAAAATAGAGCTACCATACAATCCAGCAATTGCACTTCTGGGTATTTACCCCAAAGATACAAATGTAGGGATCCGAAGGGGTATGTGCACCCCAGTGTTTATAGCAGCAATGTCCACAATAGCCAAACTGTGGAAAGAGCCAAGATGTCCATTGACAGATGAATGGATAAAGAAGAAGTGGTATATATATATACAATGGAATATTATGCAGCCATCAAAAGGAATGAGATCTTGCCATTTGCAACGACGTGGATGGAACTGGAGGGTATTTGCTGAGCGAAATAAGTCAAACAGAGAAAGACATGTATCATATGACCTCACTGATATGAGGAATTCTTAATCTCAGGAAACAAACTGAGGGTTGCTGGAGTGGGGTGTGGGGTGGGAGGGATGGGGTGACTGGGTGATAGAGACTGGGGAGGGTATGTGCTCTGGTAAGAGCTGTGAATTGTGCAAGACTGTTGAATCTCAGATCTGTACCTCTGAAACAAATAATGCAATATATGTTAAGAAAAAAAAAAAGAAGAAGATAGCAGGAGGGGAAGAATGAAGGGGGGAATAGGAGGGGGAGACGAACCATGAGATACGATGGACTCTGAAAAACAAACTGAGGGTTCTAGAGGGGAGGAGGGTGGGCGGATGTGTTAGCCTGGTGATAGGTATTAAAGAGGGCACGTTCTGCATGGAGCACTGGGTGTTATGCCCAAACAATGTATCATGGAACACTACATCTAAAACAATGATGTAATGTATGGTGATTAACATAACAATAAAAAAGATGAGAGATTACCATTTGCGACAACATGGATGGAGCTAGAGAGTATTATGCTAAATGAAATGAGTCAAAGACAAATACCATATGATTTCACTTATACACAGACACCAAAAAACAAAACAAACATAAAACAACAACAGACTCATAAATACAGAGAACAAACTGATGGTTGCCAGAGGGGAGGAGGATGGGGGATGGGCAAAATGAGTGATGGGGGGTGGGAAGTACAGGCTTCCAGTTATGGAATGAGTAAGTCACAGGGATGAAAGGTGCAGCATAAGGAATATAGTCAACGGTATTGTAATGGTGTGGTGACAACCAGTAGCTACACTTGTGGTGAGCATAGCATAATTTATTGACTTGTTGAATGTAGTATGTTATACCCTTGACACTAATGTAACATTGTGTGTCAACTATACTTCAAAAAAAAAAAAAAAAAAAAGAATAGGAGGGAGCTTCCTAAACCTGATAAAGACCATCATGAAAACCCACAGCTAACATCATGTTCAGTGCTCAAAGACTGAAATATTTCCTACTAAAATCAGTAACATGATAAGGACGCCTGCTTTTGCCACTTACATTCAACTGTGTATTGGAAGTGCTAGCCAGAGCATCCATAATGGAAAGGAAGAAGTAAAACTATCTCTCTTTGCAGCTGGGATGAACTCACATGAAGAACATACTAAAGAATCCACAAAAAAGCTGTGACATCTAGTACATTACCTGTCATAAATAAATTTGGCAAAATTGCAGAATACAAAATCAATACACAACAATCAGTTGTGCTTTTATACACTAGCAATGAAGAATCTGAAAAAGAAAAAAAAAGAAAATTTCATTTACAATAACATCCAAAAGAACAAAATATCTAGGAATAAATTTAATCAGCAAGATAAAAATGTTATACCTGAAAGTGACAAAACATTCCTGAAAGAAAGAAGTCTTTTTTTTTTTTTTAAGATTTTATTTATTTATTCGACAGAGGGAGTGAGAGAGTACAAGCAGGGAGGAGTAGTAGAGGGAGAGAGAGAAGCAGGCTTCCCGCTGAGCAGGGAGCCTGATGTGGGGATCGGTTCCAGGACCCTGAGATCATGACCTGAGCTGAAGGCAGACACTTAACCATCTGAGCCACCTGTCTTCATAGATCTGAAGACCCAATATTTTTAAGATAGTGATCAAAATTTCAGTAGACCTTTTTCAGGAATGGAAAATCTAATCCTCAAATTCATATGAAATTGCAAGAGGCCAAGAATAACCAAAATAATCTTGAAAAAGAACAAAGTAGGAGGACTCAAATTTTCTGACTTCAGAATTTATTACAAACTTATCAAAAAAGAGTGTGTTACTTGCATAGGATAGATATACAGACCAATGGGATAGAACTGAGAATCAGAAATAAACCCATATATCTACAATTATTGATTTTCAACAAATATCAATACCATTCAAAAATGGTGCTGGGACAACTGGATATCCACATACCTCACAGTTACCTGCATGTGCCTCGTAAAATCTAATGCTCCGGGATCCCTCTCTTTCCCTGCTCCCAAGGCAGCCCCAGACCCAGTCACCCCTAACTAAACACTAGCGTTACTACTCACTGGTCTCCCCTTCTCCCGCTTTCCACCCTTAAAATCCCATCCTACAGGCTGAGCAGCCTTCTCAGCTCACCCAGCCCTTAGGCTCTGTTTGCCTCTTCCTAATATCATTTTATGTTTACTTTTGTTAGCTTCTGCTCTAGGGATGATGTGAGATTCATGAAGCCAGGAGCAGTTTTTCTTATTCATCTTGGGTCTGCAGGGTCAGGAAAATCTCTTGATCCACAGAGGTGCTTTGTAAGTCATTTTGAAGGCGTGAATGGTGCTAGGGGATCCAAGAGAAAAAGAATTCCAGGTTGGGCTGATCTAGGATGGAGATAAAGGAGAATCTCAGAGCAGACTAGCTTTGTTTCTTTCCACCATAGGGTAGATATTAACACTTCCTTAAGTCTTTGTTTCCTCATTAATTGAATGGAAATCTGTTAAATCATTTAAAAAGATATTCAGAGACCACTCTGTGCCAGATATGATTCTAGATTCTGAGGCTCCTGTGAGGAGCAGGTAGTCCATGTTCCTGCCCTCATGGAGCTTTGTGTCACTGGGAGGTAAAGAGGAAACAATGTGCACAGGTGCTGGGCGTGTGCAGTCACCAGGACAGGTGTGCTGAGGAAAGTAGAGCATACAAGGGAAAGGAAGTGACAGAATATGGTTCAGTACTGATGGTGAGAAATAATTCCAGAGATGTGATGGAAAAGGAGCCACAAGAAGACCTGGGGTCAGCTGTCTGGCCTGGGGAAGCAGTACCCAGTGGGCCAGTGGGCGAGAACCGAGTCCAGAGCGCCAGTTAGGGAAGGCATGCTGGCTTCATAAATCAGACTGATATTGTGCCTGTTGTGGGCAGGAGTGACATGGATTAAGAGGTTGTTGATGGAATCCCAGTGGATCGGAGCAGTGCTGGTAGTGAGAAGGAGGTTGGACCAGATAGATTCTGAAACAGAACTGACAGGACCTTCTAAAAGTTTGGAAGTGGGCAGAGAAGTGTTGAGGAGCACCAAGAGACGACCTTAGTTTTGGGGGGATAATGCCATTCACCATATCAGGGAACCTTGGGATGCAGAGTGTGACCGGGTATCTGTGAGTCCAATGGGGTATCAGGCATCTTTGTCATGACATGGGAAGTATGTATGGCCACTGGGGCTCAGAGAAAGATAGGTGGGTGGGGAGGCAAGATGCTCCCCAGAAGTAAGAGGCATTCTGTCATCCTTCCCCAAAGAAGGGAAAGTATTGTTACAGGGTTCTTGTGGAGTTGAAGAATGAATCTTGTGGACACAGAGGGGTGAAGTGATAGTTTATTAAGTGAAGGTGAGAACAGAAAGAAGAAAGAAAGCTCTCTAGAGTGAGAGGGGTCCCGAATGGGTTGCCACTGTGGGCTTTCATTGGCAGTCTTTTATTGAAAACTGACTAGGAAGCTTGTAGCCTGAGATTCTTGTGTCATCTTTGTTTGAGCAAGGACTATTGATAACATCCTTAATAGCTTACTTCTTCTTTGAGTTCTGGTCATTTTCTGTGGTTACAATGTAGGTGCCATAAAAAAAAAAAATATATCCCCTAACATCCAGGGCTAGGTGGTCTGATTTGTTCCCTTCACTCTTGTTCGGCTCTGTCTCAGAGTCTCTGCCTGTCAGCAGTAGTTCCGGAGCCTAGTCAGGGGCCTCCTATCTCTCCCTGCCTATTCCTTAACCCTTTTCCTATTCAGTATCTTTCTTCCCTAATGCAGTGGCCATGTATTAAAATGAAACTTCTTGTCTCCCTCACACTGTGGATGACAACGATCACTATTTCCTGAACAGGCAGAACAGGCAGCATGCAAAATGATTGAGAGCAGACGTGTGTGTATGTGTGTGTGTGTGTGTGTGTGTGTGTGTGTGTATTTGGACAGGTCCAACTCTCTATGATTTCATAATTTATTGTTTTTTCAGCAACTGTCTACATTAAGTCACTGTCTGATTTGCAGATGAAGTCACCAGGGCCCAGAAATGCTAAAGACCTGCCCAGGAACAGGGGGACCCGGCTCTGATCCACATGCCTGAGTGCACAGAGCATGCCAGGCCCACCAGGAGGCTGCACAGCAGCTTGGTTTATCCCTCAAAGGACTTTCTTGCTGTCTTCCATCCCTGTGCTCTATCCAGAACTATTCCTAAGTGTTTCTGTTTTTATCTGATGTTAAAGATGGGTCGATTGATGCCAAAGGCTTATATTTAATAAAATTCAGTACAAAACTGTGAAACTTCCAGACCAACTGGGGTGACCTGTTGATGAACTGACAGGAGAGAGAGGTGTTTGGGGATTTCCTTTAAGGGATACAGCTTATGACACCGCCAAAGCAAAAAATGCACCAAAGTTGAACTGCTCAAGAAGATTTTATTCCTGCTCTTGCCTGAAAAGAGAGACTGAACTCAAGTTTGCTGAAACAAAAGGTGGGGTTTGGGGAGTGGGGTTTGCAGTGCTGGGGTGAGTAGAAAGTGCTAGAGGATGTTATGGGGAGCAAGATCAATGTGGTGTTGAGCACATTGAGGGCTGTCCTGGTCAGGCTGCAATACGTCTTGTAACAAAGGGAGCAGTAGTGGCCAGTTCAGTCTGCCCACTGGGTCAGGCTGGCTAAGGTTGAGGAGGGGTTGTGAAGGGCTGGGGAGGGGGAGAGTGCATCTAAATTAGCTCGCTGAGTTTGTGGTCATGCTGAGGAGCCTGAACTAGCTGGTGTAGAAGCAGGGCCCAGGCAGAAGGCAGCTGGGCACTCCTTAGTCTTGTGCTGCCCCTCTGCCACTGCTAAGAACCTTACAGCCCCCTACCTCAGGGACTACCCAAAGCATCTCCCTGTACCCAGGGATAAGCTGGCATTGACTGCTCAAGCAGAGGACCAGGCAGGGGGCAGCAGAAAGGGTTTCTCTGCTCTTTGAAACCACAGGGAGAACGCCTGTACCCTGCCAAGAAACATGAAAGTCTCAGACACATAATCCTCCATTGCTGTGGAGGATAATGAAGTTCAAGGAGGAAGGTGAAACATTTCCCCCAGCCCGAAGCCTCCCTCCCTGACAGCCAGCCAAGTAACTAGGCGATCACCCATACCCATTTAGACAGGTTTCCAGCAGCCCTTAGCGTCTCCCTGGCCATCCACTGAAGCCAGCTAAGCAGAGGTAGTCAGCGGGAAGCACAGATTGACCATTGCAACTAATTCACCATTTGGAGGACAGCATCTCTTGGATGACCTCATCAAGTATCTGAGAACAGGTTCATGATCAAGATGCTCTGGGGAAATGGTTTGTTAGGATTTGTTCAGTTAGTACTTGATTTCCATGTTTCAAAAACTTATATTTAGATATAATATTGAACTGCTAGAAATATACTTTGTAAAATGTTGTTTCAGTGCACACCATTACTTTTTAATAGTGCAGGAAACCAAGAAAGATAAAATCAGGTCACAACTATCTAAAGCACAAGTAAAAGGACAGAAATCCAAATAAAATCTACACTGAGCTTGTTTAAACAAAAATAACAACCATACTACCACCACCACCACCAAGGGAGGTTTACCAATATTGCAAATGGCACTGCATGTGTATGTTCTCCAAGATGTGCCCCTGCTAGAAATTCCCCAAATGTCCATCAAGAGTAGAATGGGTAAATACATTGTGAAATAGTCACACAATGAAATAGTACAGAGCCATGAGAGTACATGACCTCTAAAGACACATGCCAAGTGGACGAGTCCCTAGACAGAGAGCGCCTACTGCATGATTCCATTTATGTAAAGTACAAAAAACAGGCAAAGTGGCCCAGGCCATTCAAGTCAGGAGAGTGACAGGCAGAGCCCATGAGCCTGCATGGAGCCGTGTTGACCTCGCACTTTCTGCAAGTGTGTCTGCTTAACAGGGAAGCTGTGTACAGCCTCCTGGCTCTATAGCATGAGTGTCTTTGGAGACCAGAAAGTAGAGGGGAGCAGAGTGCCTCTGAGAAACTAGGATGATAGTCCCCATGGGTTGTGAGTGCCTAGCAGCATCAGTTGTCCTGTGACCTCAGTCTCTTGTCTCAGTTGGCCACGCTGAAATGCATGGTACTTAACTTAGATTTCCCTGGGAAAAGCCAACGTGACACAAGAAATGCTACATGGGGGCGACATTACAGGGTGGGAGTTTTGGCTGTTCTTTCCAAGTTTAATGTTGCACAAATGAAACATTACATGTGGAAAAGCAACAACCTGTATTGGGTTCAACTGAGGGTAATCAGGGACAGGAGAATTTCTGCCAAGTGTAGGGAAGACTGAGAAAACTTGCTTTTCATATTTAGGAGTAAATGAAAAATTTCCAGGCTTCAGTGCTTTGAGCTCTGAAAGAAATACATTTTTCTTCTTCATCTTTTTTTTTTATTGTGGTAAATATACATAACATAATATACATAACATAAAACAAATTTTGTTATATACATAACAAAATATACATAATGTTAACTTGACTGGGCCAGAGGGGTGTCCAGATATTTAGTCAAACATTATTCTAGGTGTGTCTGTGCAGGTGTTTCTGGATAAGAATAACATTTGAACTGGTGGACTGAGTAGAGCAGATGGCCCTCCCCAGTGTGGGTGGGCCTCACCCAGTCAGTTGAAAGTCTGACTAGAACAAAAAGACTGAGTAAGAGAGAATTCTTGTCTGACTGTAATGAGCTAGGACATTGTTCTTTTTTGATCTTTGAACTTGAGCTGAACCATAGGCTCTTTTAGGTTTCGAGCCTGCCATCTTTCAGGCTAAAACTTATACCATCAGTGCTCCTGGGTCTCCAGCTTGCTGGCTCACCCTTGCAGATCTTGGGACTTGTCACCCTCCAAAATTACATGGGCCAATTCCTTATCATAAATCTTTGTCTATCTCTATATTCATCCTATTGGTCTTGTCTCTCTGGAGAACCCTGACAGATATGCCATCTTAACCGTTTTTAAGTATACAGTTTCTGTGGCATGAAGTACATTCACATCATCACACAACCATCACCACCATCCATCTCCAGAAAGTTTTCATCTTCCCCAACTGAAATTCTGAAGAAATTCCCTTTCTACAGCAATATCCCCCCTAGGGATCTGAGCAATATGCCAGAAGATACTTAAAGATAAGACTCTTTGTAGTTCAGTTGAAAGCACTCATTCATATATCTGTTCATTCTTTTACTCCAGGTATAATGAATATTTATGTAAGTGTTCATGTAGGTAGAGTTAACTTCAAGGTTGTTCTGAATAGTTTAAGCAAAATCATTCAACTAACAAATAGCCCATATGTGTGTTTTAACTTAAAAAATATTCTAAATTAATTATCAAAGCTGATAACATTGATTAAAATTTCCAGATAGCCATTGAGGTTCCACTTAAACCTGTGCAGGGGAGTTTTTAGGAAGAAGAAAACTCCAACAAACTTCACTAACATTAGACATAATTTTAATTTTTAAAATTTTATCCAAGAGAAAGAAATAATTCCAAAAAAGAATGAGTTTTCATAACACAACTCTCAAGAGAAAGAAATAATTCCAAAAAAGAATAAGAGTTTTCATAACACAACTCTCATGAAAACAGGTAACTCATGAACTTCAGCAGGTGGTCAGAGGTAGGTGTGGAGGGGTGGGGTCCTGGGGGGAGCATGTGGTGGGCAGTCTGCACAAATTAGCTGTCACTCTGTATTTAAAATATAACCTGCTTTTTCATAATTGCTAATGCTGGCTGGTAGGTCTCTCAATTCTTCAAAAGTGAACAGAGCTAAACCCTGCAGGCTGGCCAGCTAGAAGCTGGGTTGCTATGGGAGCAGGCAGCACTAACAGCCACGTGCCCCTCCATGAAACCCCTCCCTGTTCCAGCATAATAAAGCAGAAGGCAGCTTTTTTTGTTGCTGGCAGCCAGCATTTCTGTCCTCCCTGTACCAGCTGCAAAGAGTGAGGGTTTCTCGTGGAGTATTTGGCAAGGAAAACACCGACGACAAAGTAGTTAGCTTTAGATTATCTTCTGGCCTTAATCATTCTCTGAAGGCATGTGTGAGATCCCATATCAGACAGGATGGACCTTGCTGGTTAAGCCTTATGAATGGCCAGGACTTTGGGATTCCCAGAGATTAGTGTCAGTATTTCCCTTGCCTGGTAAGAGGCTGAGCCATTCACCAGAGGCCTCCTAGGCCCATCTGGAACTAGGCCATGAAAGGGCTTCCACAGAGGGAAGCACAAAGGTGACAGAGATGCAGAGGTACCCAAACCTTTCTTGGGCCTGTTGGAAGTGGGGGGAGGTGCATGTTTCTGAAACATTTGCTTTAGGCCTAACTTAGGCCTGTGTGTGGTTAACAGGTTGGAATAAAACAATTATAGGCTGAGCACATCCCCTACCCCTCAGCCATCTGCATACTTTCTGCTCATGTCTTCCCCTTCACACTCTTCCCAAACACTGTGAACTGGGCATTGTGGTGTCTCCCTGACAGGATAGGGGTCCCCAAATGCGGGGTTGCATGAGCAGTGAAAGAATTCATCTGAGGTAGACAAAGGAGGTAGAAGTTTATTGAATACACCACAAGGGAGCAGTGGACAGGACAGCAAAGGAGAGACTGTCTGCCACCTGGCAGTGGGTGGAGGCTGTATTTAAAGGGGGATGGTGAGGAGGTATGAGGATATATGGAATTTTCCCTTTTTTGGTAACCGTGCCTGGTTGTAAGCAGCTCACTGGTTAGTTAGGGCCTATTCTGAGGTGGGTTGCCTCATGTTTGTATTCACCCAGGCCATCACTGTGAGCGCTTTTGCCTTGCTCGACATTCCATTGTTCAAGCCTGTGGCCTAAAAACAGCCTCTACAGGCATGGTTGACGTCATTCTACAGATGAAGACATTGAGGCTCAGAGATACCAGAAATGCCCCAGTCACCCAGCAAGCAGCAAAAACAGCATTTTAATCTCACACTCCTGCTCTGAATTTGCCTTTAGCACCTCACCTTCTCTTTCTGTCCTTCCAGTCTAACAAAATAACTAATATCCCTTCCCTGCTGCCTGGTTTGTGCTGTTGCACCCTCTTGCCTCCCTGCACTCTGGCCAGACCTGGATACAAGAAGGTTGCTCCTCTACACTGGCCAGGCTCTCTGCTCTCCCTGGGGGAGCATCCACCAGAACTTTCTCTGACAGAGGTCAGCTTCATCACCTCACCTGGTCCAAGTAGGACATTTATTGTGCATGCTTACATTTGGGTTCTTAATGAGGTAACGCCTCTACTGTTACTCCAGGGTTAGGTGGAGTGAAGTCTTGCTTCCAGGACAAGACTGAAAATCTTTAAGGACGGGGTCACATCTTATGTTTATTTTGCACACCCGATTCTCAGTGGGTACCAGTGACACAGACAGGCCTTGAGCAGAAACAGTCTGTTTTTCACTGGGCCCCAAATGTAGCATAAATGCCTATGGCCACAACCAGAAACACACGAGGGCAGTATGGAGTTTCCTCCCTTGTCCCTAGCTCAAAAGGGCTGCAAGGTGGAGCCCAGGAGCCCACACACTCCACAGCCCAGGGGGTATTGAGAGTACCTTCCAAGAGAGTTATGATAAAGATCAAATGGGCAAGGGGGTTCAGGAAAACATGGTGGAGGAGTAGGGGACCCTATTCCAACCAGTCTGGTTGAGCTGGATATCTACCAGACCACTCTGAACACCCACAAAATCAGCCTGAGATGTAAGAAGATAGATCTGGATTTCTACAAACAGAGTATCACAGGCGGTTGTTTTCGAGGTATGAAGCGGGGAGCCATGATTCCGCAGGCACATATCCTAAGATAAACTGAAGGGGGAGGGAGCTGCCATAAGCGCTGGTGATGGGAAAGTGAAATAACACAGGAGCCCAAAAACCTCCCACGCTGGGGACGAGGCACAGACTTGCAGTCTGGTAGTGGCAGGGAAAGGACTTTAGGGCAGCCCCCGGACTGAAACCAGAGCGGTGGGGCTGTGCATGTGAACTGGAGGCGGCTGGCAGTTTTAGAAGCACAAAGGGCAGGGACTTGCTCCGACCTGGAGGCGAGGACTGGGAGCGCTGCTGAGGGGCTCACAACCCAGGATGCTGCAGTTTATAGCAGCACAGACAGAAACGGAGATAGTGTGGCCTGGAGAGCTCACTGAAGAACAGACTGTGATCTCCCAGCTCTGAGGCAGAGGGTTGGAAACAGTCTCTTCTGCTCTGACTCTCCAAAGAGACAAGAAAGCCGCCAGAGAAAAAAAGCCCCCAAAAATCAGTTTTCATGAGCCCATCCCCCACCACAGGAGGCAGAGCAACTCTGCCCAAATAGGGTTGCCTGAGTAACAGTGCAGCAGGCCCCTCCCCCAGAAGACAGGCTGGGAGAACAAGAGGTCGGCAACCGTAAGGTCTCTATAAAACAGGTGCATCTTGCTTGGGTTGTGGTCAATAATTTAGACTCTGTACATTCCCTCAACCACCCCCTCAACAGAATGACTAGGAGGAGGAACCCCCAAAACAGGAAAGACTCAGAGAGACTGTGACTTCTGCCACAGATTTACAAATGGATATATATATAACCAAGATGTCAGAGATGGAATACAGGGTAGCAATTGTGAAGACAATAGCTAGAATGGAGAAATCAATTAATGGCAACATAGAGTCTCTAAGGGCAGAAATGAAAGCTGAACTGGCAGAACTTAAAAATGCTATCAATGAGATCCAATCTCTAACAGTTAGGGTAAACGAGGCAGAAGAATGAATTAGTGATCGAGAAGACCAATTGATAGATAAAAAAGATAAAGAGGAGGCCAGGGAAAAACAACTCAAAGTCCATGAAAATAGAATCAGAGAAATAAGTGACACCATGAAATGTTCCAATGTCAGAATTATTGGGATCCCTGAGGGGGTGGAGAGAGAGAGAGGACTAGAAGATATATTTGAGCAAATCATAGCTGAGAACTTCCCTAATCTGGGGAATGAAACAAACATTCGTGTCCTAGAGGCAGAGAGGACCCCTCCCAAGATCAAGGAAAACAGACCAATGCCCTGGCATGTAATAATAAAACTCGCAAATCTTAACAAAGGAAACCATCTTAAGGGCAGTTAGGGGGAAGAGATTCCTTACATACAAAGGGAGGATCATCAGAATAACGTCAGACCTATCCACAGAGACCTGGCAAGCCAGAAAGGGCTGGCAAGACATATTCAGGGTACTAAACAAGAAGAACATGCAGCCAAGAATACTTTATCCGGCAAGGCTGTCATTTAGAAAGGATGGAGAGATGCAGAGCTTCCAGGACTGGCAGAAACTGAAAGAATATGTGACCACTAAGCCAGCCCTGCAAGAAATATTAAGGGGGGTTCTATAAAAGGAGAAAGACCCCAAGAGTGATATACAACAGAAATTTACAATCTATAGAAACAACGTCCTCATAGGCAACATGATGACAATTAATTCATATCTTTCAATAATCACTCTCAATGTGAACGGCCTAAATGCTCCCATAAAATGGCACAGGGTTGCAGATTGGATAAAAAGACAGGACCCATCCATATGCTGTCTACAAGAGACTCATTTTGAACCTAAAGATACACCCAGACTGAAAGTGAAAGGATGGAGATCAATCTTCCATGCCAGCGGACCTCAAAAGAAAGCTAGAGTAGCAATTCTTATATCAGGCAAATTAGATTTTAAACTAAAGTCTGTAATAAGAGACACTGAAGGACACTATATCATTCTTAAAGGGTCTATCCAACAAGAAGATCGAACAATTGTAAATATCTACACCCCCAACATGGGAGCAGCCATCTACATAAGCCAATTGTTAACCAAAATAAAGAGTCATATTGATAACAGTACGTTAATTGTAGGAGACCCCAATACTCCACTCTCAGCAATGGACAGATCATCTAAGCAGAAAATCAACAAGGAAACAAGAGCTTTGAATGATACACTGGACCAGATGGACCTCATAGATATATACAGAACATTCCACCCTAAAACAACAGAATACTCATTCTTCTTGAGTGCACATGGAACTTTCTCCAGAATAGACTACATACTGGGTCACAAATCAGGTCTCAACTGATACCAAAAGACTGAGATTATTCCATGCATATTCTCAGGCCACAATGCTCTAAAACTGAAACTCAATCACAAGAAAAAATTTGGCAGAAATTCAAACACTTGGAAGCTAAAGACTACTCTGCTCAAGCATGTGTGGGTCAACCAGGAAATCAAAGAAGAACTTAAAAAATGCATGGATACCAATGAGAATGAAATCACATTGGTCCAAAACCTATGGGACACTGTAAAGGCAGTCCTAAGGGGGAAAACATACCCATCCAGGCCTCACTCAAAAAAATAGAAAAATCCCAAATTCACCAACTAATTTTATACCTTAAAGAACTACAGAAAAAGCAACAAACGATGCCTAAGCCATGCATTAGAAGAGAAATAATTAAGATTAGAGCACAGATCAATGAATTAGAAATCAGAAATACAGTAGAGTAGATCAACAAAACTAGAAGCTCATTCCTTGAAATAATTAATAAGATCAATAAACCACTGGCCAGACTTATCTGAAAGAAAAGAGAAAGGACCCAAATTAATGAAGTTATGAAAGAAAGGGGGGAGATCACAAATAACACCAAGGAAATAGAAACAATTATTAGAAATTATTATCAGCAACTATATGCCAATAAATTAAGCAACCTGGAAGAAATTGATGCCTTCCTGGAAACCTATAAATTGCCAAAACTGAAACAGGAAGAAATTGACAACCTGAATAGGCCAATAACCAGTAACGAGATTGAAGCAGTGATCAAAAAATCTTCCAAAAAATAAGAGTCCAGGGCTTGATGGATTCCCTGGGGAATTCTACCAAACATTCAAAGAAGAAAGAATGCCTATTCTCCTGAAGATGTTTCAAATAATAGAAACAAAGGGAAAGCTTCCAGACTCATTCTATGAGGCCAGCATTACCTTGGTCCCCAAACTAGGCAAAGACCCCATCAAAAAGGAGAATTTCAGACCAATATTCCTGATGAATATGGATTCCAAAATTCTCAACAAAATCCTAGCTAATAGAATCCAACAATACATTAAAAGGATCATCCACCACGACCAAGTGGGATTTATACCCAGGATGCAAGGGCCGTTTAACATTTGCAATCAATCAATCTGATAGAACACACTAATAAGAGGAGAAAGAAGAACGATATGGTCCTCTCGATGGATGCAGAAAAAGCATTGACAAAATACAGCATCCTTTCCTGATTAAAACTCTTCAGAGTATAGGGATAGAGAGAACATTCCTCAAGTTCATAAAATCCATCTATGAAAAACTCCCAGCGAATAACATCCTCAATGGGGAAAAGCTGAGAGCCTTTCCCTTAAGATCAGGAACACGTCAAAGATCCCCACTCTTGCCACTATTGTTCAACATAGTACTAGAAGTCCTAGCAACAGCAATCAGACAACAAAAAGAAATAAAAGGTATTCAAATTGGCAAAGAAGAAGTCAAACTCTCTTTTTTTGCAGAAGACATGATACTTTATGTGGAAAATAAAAAAAAACTTCACCCCCAAATTACTAGAACTCATTCAGCAATTCAGTAATGTGGCAGGATACAAAATCAATGCACAGAAATCAGTTGCTTTCTTATACACTAACAATGCAACTGTAGAAAGAGAAATTAGAGAAAGGATTCCATTTAATATAGCACCAAAACCCATAAGATACCTCAGAATAAACCTAATCAAAGAGGTGAAGGATCTATACTCTAGGAACTACAGAATACTCATGAAAGAAATTGAAGAAGACACAAAAAGATAGAAAAACATTCCATGCTCATGGATTGGAAGAATAAACTTTGTTAAAGTGTCTATGCTGCCCAGAACAATCTATACCTTCAACGCCATCCCGATCAAAATTCCAATGACATTTTTCAAAGTGCTAGAACAAACAATCCTAAAATTTGTATGGAATCAGAAAAGACCCCGAATCACCAAGGAAATGTTGCAAAAGAAAACAAAGCTGGGGACATCACGTTGCCCGATTTCAAGCTATATTACAAGGCAATGATCACCAAGACAGCATGGTACTGGCACAAAAACAGACATATAGACCAATGGAACAGAATAGAGAACCCAGATATGGACCCTCAACTCTATGGTCAAATAATCTTCGACAAAGCAGGAAAAAATATGAAATGGAGAAAAGACAGTCTCTTCAATAAATGGTGCTGGGAAAATTGGACAGCTATATACAGAAGAATGAAACTCGACCATTCTCTAACACCATACACAAAGATAAACTCAAAATGGATGAAAGACCTCAATGTGAGACAGGAGTCCATCAAAATCCTACAGGAGAACATAGGCAGTAACTGCTTTGACATCGGCCACAGCAACTTCTTTCAAGATACATCTCCAAAGGCAAGGGAAACAAAAGCAAAAATGAACTTTTGGGACTTCATCAAGATAAAAACCTTCTGCACAGCAAAGGAAACAGTCAACAAAACAAATAGGCAACCCACAGAGTGGGAGAAGATATTTGCAATGACAGTACAGATAAAGGGCTGGTATTCAAGATCTATAAAGAACTTCTCAAACTCAACACCCAAAAAACAAATAATCAAGTCAAAAAATGGGCAGAAGATATGAAAAGACACTTCTCCAAAGAAGACATACAAATGGCTAGCAGACACATGAAAAAATGTTCAGCATCATTAGCCATCAGGGAAATTCAAATCAAAACCACATTGAGATACCACCTTACACCAGTTAGAATGGCAAAAATGGACAGGGCAAGAAACAACAAATGTTGGAGAGGTTGTCTAGAGAGGGGAACCCTCTTACACTGTTGGTGGGAATTCAAGTTGGTATAGCCATGATGGAAAACAGTGTGGAGGTTCCTCAATAAATTAAAAATAGAGCTACCCTATGACCCAGCAATTGCACTTCTGGGTATATACCCCAAAGACACAGATGTAGTGAAAAGAAGGGCCATATGCACCCCAATGTTCATAGCAGCAATGTCCGCAATAGCCAAACTGTGGAAAGAGCCAAGATGTCCTTCAACAGCTGAATGGATAAAGAAGATGTGGTCCATATATACAATGGAATATTACTCAGCCATCAGAAAGGATGAGTACCTAACTTTTACATCCACATGGATGGGATTGGAGGAGATTATGCTAAATGAAATAAGTCAAGCAGAGAAAGTTAATTATCATATGGTTTCACTTATTTGTGGTACATAAGGAATAGTATGGAGGACACTAGGAGAAGGAAGGGAAAAATGAAGGGGGGAAATTGGAGGGGGAGATGAACCATGAGAGACTATGAACTCCAGGAAACAAACTGAGGGTTTTAGAGGGGAGGGGGTTGGGAGATGGGTTAGCCCAGTGATGGGTATTAAGGAGGGCATGTACTGCATGGAGCACTGGGGGTTATATGAAAACAATGAAACGTGGAACACTACATCAAAAACTAATGATGTATTGTACGGTGACTAACATAACATAATAAAATTAAATTAAATTAAAAAAAAATCAAATGGGTAAGATGCAAGAACTGTTTTTATAAAAAAAATAAATATCTAATAATTAGGTGAAAAAATATGTTTGAATCCACTCCAAATAGGAAAGAGGTGTAGTGCATGGTGTCGTGCCTGACATACAGTAAGCACTCAATACATGTCAGCTCCACTTATTATTTCTTCCAATTGAAACATGCTGGAATATTCTAAGAGAAGGGAACATGAAGGGAAGAAGGGAAGGACCAAAGAAGCAGGAAATGAGTTACAAAAGAATAGTGACCCCTTTAGAGTCAAAGGAAGGTTTGGGGTATGTGTCAATGTTAAAACAGCCAAAATCCAAATCGAGAAAACCAACCTTGGGATTGTCCCAAGTTCAAGTGGAAAGAATAAGGCTTGGATGGGTTTAGGCTCCAGAGCTGTGTGATGTTGATGAAGTAACTTAACCTCTCTGGGCTTCTTGTTTTTCTCCTCTCTGAAAAGGATAATGTTATCAGTCTTGTACATCTCACAGAACAAGTCTGAAATGCCTTTTTAAAAATCTTGTGAAATTGGCAGAGATTACAAAGAATTATAGTATTCTCCACTGTTTGGAGAGCAGATAATTGCATGCGTTTTTGGACAACTTGGCAAAATACATTAAAGACATTGAAATATGAATCTCTTGATCCAGCAAACCACTTCTGAGAACTTTTCCCAGGAAACAATCAGGTAGAGATCAAGGAATTGTTAACAAAGATGCCCACTATGTTGGTGGTAGGGGAAATCTGGAAATGACCCACACATTCAACAGAAATGGCATTGCATGTATGCAATAAACTCGTAAGCAACTCTTAAAATAAGTGCTTATTGAAAAGAAAATTCTTAATGTAGTTTTTTTAAAAAAGGGGTTTTAATAATATAGAGTATAATTTAACATTTTTAGAATAAATTATGTACTCACCCCAAAATGTTAACAGTTGTTTCTCTAGTCATTGGAATATGTTATCCTACAGATCTGAATTTTTTTTTTTTTTTTTTTTTTGCCATGAACCCGTGTTTTAATTTGGGTAGAAACACATGCAGAAATATCTCATTAAAATAAACATTAAGTTATCACAGTAGACATACCACCAGGCATAGGAATTCTATTGCTACTATTCTAGACAGACGGCCAGTTAAGCACCTTTTTGATCCTTTTTGGATCTCCTTCAATGATAGCAGAGCCCTTCCTCACAAGTAACCGTCCTCAGCAACTGTCCTCAGCCTGGAAGATGAAGATTTGGCTGCACCTTGACTCATGCTGTGAACGTCTGAAGTATTACTGCTGGGGTTGCCCAGTGAGGTCCCCTCCCCTTCTCAAGAGCAGGTTCCAACCTCCAAGGGGCCCTTTGCTCAGATCTCTGTGACCAAGCACAATGCTATCCTTGGCAATGACTCACATTCCTGCTGCCCCCATCTGCCATGTGGAATGAACAGAGAACCAGTGGCTCTTCTTTGAGTCAACACCTGACTCTGAGCAGTCACGTGACCAATACTGAATGAATGGTGAAAAAGAAAAAAGAAACAAAAGGTCATTAGGAGGGGGCAGAGCAAGATGACGGAGGAGTAGGAGACCTGGATTTCATCTGGCCTCGGGAATTCAGCTGGATAGGGATCAAACCATTCTGAACACCTACGAACTCAATAGGAGAACGAAGAAAAGAATAGCAACAACTCTCTGAACAGAGAAGCGACCACTTTCTGGGAGGTAGGACGTGCGGAGAAGTGAATTCGAGGCAATATTCTGGAGGATAGACGGTGGGGGAGGGGGCCTCCATCGGCCGCTTCTGGCAAGTGATAGAACCACGGAGCACAAAATCAGAACTGTTAAAGGTCAGCTCCGCTGAGGGACGTCATTCCAGTGGCTAAGCGGGGGGTGGAACCCTCGCAGGACAGTGTGGTCTCAGGACCCCTGGGGTCACAGAAAGACCGGGGGTGCCTGAGTGCAGCAGAGCTCCCAGGTATTGGAGCGGGGAAGCCGGCTGCAGAGACGGAGCCGAGGCGCGGGCTCTCAGCTTGGGGTTGCCATAAACTGTGATCCGCTGCACAGTCGGGCCACTGCTCTTCCAGCAGGGACTCAACAAGTGGCAGATCCAGGAAGACTCCCCTTCCTCCCCCGGGTGGAGCGGCGCGGGAGCGCACCTCAGGGATCTGCTGGGTTTGGAGATGCCACATGGGGTGGGGTGCCAGAGATAGAAACGCTCAGTCACAGGCCGGGTGAGCACGGAGTGCGGCCGGAGACCGGGGAGATGGGAGTGATTGACTGCTTTTCTCTGGGGGCTCACTGAGGAGCAGGCCCGAGTTCTCGACTGCTCTGGGGCGGAGATTGGGAGGCCGCCATTTTCACTCTCGTCCTGCAAAGCTGTACGGAAAGCTTGCAGGGAACAAAAGCTCCCTAGAGCAAACACGAGCAAATGACGTAGCCTGGACCTGGCAAGGGCAGGGCAATTCCGCCTCTGGCAAAGACATTTGGGAGCCACGGCAACAGGCCCCTCCCCCAGAAGATCAGCAAGAACAGCCAGCCAAGACCAAGTTTACCGATCAATCAGAATGACAGAACTCCAGAGCTAGGGGAATACTACACATAGAGTCCATGGCTTTTTTACCATGATTCTTTAGTCTTTCAAAGTTAATTTTTTTTAACTGTCTTTTTTTTTTTTTTTTGAATTTTTCTTTTTCCCTTTTTCAACCAACATCTTATCAATTCCTTTTTTAAAAAACATTTTTATTTTTCATTTTTAGAGTCATATTCTATCCCTTCATAGTAGTTACCCTTATTTTTGGCATATATATATAAGCTGTTCTCTCTTTAAAATTTTGAGATACAGTTTCTTCTAACAGATCAAAATATACCTTAAATCTTTAGTGTATGGATTTGTTCTAGTCTCCTGCCTGATCACATTCTCTCCCTTTTTTTTTTTCTTATTTTTTTATATCCTCTTCTTTCTTTTTTCAAACAACTTCTTATCAATTCCTTTTATAAAATCTTTTATAATTTTCATCTTTACAGTCATATTCCATCCCTTCATCGTATCAACCCTTATTTTTGTACATATATAAGCTTTTCTTTCTTTAAAATTTTGGGAGACACTTTCTTCTAACAGACCAAAATACACCCAAAATCTGGTGAGTGGCACTGATCTATGTACCAGACTGATAATATTTGATCATATTCTGTTGTTTTGTTTTGTTTTTGTTTCTTTTTATCTTTTTCTTTTTTCTTTCTTTCCCTTTCTTTTCCCCCGGTTTCAGGTCTTTTCTGAATTGTTTAGAGTATATTTTGTGGGGGGTTATTACCCTGTTAGCATTTTGTTCTCTCACTCATCTATTCTCCTATGGACAAAATGACAAGACGGAAAAAATCACCTCAACAAAAAGAACAAGAGGTAGTACCGACTGCCAGGGACCTACTCAATACGGACATTAGTACAATGTCAGACCTAGAGTTCAGAATGATGATTTTAAAGATACTGGCTGGGCTTGAAAAAAGCATGGAAGATATTAGAGAAACCCTTTCTGGAGAAATAAAAGAACTAAAATCTAACCAAGTCGAAATCAAAAAGGCTATTAATGAGGTGCAATCAAAAATGGGGGTGCTAACTGCTAGGATAAATGAGGCAGAAGAAAGAATCAGTGATATAGAAGACCAAATGATGGAAAATAAAGAAACTGAAAAAAGAGAGATAAACAACTACTGGATCACGAGGGCAGAATTCAAGAGCTAAGTGATACCATAAGACAAAACAACATTAGAATAATTGGGATCCCAGAAGAAGAAGAAAGAGAGAGAGGGGCAGAAGGTATAATGGAGCAAATTAGAGCAGAGAACTTCCCTAATTTGGGGAAGGAAACAGGCATCAAAATCCAGGAAGCACAGAGAACCCCTCTCAAAATCAACAAAAATAGGTCAAGACCCCGACTTCTAATAGTAAAACTTATGGGTCTCAGAGACAAAGAGAAAATCCTGAAAGCAGCTCGGGAGAAGAGATATGTAACCTACAATGGTAGAAACATTCGACTGGCAACAGACCTATCCACAGAGACCTGGCAGGCCAGAAAGGACTGGCATGATATATTCAGAGCACTAAATGAGAAAAATATGCAGCCAAGAATACTATATCCAGCTAGGCTGTCCTTGAAAATAGAAAGAGAGATAAAAAGCTTCCAGGACAAACAAAAACTAAAGGAATTTGCAAACACGAAACCAGCCCTACAAGAAATCTTGAAAGGGGTCCTCTAAGCATAGAGAGAGTCTAAAAGCAACATAGACCCGAAAGGAACACAGACAATATACAGTAACAGTCCCCTTACAGGCAATACAATGGCACTCAATTCATATCTTTCAATAGTTACCCTGAATGTAAATGGGCTAAATGCCCCAGTCAAAAGACACAGGCTATCAGATTGGATAAAAAAACAAGACCCATCGATATGCTGTCTGCAAGAGACTCATTTTAGACCCAAAGACACCCCCAGATTGAAAGTGAGGGGGTGTAAACCATTTACCATGCTAATGGACACCAAAAGAAAGCTGGGGTGGCAATCCTTATATCAGACAAATTAGATTTTAAACCAAAGACTGTAATAAGAGATGAGGAAGGACACTATATCCTACTTAAAGGGTCTATCCAACAAGAAGATCTAACAATTGTAAATATCTATGCCCCTAACATGGGAGCAGCCAATTATATAAGGCAATTAATAACAAAAGCAAAGAAACACATTGACAACAATACAATAATAGTGGGGGACATTAACACCCCCCTCACTGAAATGGACAGATCATCTAAGCAAAAGATCAACAAGGAAATAAAGAATTTAAGTGACACACTAGACCAAATGGACTTCACAGACATATTCAGAACATTCCATCCCAAAACAACGGAATACACATTCTTCTCTAGTTCCCATGGAACATTCTCCAAAATAGATCACATCCTAGGTCACAAATCAGATCTCAACTGGTACCTAAAGATTGGGATCATTCCCTGCATATTTTCAGACCACAATGCTGTGAAACTAGAACTGAATCACAAGAGGAAGTCAGAAAGAACTCAAATACATGGAGACTAAAGAGCATCCTACTAAAGAATGAATGGGTCAACCAGGAAATTAAAGATGAATTTAAAAAATTCATGGAAACCAATGAAAATGAAAACACAACTGTTCAAAATCTTTGGGATGGAGCAAAGGCAGTCCTAGGAGGAAAGTATATGGCTGTACAAGCCTTCTCAAGAAACAAGAAAGGTCTCAAGTACACAACCTAACCGTACACCTAAAGGAACTAGAGAAAAAACAGCAAATAAAGCCTAAACCCAGCAGGAGAAGAGAAATAATAAAGATCAGAGCAGAAATCAATGAACTAGAAACCAAAAGAACAGTACAACAGATCAATGAGACTAGGAGCTAGTTCTTTGAAAGAATTAACAAGATTGATAAACCCCTGGCCAGACTTATCAAAAAGAAAAGAGAAATGACCCAAATCAACAAAATCGTGAATGAAAGAGGAGAGATCACAACCAACACCAAAGAAATAAAAACAATTATAAGAACATATTATGAGCAACTCTACGCCAGCAAATTAGATAATCTGGAAGAAATGGATGCATTCCTAGAGATGATCAACTACCAAAACTGAACCAGGAAGAAATAGAAAACCCGAACAGACCTATAACCATTAGGGAAATTGAGCAGCCGTCAAAAATCCCAAGAAACAAAAGCCCAGGGCCAGATGGCTTCCCAGGGGAATTCTACCGAACATTTAAAGAAGAATTAATACCTATTCTTCTGAAACTGTTCCAAAAAATAGAAATGGAAGGAAAACTTCCAAACTCGTTTTATGAGGCCACCATTACCTTGATCCCCAAACCAGACAAATACCCCATCCAAAAGGAGAATTACAAACCAATATCCTTGATGAACGTGGATGCAAAATTTCTCACCAAAATACTAGCCAATAGGATCCAACAGTACATTAAAAGGATTATTCACCACGACCAAGTGGGATTTATCCCTGGGCTGCAAGGTTGGTTCAACATCTGCAAATCAATCAACGTGATACAATACATTAACAAAAGAAAGAACAAGAATCATATGATCCTCTCAATAGATGCAGAAAAAGCATTTGACAAAGTACAGCATACTTTCTTGATCAAAACTCTTCAGGGTATAGGGATAGAGGGTACATACCTCAATATCATAAAAGACATCTATGAAAAACCCACAGCGAATATTATTCTCAGTGGGGAAAACTGAGAGCTTTCCCCCTAAGGTCAGGAACACGGCAGGGATGTCCACTATCACCACTGCTATTCAACATAGTATTAGAAGTCTTAGCCACAGCAATCAGACAACAAAAAGAAATAAAAGGCATCTGAATAGGCAAAGAAGTCAAACTCTCACTGTTTGCAGATGATATGATACTTTATGTGGAACACCGAAAAGACTCCACCCGAAAACAGCTAGAACTCATACAGGAATTCAGTCAAATGGCAGGATATAAAATCAATGCACAGAAATCAGTGGCATTCCTATACACCAACAACAAGACAGAAGAAACAGAAATGAAGGAGTCGATCCCATTTACAATTGCATCCAAAACCATAAGATACCTAGGAATAAATCTAACCAAAGAGGCAAAGGATCTGTACTCAGAAAACTATAAAATACTCATGAAAGAAATTGAGGAAGATGCAAAGAAATGGAAAAACGTTCATGCTCATGGATTGGAAGAACAAATATTGTGAAGATGTCAATGCTACCTAGAGCAATCTACACATTCAATGCAATCCCCATCAAAATACCATCCACTTTTTTCAAAGAAATGGAACAAATAATCCTAAAATGTGTATGGAACCAGAAAAGACCCCAAATAGCCAGAGGAATGTTGAAAAAGAAAAGCAAAGCTGGCGGCATCACCATTCCGGACTTCCAGCTCTAATACAAAGCTGTCATCATCAAGACAGTATGGTACTGGCACAAAAACAGACACATAGATCAATGGAACAGAATCGACAGCCCAGAAATGGACCCTCAACTCTATGGTCAACTCATCTTCGACAAAGCAGGAAAGAATGTCCAATGGAAAAAAGACAGTCTCTTCCACAGATGGTCTTGGGAAAATTGGACAGCCACATGCAGAAGAATGAAACTGGACCATTTCCTTACACCACACACAAAAACAGACTCCAAATGGTTGAAAGACCTCAATGTGAGACAGGAGTCCATCAACATCCTAAAGGAGAATACAGGCAGCAACCTCTTCGACCTCAGCCGCAGCAACTTCTTCCTAGAAACATCGCCAAAGGCAAGGGAAGCAAGGGCAAAAATGAGCTATTGGGACTTCACAAACATAAAAAGCTTTTGCACAGCAAAAGAAACAGTCAACAAAACCAAAGACAAGCAATAGAATGGTAGAAGATATTTGCAAATGACATATCAGATAAAGGGCTAGTATCCAAAATCTATAAAGAACTTCTTAAACTCAACACCCAAAGAACTAATGATCCAATCAAGAAATAGGCAGAAGACATGAACAGACATTTTTCCAAAGAAGACATACAGATGGCCAACAGACACATGAAAAAGTGCTCAACATCGCTCGGCATCAGGGAAATCCAAATCAAAACCTCAATGAGATACCACCTCACACCAGTCAGAATGGCTGAAATTAACAAGTCAGGAAATGACAGATGTTGGCAAGGATGCAGGGAAAGGGGAACCCTCCTACACTGTTGGTGGGAATGCAAGCTGGTGCAACCACTCTGGAAAACAGTATGGAGGTTCCTCAAAAAGTTGAAAATAGAGCTACCATATGACCCAGCAATTGCACTACTGGGTATTTACCCTAAAGATACAAATGTAGGGATCCGAAGGGGTATGTGCACCCTGATGTTTATAGCAGCAATGTCCACAATAGCTAAACTGTGGAAAGAGCCAAGATGTCCATCGACTGATGAATGGATAAAGAAGAGGTGCTATATATATACAATGGAATAGTATGCAGCCATCAAAAGGAATGAGATCTTGCCATTTGCAACGACGTGGATGGAACTGGAGGGTGTTATACTGAGCGAAATAAGTCAATCAGGGAAACACTTGTATCATATGACCTCACTGATATGAGGAATTCTTGATCTCAGGAAACAAACTGAGGGTTGTTGGAATGGGGGATGGGGTGGGAGGGACGGGGTGACTGGGTGATAGACATTGGGGCGGGTGTGTGCTATGGTGAGCGCTGTGAATTGTACAAGACTGTTGAATCACAGATCTGTACCTCTGAAACAAATAATGCAATATATGTTAAGAAAAAAAAAAAAAGAAGATAGCAGGAGGGGAAGAATGAAGGGGGAAAATCAGAAGGGGAGATGAACCATGAGAGACTATGGGCTCTGAGAAACAAACTGAGGATTCTAGAGGGGAGGGGGGTGGGAGGATGGGTTAGCCTGGTGATGGGTATTAAAGAGGACATGTTCTGCATGGAGCACTGGGTGTTATGCACAAACAATGAATCATGGAACTCTACATCAAAAACTAATGATGTAATGTATGGTGATTAACATAACAATAAAAATTTTTTTAAAAAGTGTCATTAAACAGTTTGGAGAAGAAAGCCAATGGAGCAAAGATGGCTCCTGATTCTGCATCTACCCCTCTCTCCATGAAGACCTCCCCAGATTCTTACCTGGTTCTCTTTCTGGACTTACAGAACAGAATAGAAAGAAATCATCCTTGAGTTGGAGTGCACATATCTTCCCTGTCTGCACTTTCCTCTGTGATTGACCTGCTTGCTCTGGTCTTACAGATAAAGCCTGTGTTTCTAGTGTGACATCAAATGCTAGTTTTCACCAGGGCCATACAAGCGGAGCAGGGTCCTGCCTGCCACACATGAATTTCCTTAACCATCTAAGCACAAGGGCCAGGCTATGTGTACAACCCACTGAATTGCAAACCTGGCAGCTTATGGAAAGGAGGCCTTTATTCTAATGGAGGTTGGGGGTGTCCTATAAATGGCCAAATCTGAGGCTTTTTAACAGTCTAGCAAACACTGCTGGATTCCCAGCCTGCATAGTGCAGATCTCTAAAGCACCAGGAAAAATCATGCAGTCATTGCAATATCAAAGGGGCCAAAAAATCAAAGAAGTTCTGTGTTTCTTTTGTAAGGAGATTTTCAAGAAAACTTTCTTGCAAATGGTGCATCTGTTCTGTCCCCAGGAGATATCAGCTGCCCAAAGTATATCGTGGCCTGGGGTGTCACCTTGGCAACCAGTGCATCCCCAGGTCCTCCAGGGCCTGTCAGATGTGTTCCTCCCAGGGCACCCTGAGCTCGCTTGGGGGCCTGGAAGCTTAGCCTCCCCAGAGCCTGTTCGTTTCATCTGAGGAATTTTCTCTTATTATAATGCCCTCATTTCTTTCTCTCAACAGGTACTTATTAAGCCCCTACCAAGTACCAAGCATAGTTATACATACTGAGGACACAGTTTGAGTAAGAAGAAATGCTGTCTTCATGGGGCTTACGTTCCACTGCAGGAGGAGGCTCTCAATAAAAGAGAGATTACGAAGGACACTTGTTATGGGAGAAAACAGCAGGGGTAAGGGCATGAAAGACTACGTTTGCACGTGATTTATAGTTTCCAAAGAACTCTCCCTTATTTTGCAGTCCTTCCTGTACTGCATTCTTTGTATTTCGGATATGGAAGTTGCTCTTCCAGGTGCAGGCATCACCCCTCTTCAAGTGCTGGACGCCTGCATTGCACTGAATGCTCATGCCCTTGTGCCCCCTGCATCCTGCTCGCACCTGGAACTGCTCATCCTCCTTGCCTTGTGCCCCTGTGCCCTCACATTTGGCTCATCTCTGGAGCCACTGAGCTTGAGTGCCCAGCCCTGGTCAACTGCCCACATTGGGTGCTGGGGTTGAGGGCAGGATGGTCACAGCATTTCAAAGATAGGGCAGACTCAGCCTTTGTTCAGACGGACTTGAAGTTTAAGTGGGAGGTCACTTAGAGCAGTCAGGGAGATGCATCCATCAGCTTTTACTGGTCAGGAAGGCAGTGCCTGCCACCACTGAATGGGAAGGGCATGCGTGCCCAGAGGGGGTGCTCCTACCTAGGCTTGGTGGAGTATGCTGCATGGCTAGTCACCAGGAGCTTCTGAGAAGACACGATATCTGAGCAGAAACCTCATCTCTTTTTAGACCTCAGTGAGTCTGTAGTTGGATGAACAAGGGCAGGTAAAAGGGATAGGGCAGCTTTCAAAAGTGCCCTCTCTTCTCTGGAGGCTGGCATCCTAAGATATGGCTCTGGCCTTCCTTTCCCCTTTCTTAAGACTGATGTTACTCCTCTCTTTGTAACACCTCTGTGCAGTGTTCTTCTCAAAAGCCTACAAAAAAGCATTTAATACTGTGAGAAAATAAAGGAGGGTCTTTAGAAAAGGATTTAGACACATGCCCTCACCAACCTTAATGACAAGCCAAAAGCATAATTTCTTACAGACTGTGCAAATCCTCTTGTGTGTCACAGTGGATAAGTCATCCTCCGTCTGTTTCTATGTCTGCAGAGCAAATGCCCTCAGAGAAGATTGTTTTTATTTCATGGGACCCCAAATTGTGTATGTGTGGTATGCCACCTGTGGAGGGTGTGTGTGTGAGTGTGTGAGTGTGGGTGCCTGCCCAACATGTGTGTTTGTAGCATATATGTGGGAGGTGTATGTGTATTTGTGGTTTGTGGTGTGGTGTGGTGTTTCAAGTTACAAGGATCAGGGAAACAAAGTGAGAGACATTCTGACATTTCCAAATGGCAGCAGTGACTTACTAGGTCTCTTTCAACATTTAAAGAGATTAAAAAAAGAAAAACTGCACTCTGAAAGCAGTTATTGGGCAGAAAGATTTCCATTTGAACAGATTGGTTTTGAAGCATTTCATTTTGCTCTCCTATCAAATCCTTGTATTATTTTAAGTGAATGCCTATTATTTTACTTTCTTTTTCTTTCTCTTGGATTGGAAGACAGCATATTCTTCCAAAATAGCCATTTCAAAGCCAACCAAACTGTAGGCAGCTACGAAGCAAGAGAAGGTGAAGAAAAATAAAATGTGAGGTTTTAAATGGCTGAGAGAATTTGGGATTAATCAGAGTAGCAAAGCAAATAATGAGAAATTACAGTAATTGAAACCTTTCCTGTTTTACAAAGAATAATCTCAGGTTTCCATTCAAATAAATGACATTTCTCCCACAGACTCAGCAAGTATATCTCTATTTGCTCAGTTCAGGGCGGGCAGCTCTTGGGCCTCCCCATGCCCCTTCAGCTTTGGGCCATCTGAGTCACTGGGCTGCATTTGCCGTCTGTGGATCTTTGCAGGTGGATTCGGCTGAAACCTTTCAGTCTCTTTCATCATTTAATTTTGTTTGAGTACTCTGTTTCACTACCAGTCCTTCCCTTTTCCTTTTCTCCCTGTCACTTGAATTAACTAATGAGGAAAAGTGCATGCCCACATGCAAACCCGCAGATGCTGCTGCAGAGCCGTGGTGAAGCTGCTTACACGGTTGCTGGCTTACAGGCAGCAGAGCTGCTTTAGAGCTTGGGAGTATTTACCAGTTGTGGACAGAAGTAACAACTTGGTTTGCAGAAGGCAACTTAGCACAGGGATCAGCACACTTTGTATGAAGGGCCACAAAATAAGTATTTTAGGCTCTGTGGGCCAGTTGTGTCTCCATCGCGACTACCCAATTCTGTTACGCAGGAGCATCATGGATGTAAATGAATGTATATGGCTGTGTTCCAATAAAACTTTATTTGACACTGGAATTTGAATTTCATGTAATTTTCCCGTGTCATGAAATACTATTCTTTTGATATTTATTCAATCATCTGAAAGTGTGAAAATCATCCTTAGCTTGAGGCTATGCTAACAGGCAGTGGGTTGGATTTGTCTGGCAAAGATCACGGAAGCTGGGGCTGCTATGCCCACAAGCCCTGCTCCCCATGCAGTTCTGGGTCCTTCCTGCACTGTGCACTTGCTTTCCGGTTCCAGGCTCACAGTAGGTCTCAGTTAGTATTCAGTGATCAAAGCCTGTCTGACTCTGTGCTTCTGGTTTTGTCTTTCCCAGCCGGGAGCAATTTACTGCCACCAAACTCCCTTCTTTTATTCTTATTTTATCCAGACCTTTCCCTGAGGGCACACTGTCAGGCTTGCAGACTGATATGTGGGATCACTGTATACTAGGTAGGCTGCTCATTTAGTGACAACTTCAATTAAGTGACAATTTCTCCTGCCTCAACTGAGCTGCAGAACCCATTACACCTACCCAGGTAACATTTTTGTTTTAACAGAAGTCTTCTGGCCTTCAAGCTAGAGCCAGTGGCCAGGCTAACGAAGGGACACTTCATGATAGCCTCCCTTACAAAATAAGATTTAGCTTCCAGACAGCTATGCTTTATTAACTACTAAACCTGGTTCAGTGCTCATGTACCAACTGGCTGACAGCAAAGAAAAACCATGTGCTAATTATAGACCATCTCCACTTGTATAGCCAAGAAATGGCACATTCTTGTGCTTCATCATGGGAGCATGGATTTACAGTGGCTATTTGGCAAAAGAATTAAATAATTCAAACCTGTCTCCAGGGCCGTTGGAGCACTAAAAACCAAGCATGGCAGATGTCTTTTGTGCAGTGTTCAGCTATGTCCTGATGAACACTCTGTTAATGTCCTTCCAGTTAAAGGCATTGTCTGCATGTGGGCAAAACTCTTACACTCAGATGAGCCAAACAGTATTTTCACACAATGCTTATTTGTTTCCAAATACTGTTAGGACTCTATTTGAGAAAACTGACTGAAGAACATATGCAGCATCTACCCCAATGCCATGACACCCCACCCATCCTTGTGGGTGTGATTCTGTCTATGAGACGAGTCTATGAGACGAGCACCCAGCTCTCTGCCTTTCAAAACTCATTCATCAAGTGATCCCTTGTGGCAAGATGTGGCCAGGGTCAATTTTAGGCATTTGGTTCAATATATCACTCTATGTTCATTTCTGAGTCAGGCTTTTGCTTATGAGTTGTACTCCCAATAATTGTTAAGGATTTTTCTTTTTATGTAGCTCAATTCCTTTGATGGAGGGAATGGTTTTGGCTTAGAAAAATACCATAGTAATGCCTGGGATGCAGATAAGATGTATAGGCATGGTAGTGACAGAGGAGACAAAAAAAAGGGGGGGACTAAAATTTATTTACTCTAAAATAAATCAGAAATTGGAGAGTGGAAGAGAGGGAGGAAGAGAGAGGAGAGGAAAGAGAATAGTTGAAATGACAATGAGAGTCAGTATACCCAGTATGTAATTTTAGGTAGATTACTGTTAATTTTCTCCATCTCTCCAGATCTTTTGTAAAGTGCAAAAATCTGCTATATACATCAAGGGTTTGGGTGCTTTTCCCCCCTCCTTGCAATAGTGAAGGAAAAGTGAAATCAATTCAAATCAAAGACAAGGACAGTGTTCCATGTCTGGGTGACGCCATGAAGCATGCACTCTACTGTGGCTAATCCAGCGGGAGGAGGCAGAGGAAGCCTGCAAGCTGGGTTTGTGTGTGGCATTTAATGGAAGAGAGCAAAGAGGTGCAGAGTCTGAGTGCTTGTCAAGGACCACAGTAGAGCTAGGACTCATCCCCAGGTGTGTCAGGGGTACAGATGGACCCCTGAAACAGGAGTGGAACAGGAAGCCCACTACCTCTCTCCCATCCTGAAGCTACTGAAGACCTTTGCCAGGCTATGGCAGGAGAACTCTGAGAAACTTTCCTGGCACCATCACATGGGAAATGTCATCCTGTCCCTCCTTGTGGTGAATCAGGCTGGGGTGTCTAAAGCTGCCCTCCCAACAGCAGGCATAATCACTGTTGCTGGTTCCCTGGGCTGGGTACTGCTGGCTCCTGCCTTGCCCACCTCCTTCTTGTTGGGACCTGTTCTCCCAGCTGCCATCTTGCATCTGGGCCAGGGTAAACCCAGGACTGGTGGAGGGGCAGCTGTTTCTGTAGGACACTGGAGATGGGCATAAAGCCAGCAGCCTGGGATGGGTCAGGCCTTCCCCAGTGCTGTAAGAATTCTTGCAGCGGTTACACTGATGTTCAGCTTTTGAGGTCAGCTAGGTTTTAAGGAGTCTCTTGGATAAGGAGAATTCAGCTTAGCTAGAGAAAGAAGAACAGGGGTGCATATGAAAAACCATTTTCAATGATTTGAAAGTGTATAACATGAATGAAAATGTCCCTATTATTCAAAATCCACAGGTAGGACAGAACAAATAAATCCAAGGGCAAGAAGAGCAAGGCCCAGACTGACTGGAAAAGTAATTAGCACTAAAGGACAGTCTAATAAGGATCCTTAAGAAGAGTAAGGAAGAATATTTGCCATAGTATGTCCTAAGATAACTGATACAAAAAATCTTCGAGAGTTGAGAGTACTCTGCAAGGGCAGAGCTGTCAGTGACACTGGGCTTTCCTTGGGAGCAGATGACCAGAACAGAAGACTTGGGGGAAAAGTCTAGAGCTCAACACAGAGGCAGACACACACAGTGGTACTCTGTGGTGGCTGGTCCCTTTCCCTCCCCATCTCTGACTCGATTCCTTCAGATTGGAAACATTTTCAAGAATCATAAAATAGTAATAAGTAAATATACATTCTTGAAAAAATATGTATCTTTGGACAGCTTAAAGTGAGGATAGGCAGTTGCAGTTAATACTTTCTGGTAGGTTATAAGAACATGAATCATATCATATCTCCCTTTGTTATATTTTATTTTTCATTGCAGAAAATAAACATAGCATAAAGTTTACAATCCTAACCAGTTTTAAGTGTATACTTCAGAGGTAAGTACTTTTGCATTGTTGTGCAACCATCACCACCATCAAGCTCTAGAACTTTTTCATCTTCCCAAACTGGAATTTTGTGTCCATTAACCACTAACACCTCATTCACCCTCCCCCAGCCCCTGGTAGCCTCCATTCTGTTTTCTCTTTCTGTGAACATATCTACTGTGGGTACCTCATAGACATGGAATCATACAGTATTTGTCCTTTTGTGACTGGCTTGTTCAACTTAGCATAGTGTCCTCAAGATTGTTCTAAGTAGTGGCATGTGTCAGGATTTACTTCCTTTTTAATGTTGAATAATATTTCATTGTGTATATATAACAGATTTTGTTTGTTCTTTCATCCATTGATGGACACCTGGATTATCACTACCTGTTGTGAACAGTGCTTCTAAGAACAGAAGTGTGCAAAATATCACTTTGAGTCTTTGCTTTCAATTCTTGGGGGTATATACCCAGAAGTAGAGTTGCTGGATCATATGGTAATTCTGTGTTTATTTTGGGAGGAACTAACATTCTATTTTCCGCAATGATTGCACCACTTTACGTTCCCAGCAACACTGAACATGAGTTCATATTTCTCCACATCCTTGCGAATACCTACGAATTTCTATTTGGTTTTTGTTTTGTTTCATTTTATTTTGTTTTCGTCTATAGTAACCATCTTAAATTGGTAATATCTCACTGTGTTTTTGCTTTGCATTTCCCAATGACTAGTGATGTTGAGCATCTTTTCATATATTAATAGTCCATTTGCAGGTTTTCTTTGTAGAAATGTTTATTTAATCCTTTGCTTTTTAAAAAATTTTTCTTCAGTCATTTTTTTATGTTATGTTAATCCCCATACATTACATCATTAGTTTTTGATGTAGTGTTCCATGATTCATTGTTTGCATATAACACCAGTGCTCCATGCAGAACGTGCCCTCTTTAATACCCATCACCAGGCTAACCCATCCTTCCACCCCCCTCCCCTCTAGAACCCTCAGTTTGTTTTTCAGAGTCCATAGTCTCTCATGGTTGGTCTCCCCTTCTGATTTCCCCCCTTTATTCTTCTCCTCCTGCTATCTTCTTCTTCTTCTTCTTCTTTTTTTTAACATATAATGTATTATTTAGTTCAGAGGTACAGATCTGTGATTCAACAGTCTTGCACACTTCACAATGCTCACCATAGCACACACCTTCCCCAATGTCTATCACCCAGTCACCCCATCCCTCCCAGCCCCCACCACTCTAGCAACCCTCAGATTGTTTCCTGAGATTAAGAATTCCTCATATCAGTGAGGTCATATGATACATGTCTTTCTCTGATTGACTTATTTCACTCAGCATAACACCCTCCAGTTCCATCCACGTCGTTGCAAATGGCAAGATCTCATTCCTTTTGATGGCTGCTTAATATTCCATTGTATATATATACCACTTCTTCTTTATCCATTCATCTGTCAATGGACATCTTGGCTCTTTCCACAGTTTGGCTATTGTGGACATTGCTGCTATAAACATCAGGGTGCACGTACCCCTTTGGATCCCTACATTTGTATCTTTGGGGTAAATACCCAGTAGTGCAATTCCTGGATTGTATGGTAGCTCTATTTTCAACTTCTTGAGGAACCTCCATACTGATTTGCAGAGTGGCTGCACCAGCTTGCATTCCCACCAACAGTGGAGGAGGGTTCCCCTTTCTCCGCATCCCTGCCAACATCTGTTGTTTTCTGACTTGTTAATTTTAGCCATTCTGACTGGTGTGAGGTGGTATCTCATTGAGGTTTTGATTTGGATTTCCCTGATGCTGAGCGATGTTGAGCACTTTTTCATGTGTCTGTTGGCCATTTGGATGTCTTCTTTGGAAAAATGTCTGTTCATGTCTTTGGCCATTTCTTGTTTGGATCATTTGTTCTTTGGGTGTTGAGTTTGATAAGTTCTTTATAGATTTTGGATACTAGCCCTTTATCTGATATGTCATTTGCAAATATCTTCTCCCATTCTGTCAGTTGTCTTTTGGTTTTGTTGACTGTTTCTTTTGCTGTGCAAAAGCTTTTTATGTTGATGAACTCCCAATAGTTCATTTTTGCCCTTGCCTCCCTTGCCTTTGGCGATGTTTCTAGGAAGAAGTTGCTGCTGCTGAGGTTGAAGAGGTTGCTGCCTGTATTCTCCTTTAGGATTTTGATGGACTCCTGTCTCACATTTAGGTCTTTCAGCCATTTGGAGTCTGTTTTTGTGTGTGGTGTAAGGAAATGGTCCAGTTTCATTCTTCTGCATGTGGCTGTCCAATTTTCCCAAGACCATCTGTGGAAGAGACTGTCTTTTTTCCATTGGACATTCTTTCCTGCTTTGTCGAAGATGAGTTGACCATAGAGTTGAGGGTCCATTTCTGGGCTCTTTATTCTGTTCCATTGAACTATGTGTCTGTTTTTATGCCAGTACCATACTGTCTTGATGATGACAGCTTTGTAATAGAGCTTGAAGTCCAGAATTGTGATGCCGCCAGCTTTGCTTTTCTTTTTCAATATTCCTCTGGCTATTCGGGGACTTTTCTGGTTCCACACAAATTTTAGGATTATTTGTTCCATTTCTTTGAAAAAAGTTGATGGTATTTTGATGGGGACTGCATTAAATGTGTAGATTGCTGTAGGTAGCATTGACATCTTCACAATGTTGTTATTCCAGTCCATGAGCATGGAACGTTTTTCCATTTCTTTTTGTCTTCCTCAATTTCTTTCATGAGTATTTTATAGTTTTCTGAGTACAGATTCTTTTCCTCTTTGGTTAGATTTATTCCTAGGTATCTTATGGTTTTGGATGCAATTGTAAATGGGATCGACTCTTTCATTTCTGTTTCTTCTGTCTTGTTGTTGGTGTATAGGAATGCAACTGATTTCTGTGCATTGATTTTATAACCTGCCACTTGACTGAATTCCTGTATGAGTTCTAGCAGTCTTAGGGTGGAGTCTTTTGGGTTTTCTACATAAAATATCATATCATCTGCAAACAGTGAGAGTTTGACTTCTTTGCTGACTTGGATGTCTTTTATTTCTTTTTGTTGTCTGATTGCTGTGGCTAGGACTTCTAATACTATGTTGAATAGCAGTGGTGATAGTGGACATCCCTGCCGTGTTTCTGACCTTAGGGGGAAAGCTCTCAGTATTTTCCCATTGAGAATGATATTCGCTGTGGGTTTTTCATAGATGGCTTTTATGATATTGAGGTATGCACCCTCTATGCCTGTACTCTGAAGTTTTGATCCAGAAAGGATGTTGTACTTTGTCAAATGCTTTTTCTGCATCTATTGAGAGGATCATATGGTTCTTGTTCTTTCTCTTATTAATGTATTGTATCACATTGACTGATTTGCAAATGTTGAACCAACCTTGCAGCCCAGGGATAAATCCCACTTGGTCGTGGTGAATAATCCTTTTAATGTACTGTTGGATCCTATTGGCCTGAATTTTGGTGAGAATTTTTGCATCCATGTTCATCAAGGATATTGGTCTGTAATTCTCCTTTTTGATGGGGTCTTTGTCTGGTTTTCGGATCCAGGTAATGGTGGCCTCATAAAATGAGTTTGGAAGTTTTCCTTCTATTTCTATTTTTTGGAACAGTTTCAGAAGAATAGGTATTAATTCTTCTTCAAATGTTCGGTAGACTTCCCCTGGGAAGCCATCTGGCCCTGGGCTTTTGTTTGTTGGGAGATTTTTGATGACTGCTTCAATTTCCTTAGTGGTTATAGGTCTGTTCAGGTTTTCTATTTCTTCCTGGTTCAGTTTTGGTAGTTGATACATCTCTAGGAATGCATCCATTTCTTCCAGGTTATCTAATTTGCTGGCATAGAGTTGCTCATAATATGTTCTTATAATTGTTTGTATTTCTTTGCTGTTGGTTGTGATCTCTCCTCTTTCATTCATGATTTTGTTGATTTGGGTCGTTTCTCTTTTCTTTTTGATAAGTCTGGCCAGGGGTTTATCAATCTTGTTAATTCTTTCAAAGAACCAGCTCCCTGTTTTGTTGATCTGTTCTACTGTTCTTTTGGTTTCTATTTCATTGATTTCTGCTCTGGTCTTTATTATTTCTCTTCTCCTGCTGGGTTTAGGCTTTATTTGCTGTTTTTTCTCTAGCTCCTTTAGGTGTAGGGTTAGGTTGTGTACTTGAGACCTTTCTTGTTTCTTGAGAAAGGCTTGTATTGCTATATACTTGCCTCTTAGGACTGCTTTTGCTGCATCCCAAAGATTTTGAATAGTTGTGTTTTCATTTTCATTGGTTTCCATGAATTTTTTTAATTCTTAATTTCCTGGTTGACCCATTCATTCTTTAGTAGGATGCTCTTTAAACCTCCGTGTATTTGAGTCCTTTCTGACTTTCCACTTGTGATTGAGTTCTAGTTTCAAAGCACTGTGGTCTGAAAATAGGCAGGGAATGGTCCCAATCTTTTGGTACCAGGTGAGATCTGATTTGTGACCGTGGATGTGATCTGTTCTGGAGAATGTTCCATGGGCACTAGAGAAGAATGTGTATTTCGTTGCTTTGGGATGGAATGTTCTTAATATATCTGTGAAGTCCATTTGGTCCAGTGTGTCATTTAAAGTCTTTATTTCCTTGTTGATGTTTTGCTTAGATGATCTGTCCATTTCAGTGAGGTGGGTGTTAAAGTCCCCCACTATTATTGTATTGTTGTGGATGTGTTTCTTTGCTTTTATTATCAATTGCCTTATATAATTGGTGCTCCCATGTTAGGGGCATAGATATTTACACTAGTTAGATCTTCTTGTTGGATAGACCCTTTAAGTAGGATATAGTGTCCTTCCTCATCTCTTATTACAGTCTTTGGTTTAAAATCTAATTTGTCTGATATAAGGATTGCCACCCCAGCTTTCTTTTGGTGTCCATTAGCATGGTAAATGGTTTTCCAACCCCTCACTTTCAATATGGGGGCTTCTTCGGTTGTAAAATGAGTCTCTTGCAGACAGCATATCAATCGGTCTTGTTTTTTTTATCCAATCTGATAGCCTGTGTCTTTTGATTGGGGCACTTAGCCCATTTACATTCACGGTAACTATGGAAAGATATGAATTTAGTGCCATTGTATTGCCTGCAAGGTGACTGTTACTGTATATTGTCTGTGTTCCTTTCGGGTCTATGTTGCTTTTAAGCTCTCTCTTTGCTTAGAGGACCCCTTTCAAGATTTCTTGTAGGGCTGGTTTCGTGTTTGCAAATTCCTTTAGTTTTTGTTTGTCCTGGAAGCTTTTTATCTCTCTTTCTATTTTCAAGGACAGCCTAGCTGGATATAGTATTCTTGGCTGCATATTTTTCTCATTTAGTGCTCTGGATATATCTTGCCAGTCCTTTCTGGCCTTCCAGGTCTCTGTGGATAGGTCTGTTGCCAATCGAATGTTTCTACCATTGTAGGTTACATATCTCTTCTCCCAAGCTGCTTTCAGGATTTTCTGTCTCTGAGACTCATAAGTTTTACTATTAGATGTCGGGGTGTTGACCTATTTTTGTTGATTTTGAGAGGGGTTCTCTGTGCTTCCTGGATTTTGATTCCTGTTTCCTTCCCCAAATTAGGGAAGTTCTCTGCTCTAATTTGCTGCAATATACCTTCTGCCCCTCTCTCTTTCTTCTTCTTCTGGGATCCCAATTATTCTAATGTTGTTTCATCTTATGGTATCGCTCAGCTCTTGAATTCTGCCCTCGTATTCCAGTAGTCGTTTATCTCTCTTTTTCTCAGCTTTTTTATTTTCCATCATTTGGTCTTCTATATCACTGATTCTTTCTTCTGCCTCATTTATCCTAGCAGTTAGCACCCCCATTTTTGATTGCATCTCATTAATAGCCTTTTGATTTTGACTTGGTTAGATTTTAGTTCTTTTACTTCTCCAAAAAGGGTTTCTCTAATAACTTCCATGCTTTTTTCAAGCCCAGCTAGTATCCTTAAAATCATCATTCTGAACTCTAGTTCTGAATCGTACTAATGTCCATATTAAGTAGGTCCCTGGCAGTCGGTACTGCCTCTTGTTCTTTTTGTTGAGGTGATTTTTTTCCCTCTTGTCATTTTGTCCAGAGGAGAATAGATGAATGAGAGAACAAAATGCTAACAGGGTAACAACGTCCCCAGAAAATATACTCTAAACAAATCAGAAAAGACCAGAAACTGGGGGAAGAGAAAAGGAAAGAAAGAAAAAAGAAAAGAAAAATAAAAAGATAAAAACAAATAAAAACAGAAGAAAACAAAATAACCCAGAATATGATCAAATATGATCAGGCTGTGTATAGATCAGTGCCACACACTAGATTTTGGGTGTATTTTGGTCTGTTAGAAGAAAGTGTCTCCCAAAATTTTAAAGAAAGAAAAACTTATATATGTATAAAAATAAGGGTTAATATGATGAAGGGATAGAATACATCTGTAAAGATTAAAAGTGTAAAAGATTTTATAAAAGGAATTGATAAGATAAGAAGTTGTTTGAAAAAAAAAGAAGAGGATATTAAAAAAAATAAGAAAAAAAAAGGGAGAGAATGTGATCAGGCAGGAGACTAGAACAAATCCATACACTAGAGATTTAGGGTATATTTTGATCTGTTAGAAGAAACTGTATCTCAAAATTTTAAAGAGAGAACAACTTATATATATATATGCCTAAAATAAGGGTAACTACTATGAAGGGATAGAATATGGCTCTAAAAATGAAAAATAAAAATGTTTTTGTAAAAAGGATTGATAAGATGTTGGTTGAAAAAGGGAAAAAGAAAAATTCAAAAAAAAAAAAAGACAGTTAAAAAAATATTAACTCTGAAAGACTGAAGAACCATGGTAAAAAAGCCATGGATTCCATGTGCAGTATTCCCCTAGCGCTGGAGTTCTGCCATTCTTATTGATTGGTAAACTTGGTCTTGGTTGGCTGTTCTTGCTGATCTTCTGGGGGAGGGGCCTGTTGCTGTGGTTCCCAAATGTCTTTGCTGGAGGCGGAATTGCCCCGCCCTTGCTGGTCCGGGCTAAGTAATCTGCCTGGGTTTGCTCTCAGGAGCTTTTTTTCCCTGCAAGCTTTCCGTTTGGCTTTGGAGGACAAGAATGAAAATGGCGTCTCCCAATCTCTGCCCCAGAGGAGCTGAGAACTTGGGGCCCTACTCCTCAGTTCGTCCCCAGAGAAAAGCAGTCAATCACTCCCATCTCCCCGGTCTCTGGCCGCACTCCATGCTCACCTGGCCTGTGACTGAGCGTTTCTATCTCTGGCGCTGGACCCCGTGTGGAGTCTCCAAACCCAGCAGATCCCTGCGGTGCGCTCCCGCGCTGCTCCTCCCGGGGGAGAATGGGGAGTATCCCCGGATCTGCCGCTTGTTGGGTCCCTGCTGGAGGAGCAGTGGCCTGACTGTACCACAGATCATGGTTTATGGCAACCCCGAGCTGAGAGCCTGCTCCTTGGCTCCGTCTCTGCAGCCAGCTTCCCCACTCCGATACCTGGGAGCTCTGCCGCACTCAGGCACCCCTGGTCTTTCTCTGACCCCAAGCGTCCTGAGACCACACTGTCCTGCGAGGGTTCCACCCCCGCTTAGCCACTGGAGTGATGTCCCTCAGCTGAGCCGACTTCTAAAAGTTCCGATTTTGTGCTCTGCTGCTCTATCACTTGCCAGAAGCGTCCAACGGAGGCCCCCTTCCCCGCCATCTATCCTCCCGAATATCGCCTCAGATTCACTTCTCTGCACGTCCTACCTTCCAGAAAGTGGTCGCTTTTCTGTTCAGAGTTGTTGCTATTCTTTTCTTCGATCTCCTATTGAGTTTGTAGGTGTTCAGAATGGTTTGATCCCTATCCAGCTGAATTCCTGGGACCAGTTGAAATCCAGGTCTCCTACTCTTCTGCCACCCTGCTCCGCCCCCCCCTTTGCTTATTTTTGTATCATGTTGGTTGTTTTGTTGTTGAGTTGTAGGAATTCTCTCTATATTAATTTTCTATATATTATTGGTTCTAAATATTAACCCCTTATCAGAGGTATGATTTGCAAATATTTTCTAGGGGGAACCAGAAGGACATTCTGAAGGAGAAAAGACCTTAACATTGAAAAATACTGAATTGTTTTTCTATTTGGGAAACGGATAAATAAAATAGCATAAAACAATGATGGAAGTTTATTAGTATACTTTTTGAATCTTAGGTTGTGAGCTCCTGGAGGATAAGCTTTGTCGTTAGTACCTACAGGGCTGCCTGGAACTTAGGGGGCACCAGTGTCTGCCTAGTCTGCTTCACATTCTCTTATGGACACAAGTGTGAACCAGTTATTTTAATACTGCCTAGCAGTGACAGTAAAAAGAGCTGGTTTCTATTTTTCTAATGGGGAAACTTTGAAGCTCACTCGCCACACCAGTAATTGCTTACAGCAAATATAAGCATGTAAAGCTTTCCACACATGAATGAATTGCTTATTCCTTAAGGGTTTATACTGATGCCACTACATGCCAGGCCCTGGTCATGGGCTCAAGATGGTGAGCAAAATCAGTGACCTTGCCTCATGGAATTCACAGCCTGGAGGAGGAGATAGATGAGAAATAATGACCATGATGAATGTTGTGGAAGCATGGCACATCTGTGAGACCTCTTTGTTGAGATAGTAGAGGCCCCTCTGGATAGTTTAAGAAAAAAATAAATGTGTTAAAAGATGTTAGGAGAATCAGGCTAAAAGGTCACAGGCTGGGGACAATGGCCAACGTGGCCACAGAAAGCTGCAGCAGGCAGAGTCTACAGCTGCCAACTTTGCAGCTGCAAGAAATGTGGAAGGGAGCAATTCATCAACATAGGAAAGAGGTAAAAGGGCCAGGTAGTGGGAAAGTATGCTGCACGATGATGTGAGCGTGTCAGGGGAGAGAACCGTACATCACAGGCCCCGTCGCAGGAGAGGATGGAGAAACAGGGTGGCTTCCAGGAGTGTTCAAGAGTAGCTGGAATGCCAAAGGCAAGGCTCTGCGTGGGCAGGACCAACTAACTACCCAGCCTTCCTCCCAGGCTCTTTGGGTTTTAGTCTATTTCAAGAGTGATGGCAGCTGATCATGATGTAAGAAAGGGATGGAGGTGTGTGAAAGGTTATTTTTTCACTTTGAGGAGGACCCCTGGAAGCGTTGTGTGGAATCTACTTTAAGGACGGGGTGCAGGAAGGGCTGGGGGCAGTTAGGAGACTGTTTCCAATGGAGTGCCAGCCTTGAGAGTGGGGCCGTTTTGTTTCATGCCTACAGGAATGGCTGGCACACAACTGGCTCTCAACAGATGTCTACAGGGTGATGGAAATAGTGTGGAATGCTTAGAGGTCTAGGGAGAAGAAGGTGAAGGCATGGGCTGGGCAGCAGGCTGCGGGGTCCACAGGTAGGTGAACATGGAGGGGACAGGGTGGTTAGGAAAAGGGAAGTGCCAAGGATTGCCTGGATTTCAGAACATGAAGAATGCATTTGCAGAAGTGGGGGGCATATTTACTATATTTCTTCAAGCCACTTGCCTACTGGAATGAAGCTCAAACTCTAAAGGAAGTTACTAGGTAAAACCAGTTAAAGTGTGTTGAACTCAGTGGATTCTAAATTTTTTTTTTGGTTCAGGACATCTAACAGTAAACTGGTTTTGAACATGAATCCTTATTTATATATTATCTGAATTATAAACATGTGCTACTATGTTGGTAAGATCAAATGTAGCATGGAAGTCCCAGTGTTTTCTTCCTAGTTTCTGCTGGGGGGATGGTCTTACTTGGATGAAAGCTGCCCTAATGGTGTGTTGCCCAAATCAATGCTATTGAGTAAGGAAAGGGTTAAGGTATAGTCAGAGAGAGAGAGGAGGCCCCTGACTCCCCTGACTAGGCTCATGCAGAGGCTACATGACCAGGCTCACAGAAATTCCAGATGTGGAAAAATGTTATAGACAAGATATTAACCAGAGAGAAGGGAACATAACAAATCTACCTTGATGATCCTAAATATAGATGAGACATTTACCCAATAGTTACAAATCCACCTTGTTTGTCTTAAATGTTATGCACCAGATATTTACCAAATTCCCTGGTCAGTTTTTTATAAAAGACCCACCATAAAAGCCCTCAGTGGCAGCCCATTCGGGACTCCTCTCACTCTAGAGAGATTTTTTTTCTTTCTTTTCTGTTCTCACCTTCACTTAATAAACTTTTACTTCACTTTACCCTTTTGTGTCCATGAGATTCATTCTTTGACTCCATGAGACAAGAACCCGGTGACCCGGGAACATTATCAGAATAGATGGAAGGAGAGGGGACTGCATGCATCTCCAGAAGAGGAAGAAGTTGGAATTTGTCTCTGCAATTTCTGGGCTGGGTAGGAAAGGAAGGACAGTCAAATGGTCAGTAATGGCCAAAACTCAGAATGTAGGGATATAGGCAAGGCTCAGAACCACTCTCCAATCCTGATGGGAATATGGCGGGGGTGGGGTGGGGGGGAGCTTGACAGTTTCACTGTGGACCAAGTAATCCTATGGCACCATTGAGCTAAGGGGCAGACAGGTGGGCAGTGGCTCTCCCATTTTCTTCCCACTGAAACAGCATGCTTTTTTTTTGATGTGTTCAGCTTGTGCACTTGTTTTTATTTGAGGGCTCTATGACTAAACCCAGTGCAGAACCCACTACTCCAGCCCTTGCATCTGCCCTGGGGTCATCACCTAGCCTCTCTAATCATTCATAGCAAACCGAATACTCATATTTTAAGGAACCTCGTCAGCGGTGTGGAGAAGGTATGTACGCTTATCACTCTGGTTTTACTAATTGTGAGCTCCAAGCCTTTGGCATCCTCCAGCTGTGGGTGGGAGACTCAGACACAAGCCCAAGGCCACCTCTGGTGCTTGTTCAAGGACAACACGGCTCAGACAGCAGGCCTGGCCATCCCTGGGCAGGTCACACTGCCCTCCACATGGAGACAGAAGTTGGCACCACTCTATGTCCTGGAAACCCATCTTGGAAGTGTTAACTTTAAAAATAAAAAAATTTTTTTTCCCCAGCAAAAATATGTGTATTCATGAATAATGGAATTGCAATTCAGGACAAGCAAGCTATGGCAAAGGCATAGGCAAGTCCCACAAACAGAAGAGAGGAGTTGTTTTATGGAGAAGAAGAAGGAAGTTGGGAGGGGTTATTTTGAACAAAAGTTCGTTGGAGGAAAGTAAGAGTTCAGGGTGATGAGGGTTTCTCATTGGCTGAGTTGCAAGAGTTGTCAGTTTCCTGTAGGAGATGCAATATACATCTTGCCCTGTGGGGGTCCTGTAATTTATGACTCTCTCCTCTTGATCTTTCCTGTGGGGATCTGTAATTGATAATTTTTCCTCTAACTGAGGTTGAGTGGCATAGCTCGCCACTTGCAGCTTCCCCTTCTAACATCTAGAGTCCACTTCAGTGAGGTTTCCCTTTATTAATTTTCTCAGGAGATATCCTGGCTCTGCTTCTAAGTAACTACTTTGCATCTCAGTTTGTAACCATCTAGCTTAAGAGTAGCCTCTGAAAACACTTTGAAACTGCATAGGGGAGCCCCCAGAAGCCTCCTAGGAGTAGATACCCTGCTGTGTGCCAGCCTGGGGGCGGCAGGGGGTGGTCCTTGCAGAAAAGCACAAGAAATTAAGAGCCTTGTGGCCTGATTCCAGCTATTTCCCACCCCCACTCTGCCTAAGATTTTTTTTTAGACAGCTGATACAGGTAATGTGGTATCTGTCCAGTTTGACAGCTAGGTCATTTCAAATTGGAATTTCAGAGTTGGTCATTTTATCTTTTTTTTTTTGAAATTCCATTTGCTATTCTCATTTATTGAGTCCATTTTTCAGCCTGGGGGGGGGGAACAACACAAACTTTCCCTTCTGATTCTCATATTCAAATAAAATTGAATGCCACTAATGGCAGATTATCTGAAAATACTGTGAAAGATGTGTATGTGGATGATGCAGTCTGAGAAATAAACCTCTGGTGTGAATTACTCCACTTGAAACAGTCTGCAGTGTAAACACTGTCAGGAGCCCAGGAAATGGGTAAGATTGGTATCTATTCAACATTCTAATATTCTATAAATGTTGCTATATTGTTCCCTTTGTTATTTCTGCAAACATAAATATCTATAGTTCTTCTTTGTCTTTCTAGTCTATAAGAATACTATTTTTTCCTGTTACAAGCAAGAGCACTCATGAATGTACAGTTTTTAAAACTCGAGTGGCTCTGGTTTCTCTGGAACAAATGTTAAGCATGACAGGATCAGACCTAAGGGCAAATAATTAAAAACTTCTTGGTAGAAATGTGCTGTCAAAGTTTAGGTGGAATTGACATGGATGGACCTAATTTTATTTGTTGGAAGTGGGATCAAACCTCACAGATAGGATTTAGCAATGCCTGTTACTGCAGCGTACCATTATTTATCACATTACATGCAATGAAATCTACAGTGTATATGAGGTCTGTGGCCTGGCCAGGATGCAAACACCAGCAGGACACAGAGTGGGGATGGGAATAGGTATTGGTGTTGTTTGGTGTTTGTTGTTCTGAGTAAGGGACAGGTGAGGCTAGGTAGGGAGAGACAGGTAGGGGGCCACTTGAGAAAGCTCACAGATATCCAAGATATGGAGAAATAGATGAGATATTAACCAGAGAGAAGGGAACACCTTGTTTGCTCTCATGGTATTTATAAGAACACCTGTTGTTCCTTCTAAATATAGATAGGATATTCTCATGATATTTACAAATCCACCATGTTATTGACATGAAATTTACCATGTTCCCTGGTCAGTTTTCTATATACACTGACCATAAAAGCCCTCAGTGGCAACACATTCAGGATCCCCCTCACTCCAGAGAGCTTTTTTCTTTCCTATCTATTCTCACCTTCACTTAAACTTTTTCACTTTACCCTTTCACTTCACTTTACCCTTTTGTCCCTCAAATTCATTCTTCAACTCCATGAGACAAGAACCCTGCAACACTACCATGACCAAAACCACATTTCCAGAACAGTGTGAAAAGGGAGATAAATGGATGTAAGTAGGCACTAATAAAAAGACAGGCAGGCAGAAGGTGCAAGTGAGGACTTTGCAAATGCATCTTAAGCCAGGGGTGGTGCTGGAGAGCTTCTTACAGCGCTGGTGCCTATGCTAGAGCATTACAGTCAGCAGGTGGGAAATGCAGCTTTTATTCTGAGCCTGACTTCCTTGCAAGAAACTTGGCTTCTGTGAATACTCAGCATTACATTTAGAGTAAAAACTGGGGTTACAAAAGAATATTCCCAGAAAGGTCCAGCACTGAAAATTTTTTCTCTTCCCCTGAGATCCACCTCCTGTTGTTTCTCAGAACAGATGTTAAGGCATCAAAATGAACAATGTTGCATTATTTGGGGGGTGGTTTGCACATTTCTAATCCTCCTAGTTTCCAAGTGTCTGCCACTTCTTTCTAAAGCCTCCCTCTCATCCACACAAACAATCTGGTTTAGTAGCTGGTAAGTAAACTCTTGCTTACCTTGAAATTTGCAAACCAGAGAAGTCAGTTTACAAAAGAAAGGCTATCACAGCATGTAGTCTATCCTGATTCTTGCTATTCTTCCCAGTTGTTATTAATGTTGTGTGAAGTCACCTGGAATGCTGCATTAGTGAATTCTGAACCTTTGCTTCTAGGTGAAATACAGGATATTAGGTCCCAGTGACCTCTGGTCACATGTTTGTCAAGTAATATAGAACCTTGTTTGATGTGTATTTCTGTTTAAAGACACTTAAACATATATTGTTGAATCATTTATATTGAACCCATCCCCAATAGCACTGAAACTCATGCCTGAATATGAAGCTTATCTGACACATATTTTCTCCATAAGGCACATCACAACCTTTGGCTCTTAGGAATGTTAGGCAGGAGGCTAGGCATGAGCAACAGGAGGATGGACTTCAGACGTCCTGTCACAGAGCCCCAACCAACGACAGCCCATAGACCACCGCATTCCACCCATCTAGCAGTAGGTTTGTGGTTACAACATCCCAGCAGAGGAAGAGTTAAGATTGTTGTGCTTGTTGCACTTGTCCTTATTTGATCTACATCTCTAGATGTGTTTGTTGTTCTGAGTAAGGGACAGGTGAGGCTAGGTAGGGAGAGACCGGTAAGGGGCCACTTGGGAAAGCTCACAGATATCCAAGATATGGAGAAATAGATGAGATATTAACCAGAGAGAAGGGAACACCTTGTTTGCTCTCATGATATTTATAAGAACACCTGTTGTTCGTTCTAAATATAGATAGGATATTCTCATGATATTTACAAATCCACCATGTTATTGACATGAAAACTGACATAAGTCCACAACCCAGAGTTTCTGGGCTGTTCTTTCTTGACTGGCCTGCTCCTACCTTGGAGCATACTTTAATAAAACTTTGCTCGGTTTTACTTTTGTTTCAACTGAGGTTTCTTTCCTTTTCCATCTGGTAACAGGAACACTAGACAGCACTTCACCACTATGCTTGGGAGTCATTCTAAATGGTAAAATCACCAACACAAATCACAAAAATTAAAGAAACATGATACTAAATAGATTGCAAAAAGAACACTTGTTTATAGCATGAAAGCTGAAATTAAAAGGCAGAGTGTTGCCTTATTATACCTCAGCTGGGAATGTATATATCAGCAATTCAAATTCTTTGCCATGCTCCGAATAACTGGAAAAGGGCAGCGAGTATTGATTTGAGGTTACAAATAACTGTTAGTGAGCAGGTGAATTCACAAATAAGAAATCCAAAAATAATGAGGATCGACTGTATTATGTCAATTACTTACAACTGATGGCCCCAAAGAGTTCTAAGAAAATAAATTCTCTAAGTGACATATTTAACTCAGAGACATATTTTGCTATGAATGAGAGTGGGGTGGGGGGAGGGGTTATTTTCATCTCTTTTTCACATAACCAAATTCCATTGTAATTCTCATAATTTGAATAGTTTTAATTCTCATAATTTCTCATGTATCAGCCTTGAAATTCCTTTGAAGGTGAGGAAGGACAGATTATTGCTAACCTTAAAAATGAAAGTTACTTTACCAGCAAAAATGAGTCCATTCAAGACTGACAGAGAATTGTGATTTAAGAAAGCAAAATCATAAGCAAGCCCAACAAACAAGGGAACATTATTTTATGAAGAAGAAGGAAGTTGGGGGGGTTGTTTTGAAGGAAAGTCCATTGGAGAAAAGCAAGGGTTCAGGTTGATGATAGTTTCTCATTGGCTATGTTGCTGGGGTGTTTGATTTCTTGTGGGAGATGCAATGTCTAGCTTTCTCTGTTGGGGCCTGTAACTGATGATTCTTTCCCATTGAGGATTCTCCCAGTGGGGTTTGTAATTGGCCACTGAGTGTTACAGTTCCCCTTCTGGCCTCCCAATTTCATCTTAGTGAGATTTCCCTTTATTAACACTGTGAAACTTTTTTTTTTTTTTACTTTGAAACGTTTTTAGATCCCCTTTTCTTTGGGGCAGGCTCTTCCTCCATATAGATGGAAAGTCTGTATGAAACACATACCAGGAGAAAGCATAGCTGTTGAGCACAGGGCTCTGGTACTGCTATCTAAGTTGTATACCTCAGTGAGCTCTGCATCCTCCCTGTGCCTCAGTTTATTCACTTATGAATGGAAATAATAGTACTGTTAAATAACGAATCTATACTTAGGTAAAGACAGATTTTATTCTAGGGTATTATTTCATTTAGGGGAAGGAGCTATTGCAATAGGGGGAATGCTCTGACCATGAGATCTTGAAGATGCCAGGTCCTGCCTTACCTACCCTGAAGGGCAAAAGGGAGGCCAGAAAGGAGTCTTCAGTGTGGCCAATGGCATAAATGGTGCTGAAATACCTGGGTTTTGGAGTCTGAAAAGTCTGCTCCTTAGTGCAGAGTAAGCTTCCCTAAGTCTCAGCTTTCTCAGCCATAACATGAGGTATTGATTCCTGCATGGTGGGGCTGTGGTAAGGAACTCTGGGACAGTGCTGGGATGCTATAAGATGAGTCATCATAATAATAGTCATAAGACGATTAACAGTAGTCTGAAAAAAGATGCTTTCTTGAATGGACTGTGCTAGACAAGCACTGCATATTAGGAAATTACCAAATCCAATGCAATTTGCTGGCTGCTGTGTCCCCATTTCTTTTCACGGACCCGATCTTGTGGGTTGCCCTGTGCACAGGGGGACAGGTAACAGCAGTTTAGTGAGGGTATCTGCAGAGCATTTTTATTATTAAAATTCATTTAAAGGATTCATTGTGTCCATTAAAAAATATATTTCTGGCTGAAATTGGAGGAGAAATTGCTGAAAACCCACTATGTTTTCTTCTAAGAGCATTTCATTTGGAGAGATAATGGCCTGAATGCCTAGAATTTAACATCAATCTTCAAGAACAGACCATGAAAATACTGTGTGCAGAGGAGATCTGATTCTATTTGAGTTATACTACTCTGAGTTCTTAGCCTTGAACTTAGAAAATCTGAATTTTGAATTAAAAAGGAAAAGGCCTTTTATCCATTCATTTCTACAAAAGGTATTAGTGTAATCTGTTCTGTTCCTGTAGGGTAAAGATTAGCCTGTAGGCACAATTGTCATTAATTCCTAGTACTTCAACAGATATTTGTTGAGTGCCTGTTTTGTGGCCAAAGCTTCTTACGTGTCCTTTTCCATCTGGTTCTGTGTTTAGCACAGAACAGTCCATATTTGACAGCTTCATTGTAACAGAGGCCTGGTGGCTCCTTAGAGAACTGAGGCTTCTGGGCCTCATAATACCCTCTGCTAACAGTGTTCCCTGGTTTCTCAGAAGGATACTCTTAGCTTGGATAAATTAGTATGTGGCGGCAGGGCGGCAGGGGTGGGTGTGAGAGGCAGTCTAGTCTGTCTTCTCTTCTGAATCACTGAGGAAAAGGTCATTTCAAAACATACGTTTAAGAAGAACATTTGTTTTGGAAAATAGACACAGCTAAAACCTTGCAGCTTCTATGAGTCCTTTGGCCTTTGGTGATCAAATGACCTGAAAGGCAGGTGGAGTTTCAGCAACTTGCTGTTTGGGCCTTTGATCTGCTGCTGGAGCTGCTGCTCTTTCTCTGATTGCACATGGATGGAGTAGCTCAATTGATGTTCGGTTGGTTTAATGGCCAATTTGCTCTGTTATTTTCCTTTTATAAACAATTAGAGAGTAAGAGAACAAAGTCTCTTTCTCACCCAAAAGGTTAGTTGTGTTCCAAGGTGTAAGACAGAAGACTTGTCTTTGGGGATCCTTGCTTTCTTTCTGTGTCTTCCCTCCTACTTCTCATTCTTTCCTTTTCTTCTCTTCAGCACAAGTGCACCTTCTGGAGGCCCCCCTATAATACTGGTGCCTCAAAATAGGAAAATCCAGAGCACTCTACAGGGGCCAGGGCTATAGAAGTCACAGTCTTACCTCCCACTTGTGTCTTACCTCTCAGGATCTTGGCCTCATTACCTACACAATGGGAATAATAATAATAACCATTCCTTAAAATTGTTGTAATTCGTTAATGAGATAATGTCTGAAAGGGCTTAGCATACAATATGATGTGGTCATTAAATACTCGTCACTCAAATTATTATCAGCATCATCAAATAAATGAATGCATTTTAGGGACATTTCATTTGAAAAATAGACCACTATAGAGACATGGCTGATTAAACTCTGCAGATGGAACTGAAGGCATGATGGTGCCTAGATCAGATTTGATTTTGAGCAGCTGGCCATATCCCAAATGTCCCTCCTGTTAGTAGTCCATGTGGCTTTGAGGAGCCCTGAGTGTGGTCTCAGAGAGAGGCTAATTGGAAGAGAGACCGTGGAGAATATAAATTGCAGATTAATTCTTCACTCAAATTAAATGTGCAACCACATCATCTGGGAAATTGTTTTTAGAAATAGAAATACACAGATCCACAGCCACAGCCTCTGCCTGGCCTCTGGCAGAGGCACACCCGGGGCCCCAGCAATTGATCCCAGTGCTGGAACTATGTGGTGCCTGCCTACTCCCATACAAAAAGATGTGTTTTGGGGGAAACGGCCCTGTTTGTAGCTCACCTTTCCAGGGTATCCATTCTGGTTCTAAGGGAACTATTTTACAACTCAGTAAGTTGTAGACAACTCACAGCAATGAAAAATACTTCCTGTCTGTAGCCATGTAAACTCTGCAGTGCTGTGGAGGTCCAAGTAACTTCCTCCCCATGGTTGAAGAGGCCATTTTGCTTCCATTTATACATTCCTGTCAATATTCCTGATCTGTTAATATGTCTGTTCTTAGTTCTCCTTCACTGTAACTGGCTGTAACATTTTACTAGTTCCCTCATTGATAATGAGTTAAATAAACTCTTTAACATGTTCATTTTATAAATGTATGAGAATCATGATTTTGGTCTTTGTTTGACAATGCCCTAGTGGCCCAGCTTAGGGTGTTAGTACTCCTTGTAGACCTGATAGAACAAGTCTATTCGAATCTGTCCTTTTATTGATCCATAAAGAATTCAGGATAAAGCCCCATTATTTGTCAACTCTAAACTGATTCTGAGTCATTAGTGCTTTAATCTCCAGCATCTCAGCAACTGCCATATTTGGGTACACAACTAAATGCACAGAGAGGAAGAAGAGGGGGTGAGAACTTGAGAAAATAAACATTATTCAAACTGCTAAAATAAATCCAGTTTCACAAATACTAGAGTCTGTGTGACTAGACGAGCACTCAGTTCTGGAACTTATATTGATTTTTATAAGATTGAGGAAAAACGACTCATAGTTTTGGTTGAGTTTCAATGAATCTTGTTTTCTTAGCAGGCCACAGGAAAGTAGGAGGATGGCTTCCCAGGACCCCCAGCCAAGCCATGTTGGATGGTGATGAAGCCCACAAGGCTCAGGCTTCCCTGTTCCCTGGCCAAGATGCCCCTTGACCTGGGTCTCCCCTGTGAGGAAGATCCCAGGTTCACCATTCCAGTTAGTGGAAGGTGGTTCCTGGGTTTTAGAGCCTGAGCCTTTGACCAAGCCTTCTACCTTAAAAGTTGGTATTTTCCTCCTAAGGGTGGGGTGCTGTTCCTCTCTTATGCAAGCAATGTCAAGAATACATGGTGCCTGCATGGTGCCTGCATGGTGCCTGCAGCTAGCAGGCTATGAATGAGTCCTAGACAAAAGGAAACAAGTAAGGGCTCCTGGACTCTGTTCTGAACCCTAGTAGGTTCCTCTTTGCAGGAAGATAAGGCCCAGCATGGGTCTTTCAACAATAGAAGGCAGGAAGATCAAATTGCTTCGAGCATGTTTTCAAAGAGGTTGGACGGAGTAGTAGAAACCTCTGGGGCCTGGAGCAATTTGATTGTCCAATGGTGAGATGTCCACTTGTTAATTTAGGACCTTATTCAAAAATCACATTTGGAAGAACTCTTATCAGTGCATAGAACATGGGGGAATAATAAAAAAGAAGTGAACAAATCGGGCTAAAGGAAAATGAAGGAAGAAAAACAAGAAGACTCTCGGGAAATGTTGCAATGTCCATCACACTTCCAGGGCTATTTAGTTGGGTTGTAGTGGTGGCATGCAAGCTGGTGCAGACTCTCTGGTTTCCCAGTTTGCAGAGCCTATAAAGCAAAAGCAGGGTGAGAACATCAGCAGGCATGTAGTTAGGCAATGCTGAGCTGCACAGGCCCATCTCAGACCCTCTCCATCTAGGTAAGAGGTGAGCTGCATCACAGCTGGGGAGGTAGGAGTAATGGCAGGGGTGAGAGAGAGCAGAATGCCCTCGAGCCATGAGCAGTTCTCATAGCCCAGGTGTGATTACCTTAATAGGTGTTTTCACACATCCTTTTTGGGCTGCCCCATAAACAAACAGGACTTGTCAGAGTAGAGTGCAGGCCAGTTCCAAGGCCTCATTGGGTTAAAATGACCTGAAGTGATGGTGCACCCGGGGACCACAGTAGCAAGAAAAGGCAGCTTAGGAACATCAGGAAACCATGCGAGAAGCAGTTCAAGCTGGACAGAGCCATAAATGTCCTTGGTATTTGGCCTGAATTCCAGAAGAATAAAGGACTACTCCTTAATTGTGTGGGGACATCAAGTGAGAGGAATAATCCTGTCCAGCTTTCCTCCCCAGTGAGCATGTCCAGCCTTAGCAACCAGGGTTTTAGGAACAGCTGGGATTCCACCCTCAGTCTCCATCTGTTACCAGATCTCAGCAGCTTGGGGGAGGGACATGGGAGGTGGCTGAGACTGGCATGCAGCGGTGCTTTCCCATGTACTGACTACTGAGAACATAGCCTGGTTCTGTAAGCTCACCTCTGCTGGGAACGTGATGAGTGAGCACTGTGAAGTCTTGCTATCAGCATTGTCATCACTACTCCTTCACTCAACAGTTTATGAGATGTAGAATAACAGAATGTTAGTTCTGGAAGCTCCTCAGCAAAAAAAATTCCATCCTTCTCCTTCTGTGGATGAGGTTGGAGTGGGTAATTACCTCCTTAACTGTTGGGTAATAACCCCTCCATGCATCTGCTGCAACCCTGGCTGTTCAGAACCACACAGCTTCGTTCTATAGTCATGTCCCCAAGAATGTGGCAGAGGCGAGGTCTGAGTAAAGATCAGAGGAACACTGAGTAAGGATCAGAGGAACTTTTTGAATGTGAGTAACTTCTCTAAATATTTTGAGACTTATTACAGTATTTCATCTCTATAATGTATGCAGAGCAGGGGTATATAACAGATTAATTTTTTACTTTAACAAACTAAAAGGAAAATAATAACTACTACTGTTTACTGAGGGTATATTATTGCCAAGGACAGTTACAGAAACCTTGCATTTATTATATCTTATCCTTACACCAAACCAAAATGGTGAGTATAATTTTCCTGGTTTGCATCCTATTGTATCACAGATAATCTGTGTAGAATTTCAGGCCTCCTAACATCCCTGGAATCTAGTATTATTGTTCCAGTTGATATTATGCTGTGAACATGACCCCTGGAGTGCTGTAAGGTTAACCGCATGGTGAGGGATGCCTGGTTCACCTGTGGGCAAGCCGAGGTGCTCTTGTCACACTCCCAAGGAGTCCATGACTTTCATCAAGTTACGGACTCCACACCTGGGGCTCAGGGCAATGATAATAACTGTTGCTTATGTTTGTGTGATGTTGTATGTTTTACAGAATGCTCTCCTGACTATTGTGTCTTTCAGGTGTGGGCCATGGACTTGGTCCCATGTCAGAGTCACACTCTTCTCTGACCCATTCCTTGTTGTGGGCTCATGGCTCTAATTTCTCATTCAGCATTCTGGGAGAATTCACTAAGCAAAGGTATGCACAGGAATTTGAGAAACAAGACAGAGGATAATAGGGGAAGAGAGGGAAAAATGAAACCAGATGAAAACAGAGAGGGAGACAAACCATAAGAGACTCTTAATCTCAGAAAAAAAAACTGAGGGTTGCTGGAGTGGAAGGGGGGGTGGGAGGGATGGAGTGGCTGGGTGATAGACACTGGGGAGGGTATGTGTTATGCTGTGAATTGTGTAAGACTGATGAGTCACAGACCTGTACCCCTGAAACAAATAATATGTTCTATGTTAATAAAAAAATATTTAAAAAAAATTAGACCTCAATGGAGACACGATGGCTCATTGTTTCATTTATTCTTTTGTTGGCTATTCTGCCCTTTAATTTTTTTTTTTTAAGATTTAATTTATTTATTTGACACAGAGAGAGAGAGAGAGAGAGGAATCACAAGTAGGCAGAGTGGCAGGGAACGGCAGAGGGAGAAGCAGGCTCCCCGCTGAGCAAGGAGCCCGATGTGGGACTCGCTCCCAGGACCCTGGGATCATGACCTGAGCCGAGGGCAGACGCTTAACGACTGAGCCACCCAGGTGCCCCTCTCCCCTTTAATTTTGAATTTCACAAGAATATGCTTTTGTGTGAAAAGTATTAGCTTGACTTGAAAGATATGAAATATAAAACAATAGGATATAATGAATATGCCATGAAATATGATAAACACTATGACAGAACTAACATCAAATATATAATGTAAATGGACTTAACTGAGTTTTTACCAAAAAAAAAAAAATTTCAGTTTGGCTAACAAAGTAAAATTCAAATCTATGTATTTATATGAGATAGAAAGAGAGAGACTGAAAGATTAGAAATGAAAGGATTGCCAGAGACATATTGGGACAAAAGGAAAAAAAATTCAGAGTAATTGGCTTGAAAGGTCCCAGTCCACCAGGGCTGGTCTTCCTAACACTTCAGAGATCTCCGTGTTCACCTGTGGTTCTGTATGACTCTTCCTCACATCCCCTTAGCTTGTGCAATGAGCAATTAAATACGCCTTTAAGATGGCATTTCCACCTAAGATGATTTCTAAAGCTGCTGGGATGTGGCCGACAATATGTGCTTCAGAGCTGCCAAAGCAGGTTTATGAGTTATTTCTAAGGGACAGAATAGAAATGGAGAATTAAGTGTGAACATCCTTCAAAAAAATGGAAAAGTCCACATAGTCAACAAAGTATGAGCATGTGAATGTGCATATACATGTGTGTATGTAGGTGGATGTGGGTGTGTATATATGTGTCTGTGTCTGCACATGCATGTACTTATAAGGTGTACATGTGTAAGTGTATATTTGTGTGTGTGCATGTTTGCGCCCACGCTTGGGATCCAGTGTTCCTATTCAGGTCCTAGGGAACTTCTGGAGCAGGGCCCTAGGGAAAATTAGAAGTCATCCTTGTGGAGGAAGGCCTGGCTCTTGGATGAGCACACCAGTAGGCATGCAGGAGAGTTGGCCAGGTTTCCATTTTCTTGTCTTTCCTTCCCACTCATATCCAGGGAAGTGTTTTGAAGGCAGTGCTCTGGGGATCCCGTGAGCCATGCAAACACTTGGCATTTGTAAATGCCATTGAATAACACACTCTGGAGACCCTTTGTTAGAGACTCAGAAACTGCTTCAAACAACCTTGCTTTCCTAGGAGTGAAGCAGTAATGACACATCACCCTCTATTTTATTGAATGGTAATAAAGTTATCTTCTTCATCCTAAGAGCTTCACCATTCTATGATCATTTCTGGAACTTGTGGTGATTAAACTTAGAGCAGAAACCCATTTGAAGCCAATTCGTGATTTGTCTCTGTTGCCCAAAGGGATAAAGTTGATTTGTGGACACAGACTTCTATCCATTTGTCCAGACTACAGTCCAGGCAATTGCTTTTCATATTTGACCTGTTCTATAACATAACCCTTCTTACATTTCTGGATGTTAGAATTCTTTGTATCCACATCATGCTCCTGTGGATGTGCCAAGAGGGCACTGGCTCTTTGGTGAAGGCTGCACAGGATGATCCTTAGGGCATCATAAGCAGTGTGAGAAGCAAAGGGGTCATGCGGAAGGAAGGAGGTGTGGGTTCCATCAGTCCCAGTGCCACAATAGGATTGTGAGTTTGCCACCACAGGGCCCATGTTCAAGCCTCTGTTGCATCCTACCTGCAAACATCTCAGGAACCAAAATGAGTCCCATGGCTCAGCCATGGTTTGGACTGGGGCTATGCTGCCTGCCCAAGAAGGACAAATCAAGGAAGGCCATGAAGAGGGGATCTCGATCCATCTGGGCAACAGGCTTCCTCAAAGTGAGGGTGACTTAGGGTGTGTGGAGTGAGCTGTTCACACATTGTCGGGGAGAGAAGGGATCTTGCTTTACCTGTGAGTGTGCCTGGCTGTGCCCAGGATTGCACTCATTCACCAGAGCTCTGGGGCCATCAGCAGGGCTGCTGCCAGTCTCCTCTCTGTGAAGGGAAAAGGGATCAGTGTAACTTAGCAGTTCAAAACTGCAACGCTTAAACCTATATTTAGACTAGAGGTTGGCAACTTCTTCTTAAGGGGCCAGATAACAAATATTTAGCCATTAAGGTTCTACTGCTACTACTTAGTTGGTTTTTGTACCCAGGAAGCAGCACAGACAATACACACACAAATGGGCACTGTGTACCAACAAAGCTCTATTTACAAAAGGGGTGTTGCTGTGAGCCATATTTTGCTGACCTGTTTAGGTCTAAAGATTTGGGAAGTGTACTAGCTGACAAAGTTACCCCTCCAGGTGGGGACAGCTAGATATGATCTCTCAAGCAGGGAAAGGACAGAGAATTCAGACTCTCGTTCAGGAAGGCTCCTCTGCTGCCCCTGGAGATGGAGTTATAATATATATATATAAATAAGATGGTGTCTTATTTATGTTTAGGGTTTAGAAGCAGCATTCGTGCAGAAAGTTCAACAGTGGAAATGGACACAGGTCACTACAGAGAGTTGTACATCACCAAGAGAAGACAGTGGCAGAAAGTTGAATGGCCTTTCTCACTGAGGCTGAGGCCTCCCAATGCCTAGAAGGAAGGAAAGGTAGAATATCTGGAATTTGACTAAATTGAAGACTGCAAATTTACCAAGAAGCTGTGTGGTCCTGGGGATGACTGATCCTTATCATTATTATTTGCAATTAGATGCACTAGAAGATTGAGATGGAAGCCAGTTTTAATTACAGGGATATGGTTCATGTCCCATTTTTGCAAATGGGTATATCTCTGGGAAAATCACATGAGTTGCTATGCCACACAGTTATTGGCAAAAGGTAATAATGGTGGAGAGAAAGCTAATTTTGTGCAGTGTCCGTGGCTTCCAGACAGTCACCTTACTTTTATGTGTGTCATCAAGTAGGAAGCAAGTCTAAGACATGTTCTAAGGAGACCTCTGGTGATGAGAGGACAGCTATCCCTAACATAGTGGCAGGAGTGCCAATCTGTGTGTGTGTGTGTGTATGTGTGCACACGCACGTGTTCGCATGCACATGTTCCTATTCTTTTCTATATTTGTGTTAGTCTCACTCCATAATTTCTAGGATCAGTCTTCTACTTCCTTTTTATGCACCCCCCATACCCCACCCACTCTCAACTGTCAAAGTGAAAGATAGTCATCTGTAATTAAGGTTACCTGGATGAGAAACTGAATATACATGTGGGGCCAGATCACATATGCCAATAGAACTCTGTACAACCTCTGCAGCAACCTGCCAGGAAAGCCAAACCACAACCTCTGCAGGAATCAGCCAAGAGTAGTCAGGACTTGGTCAATGACTGCTAGCTTCCCTGAGTTTTGCCCCCTGCTCCCAAATCAGGACCAACTGGAAAAAGCCAAACCAATCACACAGGATGTCCCACTTCTAGTTCCCCTGCCCCCAGCCTCCCATGCCAACAGCCTCTTATCATGACACTTTCCCTTTTTTCCTATAAGCTTTCCCTCTCCTCTCCCTGCCTTTGAGTCTCAGCCAAGTGCAAATGATGGTGGCTGACTTCCTTGTTCTAGCAAGTGCTGAATAAATAGCCTCTGCTTGTTCTCATTTGGATGGCCTTTGTTTATTTCCGCACAGAGAACCTCTGACTCCTGCTCTTGCCAACAGAGGAACACACAGGAGCTGAGAGGTTGAAAAAGCTATAACTTTCCTCCTTTATTGCTCTTCTCTTATACTTTTGGGTTGGAAAATCTGGTGCCAGATTTGGCTAACAAAAATCGTAGAAAATGATTTGTCTGATAAATAAATAGTTCCATTCACTGGTTATACAACTTTTGATAATTGGGGTGCGACATGGAGCAAGTTTTCAATGTACATCTTTATTTTTATCCATTTATTAAAATTTTATTCTTATTTTTGATTATTATCAGCCAAACATATACCTAAGATGATGTGTCCACCATTGAGAAGATGAAATATCCTCTTGCCAACACTGATGACTACCTGGGACAGTTGGATAGCAGTGGAGAGGAAGTGGCTGAGATTCTATGGAAGGAGACATACCTGGACCTGAGTCCTGGCCTCAAAACTCACCGGGTGTGTGAGCCTGTCTCATCATTTATAAACGGGCTTATCGAGTATGTCTACTTTGTGTGTTTTTTTTGTGTGTGTGTGAGAACTGACTAAAAGTACAGTTAGTAATACATTAAAAAACACAACATATTGTGATATGGTAATTTATAACAAGAAGTACATATTTGGTCTTAATCTCCATTTCTGGCCCAGAGCTCCTAAAATCATTGGAATTCCTAAATGATGAGTGTGATAAATGTGCTTGATATTCATAACAAACCCTTTTCAAACTCACCTGAATTTATATTAATGAGGCGATTTTTTTGGAGAGCCCCTAGATAACCATAGAATGGAAGCTTGTTGCTGGGGAAATGAACCATGTGATTAAATGTTGGCATTTTCAGTCTCAACCCCCTGACCTCAGAGGCGGGAAAGGGGCTGGCAGTTGAGCCAATCACCAATAGCCAATGATTTAATGTCTGTGTAATGAAGTCTTCATAAATCCCCAAAAGGATGGGGTTTGGAAAGCTTTCAGGTTGCTGAACCAGAACACATCCTTGTGCACAGCTCTAGCTTCATGGAAACAGCTCTTATGTATACCTCCATCTGACTATTCATTCATATCCTTCAATATCCTTTGTAATAAACTGGTAATCTTACTAGTAATCTAGTAATCATTCATATCCTTCAATATCCTTTGTAATAAACTGGTAATCTCAGTTCTGTGAGATGCTCTAGAAAATTAGTCAAACTCAAGAAAGGGGACATGGGAACCTCTGATTTATCACCAATTAGTCAGAAGCACAGGTAACAGCCTGGACTTGTGATTGGTGCCTGAAGTGGGGGCAGTCTTGGGGGCTGAGCCCTTAACCTGTGGGATCTGATACTGTCTCCAGGTAGATGGTGTCAGAATCAAGTTGAATCTGTGGGACACCCTGACAGTGTCTGTGGATAATTAATTGTTTGGTGGTGTTGGAAAAACACAAAATGGATATATCAATATGGAATGTTAAATGCTGCTACTATTACTATCACTCCATATTGTGAACAAATAATTAGTGAGGACAAATGATGTCCACAAGGATGACTTGCCTGTCTTACCATGAAATAATGATCTTTGTCTTTCTGTTTTTATTTTCTGTAAGTTATAATTTTGGGATTTTTTAACATGGTCTCAGAACCAATAACATCAAGATGTTTTACAATTTGCTGAAAACAAGAAATGCCTTGGGCATATTTGGCAGTAATTATTAGCCTCTGGAATGTTTGGGGGTTATAGGGGTAATGATGTAATACTGGAACTTGAACAGGTCTCCCAGGATCCCCCTGCCCCCTGACTCTGAGATGCAGATGCATCTTAGGGGCAAGAAGCATGAGATAACTGTCTGCAGACAAAGTGCTGGTAGTTAGTGGGGTCACTTATTTATATCCATGGGGAGCTAAGAAAGTCTGGAAGTCACTAAATATCTTTGCATCTTCTGCTGGGGTCTAGCCTCCCTAATAGTTTGTGTATATTGGCAATATACCTTCTTAGAAGGTTAAAGAAAGAAAACTAACTAGAACTTCTTATAGCCCCATAGCTCCTAATTGTTCTTTTGTTGGAGACGCTTATTGGTTTGGAACAAGTCCCTGGCAGAGTCTGCTCTTTGGGCCTTTCAGATGACCCTCCATTGTTGATGTGGACATGACTGTCTGCCTTAAGTCCTGGTTGTCAGGGTTCTCCACTGTAAAGTTACTCTTCCCCACTTCATTTCCATACTGCAGTCTTTGCAAAGGAGGCACTCCGTGTGGCCCATATTGAAGGGGTGGGAAGCTATGTTCCACATGCTTGACAGTGGAGTGTCTACATAAATATTAGAAATCTTTCTGCGAAGGGGATTTGTCTTTTCTTCCCCATTTATTTATTGATTCATTCAGTCCTTAATATCATTATGGCTCATGGGTGTTTATTTAAATTTGGGTTATAATCCAACACTGCTTTATTTTGTTGCTCAAATGTTGCCAGCTTTGGGCGGTGGGAGCTCTTTTAGTTGGCTGCTGTGTCCTGTGTCCCTTCAGCATACACCATCATTTTTTTAAAAAAACAAAAAACAAAAAACACTTTCTTACTTTCTGGCACTACAAGATATTCCAGGCTTATCTTGTGTGCTTCCCCATGCCCACACCAGCCATTTCTCCACAGAGTCCTTGTTCCTTTTATTGCAGAATGGCAATAGAAATCAATATCTGGGTGCTAAATGTGCTCATTGATACTGGAGGGTGGTTGATTCTAGGACTTGTCAGCAGACAGAGCAAAGAGATGTATGTATATATACTAGCCTGTGTATACACGTCTATAAATACTTCTACAATCATATTAATCATATCTATATTAAGCTAAACATGAGTTTATACTAATATCTACAACTCCGGTCCATTACTACATGGATCCTTATAGCCCTCCTTCCCTTGCTTATTGGTAAACTCCCACTCCAACAGTGAGAGTACTGGCTCCCACTGTCTGCCATTCATTCATTGTTCAACTCTGGTATACATGTGTTACAGAATCAGAATTGTGAACCCATACTCTCCTGGGATACAAACAGTGCTTACATGCAGTTCCTTTTGCCTTTAGTCTAACAGACATCACACATTTATAGAGTTATTTAGGTCAGCATCTTTCTCTCACCCCTTCAGGGAGATTGTTTCATATATTTGTAGCACAGTTAGATTGCTTGGCAAATTCTAGATTCCATCCTGGGATTCCACAACCTCCTAAATTATTTTTTTTAAGTTTGCACAATTAACATTCATTCTTTGTGCTTTAAAGTTTGTGACATTTTGGCAAATGGATAGCGTCATGTATCTATGATTACAGTATTGTACAGAATAGTTTTACTGCCCTAAAAATCCCCCATGCTTTGCCTATTCAACTTCCCACCTGAAATTCCTGACAAAGTCTGATCTTTTTAAAGTCTCTATAAAGCTGCTATAAACATTCATGTGCATGTTTTGTGTGTGCATAAGTTTTCAGGTCAGTTGGTTAAATACTTAGGAGTACAACTGATGAATTTTATGGTAAGTCTACATTTAGCTTTGTATGAAACTGCCTAACTGTCTTCCAGTGTGGCTGTTGCGTTTTGCATCCTTTTCAGCAATGGGTATTGCCAGTTTTGAGGATTTTGGTCACCCTTGTAGGATGCAGTGGTTTCTCATTACATTTTAATTTGAAATTCTCTAATGTCAGGGTTGAACATCTTTCTTAAGGTTATTTGCCACTTGTATATCTTCAGTAATGTGGCTTTTCAGATTTTTTGGCCTATTTTTAAATTGGATTGTTTCTTATTACTGGGTTTTAAGAGTTTTTTTTTTTTTTTTGTATATTTTGGATACAAATCAGATATGTGTTTTGCAAATATTTTCTACCTAACTGTGGCTTGCCTTTTCATTTTTTAAAAATTCTTTTGAATAATAAATTTTTAAATTTTAATGAAGTCCAACTTATAATTTTTCTTTCATGGATCATGCTTTTGATGTTGACCAAGCCCAAGGTTTTCCTAGATTTTCTCCTTTTTTTTTCCCAGAAGTTTTAAAGTTTCAACATTTTACATTTAGGTCTACAGTGTGTTTTGATTTAAGTACTGGTCCTTTCTATACTCTCAGCTCCATTTGCTTCTGTCTGACTCTCCTGGAGGCAGTACCATGCCATGTTTCTGAAACTGTGTTCTCATGGGCACTGGGTCTTGGACATGTGAATATCTGCTAAATGGAAATGAAATTTTCATCATCAAACAGATCTGCAACGTTAGATTTATCGAGATTAGGCACATTCCTTGCTGTGAAATGCATCAGATGCTTCAGTATGCTTATGTGCATTAGGAATCTTCATACCAAGGGTATAGTGGTCAATTTTCCCAAACTTTTTGACTCTAAGAATAATGGTCGTATATCTCTTTTCCCATTTGAGTCCTGTTGCCTGGCATATTAACATCTTCTCCTTTCACTTTCAAAAGTATCTTGGTTGGGTGATCCACTACAGAGTGACTCTAAATATTGAATCTCTTTTCTCGTGGAATACTTCTCCAGTATCTCATAGGACAGTTTGGGGGAGAAAACAGTTCTAATTTATTAGAATGGATTTTTTCCCCCCCTACATTCCTTATTCTCAGTAGAAGGGATCTGGATCTTCCTTTGACTGTGCCATTTTTAAAAGACACTCTTTCTTAGAATTGCTACTTTTCCCTCATCACCCTCTGCTCAAACCCAAGAAGCAAGTTGGTACACTGTCTTCCACCTGCTTCCAGATCATTAGCCCTCTGTTACTTCCCAATAACCTCTTTTATTTGGACTTTTTTGGTTATCTTTCTCACCATCCTTCACCCATTTTTAGTATGTTTCTTGCCATTCCATAATGACATTCCAGAATGTCTTTAGCATTCCATAACCCTCTATCCACTCACAGTCATGTCTATCTAACTCCCTCAGTGATGTCATGCACAGGAGCCTCAGCACTGATAATCTTCATCAAGTCTGGCCCCATCATTTTGATTTTGCACCTTCATTCCTTCCTTGGACCATTATCCAGAGATAACTGTCAGATGTAGACTTCTCTTTTAGCCCATCCTTTCCATCAAATCTGATCTACATCACACTAGCTTAACCAATACCACCAAAGATCCTCATGTTAGGTGGCCTTCTCTAGAACACACTCCACTTATGCTCCCACGAGAAAAAAATCACAAAACTAGGCTGATTTGTTCAATGGTTCATTGAGCTGCGCCATTAACACTTTACCTATTGCCTGCCTCCCATGGTGGCAGTTACACATGAGGAACATTGCCACCTAGTGGCAAGTACATTATACTTTTCCAATTATAATAAAATTGTTCCTTGTAAATTCTAAATAATAGATACCCAAATTTACAAATGACACAACATCCATTAAATGAGGACCATTTCTACTATACAATTTAAACATATATGTTTTTAAATAAATTACAAAATCACAACTTTTGACATTCAGGTTCTTCAATTACGCCTTGCTTTCCTGAATAGACCTACTAATTGCTGGAAGTTACATTTTTTTTCCTAAAGCTATATTTTCTCTTAGATGATCCTGGATAAACTCTGCCACCTCTCCACAAAAAGAGAACATCTTAAAATAATTCTCAGTCCTCTTTAGTTTTCTATTATCCTTTATTATGGATTACTTGTCACTCATTTCCTGCAAACTACCTACCTTTTAGACTCTTAAATCAAAATGAAATAGGATAAATAATATTATAAAATTTAATGCTATAATTTTTCACTTAATATGTTTTTTACATAGGATATTTTTTTCTTACTGTCTAACATGATTTTATATTAAATACTGTATATCAGGGGACAATCTTGTTGAATTAGACCAGTCCTCAAAGCCCTGACCAGGCAGATGCTGAATGACCACTCAGATTCTGTGTAAAGCGTTTTCCTTTTCATCTACAAAGAGCAGACTGAGGATGCCTGAGACTGGGATATAAGTGCCAACAACAGGCTTCCTCATGTCCTAGCCATAGCTCGCGCAGAGCATGATGTCATGCAGACTGTCAAGTGAAGAACCCTAAGTTACCCACCAACTTTTAGGGCATGTGGCTGGAAGAGGGCCTCAGCAGGGCTGAGTGGTTTCTGTTTCAAGAAAGAAGTCTGTCCCTTGTTTCACCACGATCATGTGCCTCTGTGCTCTGTTGCTTCCTGTGTCCCAGACCTTGGCAGCCAGACAAATGTGAAAACTTGGCAGAGAATTTGAAAGGTGTTTGGAATCAACACATCTATCTTCCAGATTAAAAATACATCAATGAAAACCTAGAGCACTCACGGGCTTTCTCAGCAGACACTACTTTGTTTTTTCCTGAAAGTTTTCATCAAGTGGTTTGCTGCTTTCTAGGGATGCCAGCCTATATGACCAGCATCAATCAGTGATTTGGTGGAGACATAATAGCTAATGAAGTAGTGTTCCAAAACATACAGGATCCATTCAAAACAAAGAAGACAGAAATAAGAGTCATTTGCTCAAATGACAGGGTTTGTGAGTGTCCTGAGCCCTAAATTCATGTTTAATTTGCTGTATACAGAGAATTGTCACTGATATGTCTTTCTTCCCTTTGACACATTGTCCTGTACATATTTCCACTTTCCTTACAAGCATGTGCTCATTACAGGCATACCTCTTTTTATTGCTCTTCCCTTTATTGCACTTTGCAGATACTGTGTTTTTCATAAAATGAAGGTTTGTGGCAACCCTGAGTTGAGCAAGTGTGTCAGCACCATTTTCCCAACAGTATTTGCTCTGTCACATTTTGGTAATTCTCACAATATTTCAAACTTTTCATTATCATTATATTTGTTATGGTGATCAGTGATTACAATTTGCTGAGAGCTTAGATGATAGTTTACATTTTTTAGCAATAAAATATTTTTAAATTAAGGTATGTACATTTTTTTAGACATAATGCTATCGCATGCTTAATAGACTACAGTATAGTGTAAACATAACTTTTGTATACACTGGGAAACCAAAACACTCATTTGACTCAGTTTATTGCAATGGTTTAGAACTGAACCCACAATATCTCTGGGGTATGTCTGTAATTCACAGTTGGTAAAATGTAATTGTTAAAAACAAAATTATAAGCCTGTTAAAATTCATTTTCATAATAAGACAGTTGTCTTGGTGGAAATTCCCATTCTGGAGTCAATCAAGAGTGTGAACTTCTTATACTATTTCACCCTTGTGTGCTCAAGTCTGCATGTGTCTCTGTGCCTCTATTAGAGGACAGTGTAGACCTGCTTGTGTAAATCCCATCTTTGGGGATCAAGATTTTCTCACTGTCAAAAGAGCAGCTTCAGGGAAACCACATCCTACTTAAGTCAAATGAAAATTGGTGATGGCTGCAGCATATTTCTAAAACTTATAAATCGGTTTACTTACAAATTTTATCTTTTCTTAAATTACATGAAGTTAATAAATCTATTTACACAGGTGTATATGGGAATCCATCCCAGTTATTTTAAAGATCATACAGATCATACCCTGAGCCTTCTGTGTTGGGTGTGACCAGGTTATTTACACACACACAGTAAATGGGTTTGTTTTTTCATGTCTGCCCAGTACAGGACACACACAGATGCTGGGTGTCCACAGCTTTTCCCACATGGGTCTCTTGCCCAGATGTGTGGCTGGCTGGAATGATAATGCTGATAAAGAGAGTAATTATATTCTTTAGCTTACTTGATGAAAGACTGAGGTGAGGGCTAAGAATGGTCATGGTGCCATTCATTTGGACAGGAGGTGCAAGTCAGTGTGTCCAGTGTTCATTGTAGATCAGTTAGATGTTCACTGTAGCTTGCTCTGTGAACATTTACACCCCCTTACTCTCTTGAATTTTGCACTTCAGTGCACTGGGTTGTTACTCTGTCTCACTCAGGTGCTGCAGAGTGGGACATAGTAGAACCTGTTTTTCTGGGAACTTGTCACGTACCTTCCTCCTTTGGGCAAATTCCACTTTCCTTGATTATGCTGGGGCTGCCCATTGCAGAGCCATGCTTTCACCCGAGTCAGGCCAGTCAGCGTGCCCCATCCCTCTTGCCATAGGATTGGTTCAGGTGAGAACAGGTGACCTAAGCCCTGTCAGTCTTAACAATGTTTTTCAAATTGAAAATTGAGAAAAGGTGTTTTGCCTTTTATATCATAAATTGGAGGCCACAATGCCTAGGGGGAAAAATGCAGCTAAGAAGCTCAATAGAAACAAAAAGAGACAAGAGACACAGTATTCTGATAGGTTTTGTTTGGGTCCATTATTTTTTCAGGAAATCTGTTCCATAAGAATCACTGGGTCAAATTCTCTACAAACTATTCCCATTAGCTTTGCTAATCTTGGCCTTTGCAATTAGGTCATAAGTATATAGGATTGTATTGTGAAATTGTTTAATCATTTTTAAATATTTAATTATTTTATATTTATATATTTATATATTTATATTTACCATATATGTATGTATATATACACACACACATATATATATACACACACACACATGCATGTGTGCATGTATTTTACAAAATCTTCCTCATGTATTTAACGATTTATTGCACCTGTGGTGTGCTAGGAGCTGGCCCCTCAGGAAGGAAATACCCAGCATCCGTGACTATATTTATAGAGTTTATAGTCCAGGAAGGGACACATGTTTAATCATAAAATCAATCAAATCACATAACCCAAATACAAATTGTGTTTAATTCTTATGATCTATTTATCTCAAAAGAAATGTGGTCAGACAGTTAACGTAGCCATGAATATGGGTCTTCCTTGGTGCTGCTGAACTGGAGTAAATACATAGCTGCAGTAATAACTTTGGGTTGTTATTATTTCATTGTATCTTATTTATTCCTTGTTGTTCTGGGTGCAAGCAGACATAAAATTTCAATGAATACTGACAATTATATGGATTACCTGATGCTTAAGACAATTATATGGATTACCTGATGCTTAAGTTACCATACTATTCAGGGAAAAGATGCTAGTATTAAAAGCTCAAGTCAGATAAAATTCTAATCCAAATTATCTAATCTAATAAATATGTGCTTGCTATCCTCATTTAATCACTATCTACTTGTTTCATTTTTCAGATAGAAACATTCATAATACTTAATCAATTCTTTCTCATGTCTCATACCTCACAGCTATACAAATTGTCCTATATTATTTACTTATTTTTTTTTAATTTTTTTATTGTTCTGTTAATCCCCATACATTACATCATTAGTTTTAGATATAGTGTTCCATGATTCATTGTTTCTGCATAACACCCAGTGCTCCATGCAGAACGTGCCCTCCTCAATACCGATCACCAGGCTAACCCATCCTCCCACCCCCCTCCCCTCTAGAACCCTCAGTTTGTTTTTCAGAGTCCATCGTCTCTCATGGTTCTTCTCCCCCTCCGATTTCTCCCCCTTCATTCTTCCCCTCCTGCTACATTCTTCTTCTTCTTTTATCTTTCTTAACATATATTGCATTATTTGTTTCAGAGGTACAGATCTGAGATTCAACAGTCTTGCACAATTCACAGCGCTTACCAGAGCACATACCCTCCCCAGTGTACATCACCCAGTCACCCCATCCCTCCCACCCCACCCCCCACTCCAGCAGCCCTCAGTTTGTTTCCTGAGATTAAGAATTCCTCATATCAGTGAGGTCATATGATACATGTCTTTCTCTGTTTGACTTATTTCGCTCAGCATAATACCCTCCAGTTCCATCCACGTCCTTGCAAATGGCAAGATCTCATTCCTTTTGATGGCTGCATAATATTCCATTGTATATATATGCCACATCTTCTTTATCCATTCATCTGTTGATGGACATCTTGGCTCTATCCACAGTTTGGCTATTGTGGACATTGCTGCTATAAACATCGGGGTGCACGTACCCTTTCGGGTCCCTACTTTTGTATCTTTAGGGTAAATACCCAGGAGTGCAATTGCTGGATCATATGGCAGCTCTATTTTCAACTTTTTGAGGAACCTCCATACTGTTTTCCAGAGTGGCTGCACCAGCTTGCATTCCCACCAACAGTGGAGGAGGGATCCCCTTTCTCCGCATCCCCGCCAACATCTGTCATTTCCTGACTTGTTAATTTTAGCCATTCTGACTGGTGTGAGGTGGTATCTCATTGAGGTTTTGATTTGGATTTCCCTGATGCCGAGCGATATTGAACACTTTTTCATGTGTCTGTTGGCCGTTTGGATGTCTTCTTTGGAAAAATGTCTGTTCATGTCTTCTGCCCATTTCTTGATTGGATTCTTTGTTCTTTTGGTGTTGAGTTTGATGAGTTCTTTATAGATTTTGGATACTAGCCCCTTATCTGATATGTCATTTGCAAATATCTTCTCCCATTCTGTCAGTTGTCTTTTGGTTTTGTTGACTGTTTCCTTTGCCTTGCAAAAGCTTTTTATCTTGATCAAGTCCCAATAGTTCATTTTTGCCCTTGCTTCCCTTGCCTTTGGCGATGTTTCTAGGAAGAAGCTGCTGCGGCTGAGGTCGAAGAGGTTGCTGCCTGTGTTCTCCTTTAGGATTTTGATGGACTCCTGTCTCACATTGAGGTCTTTCAACCATTTGGAGTCTATTTTTGTGTGTGGTGTAAGGAAATGGTCCAGTTTCATTCTTCTGCATGTGGCTGTCCAATTTTCCCAACACCATTTGTTGAAGAGACTGTCTTTTTTCCATTGGACATTCTTTCCTGCTTTGTCAAAGATGAGTTGACCATAGAGTTGAGGGTCCCTTTCTGGGCTCTCTATTCTGTTCCATTGATCTATGTGTCTGTTTTTGTGCCAATACCATACTGTCTTGATGATGACAGCTTTGTAGTAGAGCTGGAAGTCCGGAATTGTGATGCCGCCAGCTTTGCTTTTCTTTTTCAACATTCCTCTGGCTATGCAGGGTCTTTTCTGGTTCCATACAAATTTTAGGATTATTTGTTCCATTTCTTTGAAGAAAGTGGATGGTATTTTGATGGGGATTGCATTGAATGTGTAGATTGCTCTAGGTAGCATTGACATCTTCACAATATTTGTTCTTCCAATCCATGAGCCTGGAACGTTTTTCCATTTCTTTGTGTCTTCCTCAATTTCTTTCATGAGTATTTTATAGTTTTCTGAGTACAGATCCTTTGCCTCTTTGATTAGATTTATTCCTAGGTATCTTATGGTTTTGGATGCAATTGTAAATGGGATCGACTCCTTAATTTCTCTTTCTTCTGACTTGTTGTTGGTGTATAGGAATGCCACTGACTTCTGTGCATTGATTTTATATCCTGCCACTTGACTGAATTCCTGTATGAGTTCTAGCAGTTTTGGGGTGGAGTCTTTGGGATTTTCCACATAAAGTATCATATCATCTGCAAAGAGTGAGAGTTTGACTTCTTCTTTGCCAATTTGGATGCCTTTGATTTCTTTTTGTTGTCTGATTGCTGTGGCTAGGACTTCTAATACTATGTTGAATAGCAGTGGTGATAGTGGACATCCCTGCCGCGTTCCTGACCTTAGGGGGGAAGCTCTCTGTTTTTCCCCATTGAGAATGATATTCGCTGTAGGTTTTTCATAGATGGCTTTTATGATATTGAGGTATGTACCCTCTATGCCTGTACTCTGAAGAGTTTTGATTAAGAAAGGATGCTGTACTTTGTCAAATGCTTTTTCTGCATCTATTGAGAGGATCATATGATTCTTGTTCTTTCTTTTGTTAATGTATTGTATCACGTTGATTGATTTATGGATGGTGAACCAACCTTGCAGCCCAGGGGTAAATCCCACTTGGTCGTGGTGAATAATCCTTTTAATGTACTGTTGGATCCTGTTGGCTAGTATTTTGGTGAGAATTTTTGCATCCATGGTCATCAGGGATATTGGTCTGTAGTTCTCCTTTTTGATGGGGTCTTTGTCTGGTTTTGGGATCAAGGTAATGCTGGCCTCATAAAATGAGTTTGGAAGTTTTCCTTCCATTTCTATTTTTTGGAACAGTTTCAGAAGGATAGGTATTAACTCTTCTTGAAATGTTTGGTAGAATTCCCCTGGGAAGCCATCTGCCCCTGGGCTTTTGTGTTTTGGGAGATTTTTGATGACTGCTTCTATTTCCTTAGTGGTTATAGGTCTGTTCAGGTTTTCTATTTCTTCCTGGTTCAGTTTTGGTAGTTGATACATCTCTAGGAATGCATCCATTACTTCCAGGTTATCTAATTTGCTGGCATAGAGTTGCTCATAATATGTTCTTATAATTGTTTGTATTTCTTTGGAGTTGGTTGTGATTTCTCCTCTTTCATTCACGATTTTGTTGATTGGGTCATTTCTCTTTTCTTTTTGATAAGTCTGGCCAGGGGCTTATCAATCTTGTTAATTCTTTCAAAGAACCAGCTCCTAGTTTCGTTGATCTGTTGTACTGTTCTTTTGGCTTCTATTTCATTGATTTCTGCTCTGATCTTTATTATTTCTCTTCTCCTGCTGGGTTTAGGCTTTATTTGCTGTTCTTTCTCCAGCTCCTTTAGGTGTAGGGTTAGGTTGTGTACTTGAGACCTTTCTTGCTTCTTGAGAAAGGCTTGTATTGCTATATACTTTCCTCTTAGGACTGCCTTTGCTGTATCCCAAAGATTTTGAACAGTTTGTTTTAATTTTCATTGGTTTCCATGAATTTTTTTAATTCTTCTTTAATTTCCTGGTTGACCCATTCATTCTTCAGTAGGATGCTCTTTAGCCTCCATGTATTTGAGTTCTTTCCAACTTTCCTCTTGTGATTGAGTTCTAGTTTCAAAGCATTGTGGTCTGAAAATATGCAGGGGATGATCCCAATCTTCTGGTACCAGTTGAGACCTGAATTATGACTAGGATGTGATCTATTCTGGAGAATGTTCCATGGGCACTAGAGAAGAATGTGTATTCCGTTGCTTTGGGATGGAATGTTCTGAATATGTCTGTGAAGTCCATTTGGTCCAGTGTGTCATTTAAAGTCTTTATTTCCTTGTTGATCTTTTGCTTAGACAATCTGTCCATTTCAGTGAGGGGGGTGTTAAAGTCCCCACTATTATTGTATTGTTGTCAATGTGTTTCTTTGCTTTTGTTATTAATTGCCTTATATAATTGCCTGCTCCCATGTTAGGGGCATAGATATTTACAATTGTTAGATCTTCTCGTTGGATAGACCCTTTAAGTAGGATATAGTGTCCTTCCTCATCTCTTATTACAGTCTTTGGTTTAAAATCTAATTTGTCTGATATAAGGATTGCCACCCCAGCTTTCTTTTGGTGTCCATTAGCATGGTAAATGGTTTTCCACCCCCTCACTTTCAATCTGGGGGTGTCTTTGGGTCTAAAATGAGTCTCTTGCAGACAGCATATGGATGGGTCTTGTTTTTTAATCCAATCTGATAGCCTGTGTCTTTTGATTGGGGCATTTAGCCCATTTACATTCAGGGTAACTATTGAAAGATAGGAATTTAGTGCCATTGTATTGCCTGTAAAGTGACTGTTACTGTATATTGTCTGTGTTCCTTTCTGGTCTATGTTGCTTTTAGGCTCTCTCTTTGCTTAGAGGACCCCTTTCAAGATTTCTTGTAGGGCTGGTTTCGTGTTTGCAAATTCCTTTAGTTTTTGTTTGTCCTGGAAGCTTTTTATCTCTCCTTCAATTTTCAATGACAGCCTAGCTGGATATAGTATTGTTGGCTGCATATTTTTCTCATTTAGTGCTCTGAATATGTCCTGCCAGTCCTTTCTGGCCTGCCAGGTCTCTGTGGATAAGTCTGTTGCCAATCTAATGTTTCTACCATTGTAGGTTACAGATATCTTCTCCTGAGCTTCTTTCAGGATTTTCTCTTTGTCTCTGAGACTCGTAAGTTTTATTATTAGATGTCGGGGTGTTGACCTATTTTTATTGATTTTGAGAGGGGTTCTCTGTGCTTCCTGGATTTTGATGCCTGTTTCCTTCCCCAAATTAGGGAAGTTCTCTGCTCTAATTTGCTCCATTATACCTTCTGCCCCTCTCTCTCTTTCTTCTTCTTCTGGGATCCCAATTATTCTAATGTTGTTTCGTCTTATGGTATCGTTTATCTCTCGAATTCTGCCCTCGTGATCCAGTAGTTGTTTATCTCTCTTTTTCTCAGCTTCTTTATTTTCCATCATTTGGTCTTCTATCTCACTGATTCTTTCTTCTGCCTCATTTATCCTAGCAGTTAGCGCCCCCATATTTGATTGCACCTCATTAATAGCCGTTTTGATTTCTACTTGGTTAGATTTTAGTTCTTTTATTTCTCCAGAAAGGGTTTCTCTAATAACTTCCATGCTTTTTTCAAGCCCAGCTAGTATCTTTCAAGTGATGATTCTGAACTCCACATCTGACATCGTACTAATGTCCGTATTGAGTAGGTCCCTGGCAGTCGGCACTACCTCTTGTTCTTTCTGTTGAGGTGATTTTTTCCATCTTGTCATTTTGTGCAGAGGAGAATAGATGAATGAGAGAACAAAATGCTAGCAGGGTAACAACGTCCCCAGAAAATATACTCTAAACAAATCAGAAAAGACCTGAAGCAGTGGGAAAAGAAAGGGAAAGAGAGAAAAAAGAAAAGGAAAGAAAAAAAGAAAAAAGAAAAAGATAGATAAAAACAAACAAAAGCAGAACAAAACTAAACAAAACAAAAACAGAATGTGATCAAATATGATCAGGCTGGATTATAGATCATTCCACACACTAGATTTTGGGTGTATTTTGGTCTGTTAAAAGAAAGTCCCTCCCAAAATTTTAAAGAAAGAAAAACTTATATATGTACAAAAATAAGGGTTGATATGATGAAGGGATGGAATATGACTGTAAAGTTGGAAATTATAAAAAATTTTAAAAAGGGATTTGATAAGTTGTTTGAAAAAAGAAAGAAGAGGATTAAAAAAAAAAAAGAAAGAAAAAAGGGAGAGAATGTGATCAGGCAGGGGAGTAGAAAAAAACCATACACTAGAGATTTAGAGTATATTTTGATCTGTTAGAAGAAACTATCTCAAGATTTTAAAGAGAGAACAACTTATATATATATGCCAAAAATACCTATGAAGGGATAGAATATGACTTTAAAAATGAAAAATAAAAATGTTTTTTTTTAAAAAGGGATTGATAAGATGTTGGTTGAAAAAGGGAAAAAAAATTCAAAAAAAAAGTAAAAGGAAAAAAGAAAAAAAGACAGTTAAAAAAAATAATTAACTTTGAAAGACTAAAGAATCATGGTAAAAAAGCCATGAATTCTATGTGCAGTATTCCCCTAGCGCTGGAGTTCTGCCGTTCTCATTGATCGGTAAACTTGGTCTTGGGGGGCTGTTCTCGCTGATCTTCTGGGGGAGGGGCCTGTTGCCGTGGTTCCCAAATGTCTTTGCCGGAGGCAAAATTGCCCCACCCTTGCCTCTCCGTGGTTCTATCACTTGCCAGAAGCGGCCGACGGAGGCCCCTCCCCCGCCGTCTATCCTCCCGAATATCGCCTCGGATTCACTTCTCCGCACGTCCTACCTTCCAGAAAGTGGTCGCTTTTCTGTTCAGAGAGTTGTTGCTATTCTTTTCTTCGATCTCCTGTTGAGTTTGTAGGTGTTCAGAATGGTTTGATCCCTATCCAGCTGAATTCCTGAGAGGAGACGAAATCCAGGTCTCCTACTCCTCCACCATCTTGCTCCGCCCCTACTCCATGATTCTTTAGTCTTTCAAAGTTAATTTTCTTTTAACTGTCTTTTATTTTTTTTTCTTTTTTCCCTTTTTCAACCAACATCTAATCAGTCCCTTTTTTAAAAAACATTTTTATTTTTCATTTTTAGAGTCATATTCTATCCCTTCAGAGTAGTTACCCTTATTTTTGGCATATATATATAAGTTGTTCTCTCTTTAAAATTTTGAGATACAGTTTCTTCTAACAGATCAAAATATACCCTAAATCTCTAGTGTATGGATTTGTTCTAGTCTCCTGCTTGATCACATTCTCTCCCCCTTTTTTTTTTAAATCCTCTTCTTTCTTTTTTCAAACAGCTTCTTATCTTATCAATTCCTTTTATAAAATCTTTTATAATTTTCATCTTTACAGTCATATTCCATCCCTTCATCGTATCAACCCTTATTTTTGTACATGTATAAGTTCTTCTTTCTTTAAAATTTTGGGAGGCACTTCCTTCTAACAGACCAAAATACACCCAAAATGTAGTATGTGGCACTGATCTATGCACCAGCCTGATCATATTTGATCATATTCTGGTTTTTTTTTGATCTGTTTTTGTTTGTTTTTATCTTTATCTTTTCCTTTTTTTTCCGTTTTCTTTTTGCTTTCTTTCCCTTACTTTTCCCCCAGTTTCAGGTCTTTTCTGATTTGCTTAGAATACATTGTCTGGGGACGTTGTTACCCTGTTAACAATTTGTTCTCTCATTCATCTATTCTCCTCTGGACAAAATGACAAGAGGGAAAAATCACCTCAACAAAAAGAACAAGAGGTAGTACCGACTGCCAGGGACCTACTCAATACGGACATTAGTACGATGTCGGACCTAGAGTTCAGAATCATGATTTTAAAGATACTAGCTGGGTTTGAAAAAAGCATGGAAGTTATCATGAAGGCAGAATTCGAGAGATAAGCGATACCATAAGACAAAACAACATTAGAATAATTGGGATCCCAGAAGAAGAAGAAAGAGAGAGAGGGGCAGAAGGTATATTGGAGCAAATTATAGCACAGAACTTCCCTAGTTTGGGGAAGGAAACAGACATCAAAATCCAGGAAGCAGAGAGAACCCCTCTCAAAATCAATAAAAATAGGTCAACACCCCGACATCTAATAGTAAAACATACGAGTCTCAGAGACAAAGAGAAAATCCTGAAAGCAGCTCGGGAGAAGAGATCTGTAACCTACAATGGTAGAAACATTTGATTGGCAACAGACCTATCCACAGAGACCTGGCAGGCCAGAAAAGACTGGCATGATATATTCAGAGCACTAAATGAGAAAAATAGGCAGCCAAGAATAATATACCCAGCTAGTCTGTCATTGAAAATAGAAGGAGAGGTAAAAAGCTTCCAGGACAAACAAAAAATAAAGGAACTTGCATACATGAAACCAGCCCTACAAGAAATCTTGAAAGGGGTCCTCTAAGCAAAGAGAGAGCCTAAAAGTAACAAGGACCAGAAAGGAACACAGACAATATACAGTAACAGTCACCTTACAGGCAATACAATGGCACTAAATTCATATCTTTCCATAGTTACCCTGAATGTGAATGGGCTAAATGCCCCAATCAAAAGACACAGGCTATCAGATTGGATTAAAAAACAAGACCCATCCATATGCTGTCTGCAAGAGACTCATTTTAGACCCAAAGACACCCCCAGATTGAAAGTGAGGGGGTGGAAAACCATTTACCATGCTAATGGACACCAAAAGAAAACTGGGGTGGCAATCCTTATATCAGACAAATTAGATTTTAAACCAAAGACTGTAATAAGAGATGAGGAAGGACACTATATCCTACTTAAAGGGTCTATCCAATGAGAAGATCTAACAATTGTAAATATCTATGCCCCTAACATGGGAGCAGCCAATTATATAAGCCAATTAATAACAAAAGCAAAGAAACACATCGACAACAATACAATAATAGAAGGACTTTAACACCCCCCTCACTGAAATGGACAGATCATATAAGCAAAAGATCAACAAGGAAATAAAGACTTTAAATGACACACTGGACCAAATGGACTTCACAGACATATTCAGAACTTTCCATCCTAAAGCAAGAGAATACACATTCTTCTCTAGTGCCCATGGAACATTCTCCAGAATAGATCACATCCTAGGTCATAAATCAGGTCTCAACCGGTACCAAGAGATTGGGATTATTCCCTGCATAATTTCAGACCATAATGCTTTGAAACTAGAACTCAAGCACAAGAGTAAAGTCGGAAATAACTAATACATGGAGGCTAAAGAGCATCCTACTAAAGAATGAATGGGTCAACCAGGAAATTAAAGAAGAATTTAAAAAATTCATTGAAACCAATGAAAATGAAAACACAACTGTTCAAAATCTTTGGGATGCAGCAAAGGCAGTTCAAAGAGGAAAGTATATAGCAATACAAGCCTTTCTCAAGAAACAAGAAAGGTCTCAAATACACAACCTAACCCTACACCTAAAGGAGCTGGAGAGAGAACATCAAATAAGCCTAAACCCAGCAGGAGAAGAGAAATAATAAAGATCAGAACAGAAATCAATGAAATAGAAACTATAACAACAGTAGAACAGATCAATGAAACTAGGATCTGGTTCTTTGAAAGAAATAATAACATTGATAAACTCCTGGCCAGACTTATCAAAAAGAAAAGAGAAAGGACCCAAATCAAAAAAAAATCATGAATGAAAGAGGAGAGATCACAGCCAACACCAAGGAAATAAAAACAATTATAAGAACATATTATGAGGGCGCCTGGGTGGCTCAGTTGGTTAAGCGACTGCCTTCGGCTCAGGTCATGATCCTGGAGTCCCTGGATCGAGTCCCGCATCGGGCTCCCTGCTCGGCAAGGAGTCTGCTTCTCCCTCTGACCCTCCCCCCTCTCATGTGCTTGCTCTTTCTCATTCTCTCTCTCTCAAATAAATAAATAAAAAATCTTAAAAAAAAAAAAGGTACATATTATGAGCAACTCTATGCAAGCAAATTAGACAATATGGAAGAAATGGATGCATTCCTAGAGATGTATCAACTACCAAAATTGAACCAGGACGAAATAGAAAACCTGAACAGACCTATAACCACTAAGGAAATTGGCACAGTCATCAAAAATCTCCCAACAAACAAAAGCCCAGGGCCAGATGACTTCCCAGAAGAATTCCACCAAACATTTGAAGAAAAAATAATACCCATTCTTCTGAAACTGTTCCAAAAAATAGAAATGGAAGGAAAACTTCCAAACTCATTTTGTGAGTCCACCATTACCTTGATCCCCAAACCAGACAAAGAACCCACCCAAAAGGAGAATTATAGACCAATATTCTTAATGAACATGGATGCAAAAATTCTCACCAAAATACTAGCCAATAGGATCCAACAGTACATTAAAAGGATTTTTCACCAGGACCAAGTGGGATTAAGCCCTCGGCTGCAAGGGTGGTTCAACATCTGCAAATCAATCAACGTGATAAAATACATTAATAAAGGAAAGAACAAGAATCATATGATCCTCTCAATAGATGCAGAAAAAGCATTTGACAAAGTACAGCATCCTTTCGGATCAAAACTCTTCAGGGTATAGGGATAGAGGATACATACCTCAATATCATAAAAGCCATCTAAGAAAAAGCCACAGCGAATATCATTCTCAATGGGGAAAAACTGAGAGCTTTCCCCCTAAGGTCAGGAACACAGCAGGGATGTCCACTATCACCACTGCTATTCAACGTAGTATTAGAAGTCCTAGCCACAGCAATCAGACAGCAAAAAGAAATAAAAGGCATCTGAATCGGCAAAGAAGTCAAACTCTCACTGTTTGCAGACGATATGACACTTTATGTGGAAAACCCAAAAGACTCCACCCCAAAACTGCTAGAACTCATACTGGAATTCAGTAAAGTGGCAGGATATAAAATCAGTGCACAGAAATCAGTGGCATTCCTATACACCAGCAACAAGACAGAAGAAAGAGAACTGAAGGAGTTGATCCCATTTACAATTGCACCCAAAACCATAAGATACCTAGGAATAAATCTACCAAAGAGGAAAAGAATATGTACTCAGAAAACTATAAAATACTCATGAAAGAAATTGAGGAAGACACAAAGAAATGGAAAAATGTTCCATGCTCATGGATTGGAAGAACAAATATTGTGAAGATGTCAATGCTACCTAGAGCAATCTACACATTCAATGCAATCCCCATCAAAATACCATCCACTTTTTTCAAAGAAATGGAATAAATAATCCTAAAATTTGTATGGAACCAGAAAAGACCCCGCATAGCCAGAGGAATGTTAAAAAAGCAAAGCAAAGCTGGCGGCATCACAATTCTGGACTTCCAGCTGTATTACAAAGCTGTCATCATCAGGACAGTATGGTACTGGCACAAAAACAGACACATAGATCAATGGAACAGAATAGAGAGCCCAGAAATGGACCCTCAATTCTATGGTCAATTCATTTTTGACAAAGCAGGAAAGAATGTCCAATGGAAAAAAGACAGTGTCTTCAACAAATGGTGTTGGGAAAATTGGACAGCCACATGCAGAAGAATGAAACTGGACCATTTCCTTACACCACACACAAAAATAGACTCCAAATGGTTGAAAGACCTAAATGTGAGACAGGAGTCCATCCAAATCCTAAAGGAGAACACAGGCAGCAACCTCTTCTACCTCAGCCACAGCAACTTCTTCCTAGAAACATCGCCAAAGGCAAGGGAAGCAAGGGTCAAAATGAACTATTGGGACTTCATCAAGATAAAAGGCTTTTGCACAGCAAAGGACACAGTCAATAGCACCAAAAGACAACTGACAGAATGGGAGAAGATATTTGCAAATGACATATCAGATAAAGGGCTAGTATCCAAAATCTATAAAGAACTTATCAAACTCAACACCCAAAGAACAACTAATCCAATGAAGAAATGGGCAGAGGACATGAACAGATATTTTTCCAAAGAAGACATCCAAATGGCCAACAGACACAAGAAAAAGTGCTCAACATCGCTCAGCATCAGGGAAATCCAAATCACAACCTCAATGAGATACCACCTCACACCAGTCAGAATGGCTAAAATTAACAAGTCAGGAAACAAAAGATGTTGGTGGGGCTGCAGAGAAAGGGGAACCCTCCTCCACTGTTGGTGGGAATGCAAGCTGGTGCATCCACTCTGGGTAACAGTATGGAGGTTCCTCAAAAAGTTGAAAATAGAGCTACCATACAATCCAGCAATTGCAGTACTGGGTATTTACACCAAAGATACAAATGTAGAGATCTGAGGGGGTATGTGCACCCCTATGTTTATAACAGCAAAGTCCACAATAGCCAAACTGTGGAAAAAGCCAAGATGTCCATCAACAGATGAATGGATAAAGAAGAGGTGGTATATATATACAATGGAATATTATGCAGCCATCAAAAGGAATGAGATCTTGCCATTATGCTGAGCGAAATAAGTCAATCAGAGAAGGACTTGTATCATATGACCTCACTGATAAATTCTTAATCTTAGGATACAAACTGAGGATTGCTGGATTGTGGGGTGTGGGAAGGTTGGGGTGGCTGGATGATAGACATTGGGGAGGGTATGTGCTATGGTGAGTGCTGTGAATTGTGCAAGACTGTTGAATCACAGATCTGTACCTTTGAAACAAATAATACAGTATATGTTAAGAAAAAAAAAATAAGAAGATAGCAGGAGGGGAAGAATGAAGGGGGGGAAATCGGAGGGGGAGACGAACCATGAGAGATGATGGACTCTGAAAAAGAAACTGAGGGTTGTAGAGGGGAGGGGGGAGAGAGGATGGGTTAGCCTGGTGATGGGTATTAAAGAGGGCACGTTCTGCATGGAGCACTGGGTGTTATGCTCAAACAATGAATCATGGAACACTACATCAAAAACTAATAATTTAATGTATGGTGATTAACATAACAAAAAATTAAAAAAAAATAAAGGCAGTCTGGAAGCAGAATTTACTCTCTTTTGAACACTTCATTCTATTTCTTATTAAAGGCCCACCCACATAGAGGGCACTGGGTTTTAAATATGAATTTCATTAAAAAATTACCTTCACAGTGTCATCTAGTTGGGTGGCCTAGCCAAAATGACCCATAAAATGAATCATCATAATATCCAGACAACTGGAATAATAGAGAGACACAAGCTTGGGCTTTGGCATCAAGTGGCATAGGTTATTACTCTAGCTCTTCTGCTTAGTTACTGCATAGTCTTTTTTTTTTTTAATTTTATTTTATTATGTTATGTTAGTCACCATTCATTACATCATTAGTTTTTCATGTATTGTTCCATGATTAATTGTTTGCGTATAACACCCAGTGCTTCATTCAATACGTGCCCTCCTTAATACCCATCACCGGGCTAAACCATACCCCTACCCACCTCCCCCCTAAAACCGTCAGTTTGTTTCTCAGAGTCCATTGTCTCTCATGATTCTTCATCCCCTCCGATTTTCCCCTTCATTGTTCCCTGCTTACTACCTTTTTTTTTTTTATTATCATGTAATGTATTATTTGTTTCAGAGGTACAGGTCTGTGATTCATTAGTCTTACACATTTCACAGTGCTCAACATAGCACATACCTTCCCCAATGTCTATCATGTAGCCACCCCATACCTCCCACCCCCACCACTCCAGCAACCCACAATTTTTTTCCTGAGATTAAGAAATCCCCATATCAGTGAGGTCATATGATACATGTCTTTCTATGATTGATTTATTTCGCTCAGCATAATACCCTCCAGTTCCATCCACGTTGTTGCAAATGGCAAGATTTCGTTCCTTTTGATGGCTGCATAATATTCCATTGTATATATATACCACCTCTTCTTTATCCATTCATCTGTTGATGGACATCTTGGCTCTTTCCACAGTTTTGCTATTGTGGACATTGCTGCTATACGTATCAGGGTGCACATACCCCTTCGGATCACTACATTTGTATCTTTGGGGTAAATACCCAGTAGTGCAATTGCTGGGTCATATGGTAGCTCTATTTTCAACTTTTTGAGGAACCTCCATACTGTTTTCCAGAGTGGCTGCACCAGCTTGCATTCCCACCAACAGTGGAGGAGGGTTCCCCTTTCTCTGCAGCCCCACCAACATCGGTCATTTCCTGACTTGTTAATTTTAGCCATTCTGACTGGTATGAGGTGGTATCTCATTGAGGTTTTGATTTGGATTTCCCTGATGCCGAGCGATGTTGAGCACTTTTTCATGTGTCTGTTGGCCATTTGGATGTCTTCTTTGGAAAAATGTCTGTTCATGTCCTCTGCCCATTTCTTCATTGGATTAGTTGTTCTTTGGGTGTTGAGTTTGATAAGTTCTTTATAGATTTTGGATACTAGCCCTTTATCTGATATGTCATTTGCAAATATCTTCTCCCATTCTGTCGGTTGTCTTTTGGTTTTGTGCTCTTAATATGTTCTTATAATTGTTTGTGATTTTTTGGTGTTGGTTGTGATCTCTCTTTCATTCATGATATTATTTATTTGGATCCTTTTCTTTTTGATAAGTCTGCTAGGGGTTTAATAACCTTATTAATTCTTTCCAAGAACAAGTGGGTAGTTTCATTGATCTGTTCTACTGTTCTTTTGTTTTCGATTTCATTAATTTCTGTTCTAATTGTTACTATTTCTCTTCTCCTGCCAAGTTTAGGCTTTATTTGCTGTTTTCTCCAGGTCCGTTAGGTGTAAGGTTAGGGTGTGTATTTGAGACCTTTCTTGTTTCTTTGAAAGGCTTGTTTTGCTATATACTTCCCTCTTAGGACCGCCTTTGCTGCATCCCAAAGCTTTTGAACAGTTGTGTTTTCATTTTCGTTGGTTTCCATGAAATTGTTTTTAATTCTTCTTTAATTTCCTGGTTGACTCATTCATTCTTTAGTAGGATATTCTTTACCCTCCCTGTGTATTTGAGTTCTTGCTAAATTTCCTCTTGTGATTTAGTTCATGTTTCAAAGCATTGTGGTCTGAATATATGCAGTGAATAATCCCAGTCTTTTGGTACCAGTTAACATCTGATTCGTGACCCAGAATGTGATGTGTTCTGGAGAATGTTCCATTTGCACTAGAGAAGAATGTGTATTTTGTTGCTTTGGGATGGAATGTTCTGAATATATCTGTGAAGTCCATCTGGTCCAGTGTGTTATTCAAAGCCCTTATTTCCTTGTTGATCTTCTGCTTAGATGATCTGTCCATTTCAGTGAGGAGGTTGTTAAATTCCCCTACTATTATTGCATTATTATCAATGTGTTTCTTTGATTTTGTTATTAATTGGCTTATATAATTGGCTGATCCCGTGTTAGGGGCATAAATATTTACAATTGTTAGATCTTGTTGGATAGACCCTTTATTTATGATATAGTGTCCTTCCTCATCTCTTATTACAGTATTTGGTTTAACATCTAATTTGTCTGATATAAGGATTTCCACCCCAGCTTACTTTTGATAACCATTAGTGTGATATATGATTTTCCACACCCTCACTTTAAATCTGGAGGTGTTATTGGTTCTAAAATGAGTCTCTTGAGGACAACATATCAGTGGGTCTTCTTTTTTATCCAAACTGATACCCTGTGCTTTTGATTGGCACATTTAGCCCATTTACATTCAGAGTAACTATTAATTATATGAATTTAGTGCCATTGTATTACCTATAAAGTGACTGTTACATTATCTTGTCTCTGTTCCTTTCTGGTCTATGTTACTTTTTGGCTCTATCTTTGCTTAGAGGATCCCTTTTAATATTTCTTGTCAGGCTGGTTTGGTGATCACAAATTCTTTTAGTTTCTGTTTATCCTGGAAGTTTTTAATCACTCCTTCTATTTTGAATGATATCCAACTGGATAAAATATTCTTGGCTACATATTTTTCTCACTTAGCACCCTGAATATATCATGCCAGTCCTTTTTGGCCCGCCAGGTCTCTGTGGATAGGTCTTCTGCCAATCTAATGTTTTTACCCTTGTACATCACAGACCTCTTGTCCTGAGCTGCTTTCAGGATTTTCTGTTTGTCCATGAGACTTGTAAGTTTCACAATTATATGTTAGGATGTTGACCTATTTTTAATGATTTTGAGATGGGCTCTCTGTGCCTCCTAGATTTTGATGCCTGTGTCCTTCCCTAGATTATAGATGTTCTCCACTATAATTTATCAGAATATATCTTCTGCCCCTCTCTCTCTTTCTTCTTCTTCTGGGATCCCAATTATTCTAATATTGTTTCACTTTATGGTATCATTTATGTCTCACATTCTCCCCTCATGATCCAGTAGTTGTTTATCTCAGCTTCTTTATTCTTTATAATTTGGTCTTCTCCATCAACTAAGTCTCTCCTCTGCCTCATTTATCATAGCAGGTAGAGCCTCCAGTTTTTATTGCATCTCATTAATAATAATTGATTTCAACTTGGTTAGATTTAGTTCTTTTATTTCTTGGGAAAGGGATTCTCTAGTATATTCTATGCTTTTTTTCAAGCCCAGCTAGTATCTTTAAAATCATTATTCTGAACTCTAGTTCCAACATCTTACTTATGTCAATATTGATTAGATCCCTGGCAGTCAGTTCTGCCTCTTTTCTTTAGATGAGTTTTTTTCTGTCTTGTCATTCTGTCCAGAGAAGGATAGTTGAATGAGAGAACAAAATACTAAAAACAGCAGCAATGACCCCAGAGAAATATACACTAACAAATCAGAAGAGACCCAAAACCAGGAGAAAAATAGTAAAAATAAAAGAGAATATAATCAGACAGATGAGCAGAATAGGGCAATACACTGGATTCTGTGTGTATTTTGGTCTGTTTGTTAGAAAACTAGATCCCAAAATTGTAAAGAAAAATAAAAATTTATATGTAGAAAAATAAAATTAAATACAATAAAAGGATAGAATGTAAAAATAAAATTAAAAGACAAGAAAAAACCAAAAGAAAAAAAAGACAACAAAATAAAGGAATGGATATAAACAGATAGGTGAACAGAACAGAGCAATACACTATCTCTTGAGTGTATTTTGGTCAGTTTGTTAGAAAAAACTACATCTCTAAATTGTAAAGAAGAAAAACATATATATAAAAATAAAATTAAATACAATGAAAGGATAGAATGTAACTGTAAAATGGAAATTAAAAAAGACTTTATCCATTCATCTGTTGAAGGACATCTCTGCTCTTTCCACAGTTTGGCTTTTGTGGACATTGCTGCTATGCACATTGTGGTGCATATGGCCCTTCTTTTCACTACATCTGGATAAAGAAGATGTGGTCCATATATACAATGGAATATAACTCAGCCATCAGAAAGAATGAATACTCAACTTTTGCATCAATATGGATGGGACCGGAGGAGATTATGTTAAGTGAAATAAGTCAAGCAGAGAAAGTCAATTATCACATGGTTTCATTTATTTGTGGAACATAAGGAACAGCATGGAGGACATTAGGAGAAGGAAGGGAAAAATGAATGGGGGGAAATCGGAGGGAGAGATGACCATGACAGACTGGACTCCGAGAAACAAACTGATGGTTTTAGAGGGGAGGGGTGTGGGGGGATGGGTTAGCCCGGTGATGGGTATTAAGGAGAGCTATATTGCATGGAGCACTGGATGCGATATGCAAACAGTGAATCATGGAACACTACATCAAAAACTAATGATGTACTGTATGGTGACTAACATAACATAATAATAAAAAAAGGCTTTAACAAAACAAAACAAAACAAAAAAACAAAAAAGGGAAGAAGAAGAAAAACAACAGCAATAACAACAACAAAAAGAATGTCATCAGGCAGGTGAATAGAACAGAGTCATACACCAGATTTTGGGTGCATTTTGGTCTGTTAGAAGAAACTGCATCCCAAATTGTAAAGAAAGAAAAACTTATATAGAAAAGTAAGATTAAATACAATGAAGGGATAGAATGTAACTGTAAAAATAAAACTGAAAAAATTTTAAAAAGGAGTTGATAAAATAAGAAATTGGTTGAAAAAGGAAAGAAAAGAATTAAAAAAAAAATAAAGTTGAAAGACTAAAGAATCATGGAGAAAAAAGCCATGTGTTCTATGTGCTGTATTCCCCTAGCGCTGGAATTTTGCTGTTCTCATTGATCGGTAAACTTGGTCTTGGCTAAATGTTCTTGCTGATATTCTGTGGGAGGGGCCTGTTGTGTTTATTCTCAAGTGTATTTGCCCCAGGCGGAATTGTACCGCCCTTGCCAGGGGGCCAGGCTAAATAATATGCTCCTGTTTGTTCAATGTGGCTTTTGTTCCCTGAGGCTTTCCGCACAGCTTTAGAGGATGAGAATGAAAATGGCGGCCTCCCAATCTCTGGCCCTGGAGCCAAAAGCCCAGAGCCCCCACGTTTCAGTGAGCCCTAAGAGAAAAGCAGTAAATCATTCCTCTCTCCCTGGTCTCTGGCCACCCTCCGTGCTCACCCGGCCTGTGACCAAGTGTTTCTATCTCAGGCACATGACCCCATTTCAAGTCTCCAAACCCTGCAGACTCCTGCGGCACACTTATCCCTCCTTCTGGGGGGGAAGAGGGCGTGTCACTGGATCTGCCACTTGTTGGGTCCCTCCCTGCTCAGAGAGCTCTGGCCCAGCCATGCCGTGGTTTGTGGTTTATGGCAACCCCGAGCTGAGAGCCCACTCCTGGGCTCACTGATTGCAGCCAGTTTCCCCACTCTGATGCCTGGGAGCTCTGCCACACTCAGGCATCCCCAGTCTTTCTGTGACCCTGAGAATCCTGAGACCACACTGTCCCAGCTCGGGTTCTGTCCCTGCTTAGTCACCTGAGCAATGTCCCTCACCAGAGCAGATTTCTAAAAGTTCTGGTTTTGTGCTCTGCTGCTGTATCACTTGCTGGTAGCTAGCTGACGGAAGGTCCCACCCCCCCATGGTCTATCTTCCCATATATCACCTCAGATTCATTTCTCTGAACCTCCTAACTTGCAGAAAGTGGTCATTTTTCTATTGGTAGAGTTACAGCTATTCTTTTCTTAGATCTCCAGTTGAGTTTGCAGGTGTTCAAAATGATTTGATAGTTAACTGGCTGAACGAAATTAAGGTCTCCTACTTGTTCACTGTCTTGGACTTTTCTCTCTTTTCTTGCTGTTTTGGTAGTAAAGCTGTTTTCTGTGTTGTCCAATCTTCTTACTTGTGAGATCATAATTGTGAAACCAGAAATAAGACCTATGGCACTGGGTTGGCCCCCACCTCACTCATTCCATGTAGAGAGACTCTAGAGCCAACCTCAGGGTTTCTGAGATATGCTGTGTCCCTTCTCCACATTTTCCTTTGCCTCTGTCTCCCTCATCCTCAAAAATATTTTTTGTTCACCTCTATGATGCTTAACATGATGTGTCATCTTCATGGTTTAAACCATCTTCACTGGTTTCAAACATAAACTGACTAATATCTGATTAGTTTTACTGAATATTTGGGAGAATGTGTGCCCTCTCTTCCTTCCTCCCTCTTTTTTTTTCTTCCTTTCACAGTGGAGGAATGGATGCAACTTTCTTGTCCCATGCAGAGTGGTTCCCACCTAAACTGACATCCTAAACTCCTAACTTCTATCACAAACTGAGTACCATGGAATTACTTCTGAACAAATGCCAATTCCCCTAAAGCAGTCCTGGTGAATACAGTTTCTTCTCTTTCTCCACATGAGAAAAGCAAAAGAATTCAAGATAAAAGAATAAGAAAAAAGTAAAAACTGATTTCAGTAGGTAAACAGACGACTCCAATCTGCACTGAAGGGAATAGGCACTGTAGAAAGAGAACTTGAAAATTTAGGGCAGGCATGGGTAGTCAGATAAGGTAAGTAACATTCTGGTTGAAAAGAAAAGAGAAGGAGATTTGTGATGACTCAGCCAAGACAAGGGGTGTTAGACTCCTGGTTGGCTGGGACTTTTGGTGCTGAGTTTTTTTTTTTTTTTTTAGGAGAGTCTCAGACAGTGGATGGCATTATGGGTAAGAGGAGTAGAAAAGTGGAAGTCTCTTTTGATCTTTATTTTACATTTGTTTCTTGGTTTTTGGCTTTTAGTTGCATGTGAGAACTTAGTGTTATCAGTTGGTAGACTAGTTAAGGTTACTGAGTTTGTAGAATCTAACAGCTCCAGAGAAAGTTGTGTCTCTATTATGTGGAAATCATTATTGGTTACCAAACAAAACTATCACCACTTTTTAAAAGCTTGGTTTTTGTTGCAAAGTAAGAAATTATAATTGTGCTAAATTTTCAGTAAAAATGTCTCAAGCCACTCTACTATATGTTGCTCCCTAATTCTGTTGCCCAGGTGGCTCTAAGACTTATCAGACCAGGATCACTTGTTTTGTCTTGCTTCCACATATAACTTGATAACCCTTTTAAACTATAGAGAAGTATTATTGTGTCTTTACTTCCTTAGGAATGATGTTCTCCAAATTCATGAATTCTTTCCTTCATATTTAATTCTAAGAGTCACACAAAATAAGAAAAAGAAACATAAATGGGATGCCATGTGTCGCTCAAAGGCAACTTGATTTGGTAAATTACTTGAGAGAGGGATTCTGGGACGCCCCCCACACTCTCATCTGGAAGGTAATGAGAAGAAATGAGTCCCCACTGGATGAGGCCATTAGTGTCAATGGGATAACAACTGGAATATATTTAGGGTCTTAATTTAGAGTGGTAAAGAAACTATTTCCACAAATAGATGTAATAAGTGTCAAAATTGACTCTGCTTTGGAAGGAAATAAAGTGAGAGTCCTAACAAATTTCATTATATAAGTAAACCCACATGAATTTTACAGTTTACTGTTAAAGTAAAAACTTTTTGGAAATTGCCTTTTTGGAGATTTTACCATATTGTTGGCTTATAGTCCATTTTTTCATTTTGTTTTATTTCATTTTATTTCTAAAAATCAATTTATTTTGCTTAGCTGAATATCCAAGTCTCCTGGTAGAGGTAATGAGGACTCTTTCTGAGTCCTCCCAACTCCAGGGTCTATTCCCAGAGGCAAGCACTTCTAACTGCTTGAAGATGTCTGCTGGTAATCTTCTCAAGTCTGGTATTATGTTTAGGCCAGTGCTTTATCTACATAGGTCATATATATTGAGTCTTCAGTATGACATCAGAGACTTTAGTGTCCTTCACACTAACACTACCTCTCTTAACCATTCTAGTTGTAGAGAGCCATTAGTGCCCTTAAGTCATTAGCATGAATCTTCATGTTTATCCCAACAACACAAAGCATTCTCTACTCATACCCCATTAATGTAGAGAAGGATATTCATATCCTTATTTTTCCCTCCAATTTTCCTTTCATATTTGCCTCCATATGAATGTTGATGACATGTATATTGGTATAGTCTCTTGGGTAAATACTTATGTCTGTTAGAGTCTGTCAAAGCAAACCATTAAGAACATTTAAATGATTATGACTAGGTAGGGCTGTTAAATATAGAGCCAAGGCACGGGCCTGAGTTCCATTTCCTTCCCTGTGGGTCAGTGGCTTGGCCTTTGTGATGTTAGGAGGCAATGTGCTGCTATCCAACCAGGTAGTTTTTCTTTTCTTGTAGCTCATTGATAACTCAGAGTCTCAACATATCTATATGCTTATTTGCCATTTGTGTTTTCTTTTCGGCAATCTGCCTATGGTTCTCCTTTGGCAAATTTTTGGATTTGCTGTTAGCATTACTCAGTAACCTTCACTAGTCTACCAACTGAACCAAATTTTTGACTGGGTTTTTTTTTTTTTTTCTTATTTGTAGTTAGGTATTCTTTATATAATCTGAATATGATGTATTTATGGTATCTGTATTCATACATAAGTTTTTAGTTTTGAAGGAGTAAGATATCTCAATCTCTTCCTCTAAGACTATCACTAATTGAATATGACGGCCTTGCTTTCTCCAAAGTCATAAACATGGCCTATCTTTTCTAAGTTGCCTTTCTTTTCTTTTCTTTTAAGATTTTATTTATTTATTTGAGAGAGAAAGACAGAGCATGAGCAGGGGAAAGGAGTAGAGGGAGAGGGAGAAGCAGACTCCTTGCTGAGCTAGGACCCCAACGTTGTGCTCAATTCCAGGACCCAGAGATCACAACCTGAGCTGAGGACAGATTCTTAACTGACTGCCCCTCTAAGTTGCCTTTATTTTCATACTAACTCTGAAATTAATCTGGGACTTGCTCTTATAAATGATGTGAATTATCTATCTCACTATTTTCTTTACAAATTGGTACTCAATTTTAGTACCTGTATTTACTGAAAAATCTTTTTTCTTCATGGTTTTAAATGATATCTTTATCATCCACCATTCAATTCCTGAATTAATCATACAGCTTTGGGGGCTATCCTGTTCCACTAACCTGCAAATTCTGTGTCAATACTATATTGTTTAATCTCCATGGATTTCTAATAGGTTTAAGTCTCAGACAGTTAAGTTCCTATCTTTGTTTTAATTTCAACATTGCGCAGTGGCAGTATCGTAGCAAATGAGGTTTATCTGAGCGTGATTATTGCTAATTTTCAACATTGTTTTAGCTCCACTAACCCACACACCTATCAACACGTGCTTTAGGTTTAGTTTATCAATTTCTGCTAAGGACCCTGTAGATTTCTAATTGGAATTGCACTAAGTCTGCAGATTCATTTGGGGAGAAATGACATCTTCCCCCCCACATTGCTTCTTGAATGTCTATGAATATCATCTCTGGGTCTATTCACTTAGCTATTCACACAGGTCTTTCAGTAAAGTTTTATTTTCTCCATAAAGTTGTTGGCATCAGTTTATTGGCATCTTGGGAGGAAGGAAAGGCAAATGCTTACGAAGCAATAGACAGATCATCTAAGCAGAAAGTCAACAAAGAAACAAGAGCTTTGAATGACACACTAGACCAGATGGACCTCAGAGATATATACAGAACATTCCACCCTAAAACAACAGAATACTCATTCTTCTCCAGTGCACACAGAACTTTTTCCAGAATAGACCACATACTGGGTCACAAATCATGTCTCAACCAATACCAAAAGACTGAGATTATTCCCTGCATATTCTCAGACCATAATGATTTAAAACTGGAACTCAATCACAAGAAAAAATTTGGACTAAATTCAAATACTTGGAAACTAAAGACCACTTTGCTTAAGAATGTTTGGGTCAACCAGGAAATCAAAGAAGAACTTAAACAATTCATGGAAACCAATGAGAATGAAAACACTTTGGTCCAAAACCTATGGAATACTGCAAAGGCGGTCCTAAGGGGGAAATACATAGCCATAGAAGCCTCACTCAAAAATTAGAAAAATCCTAAATTCACCAACTAACTTTACACTTTAAAGAACTGGAGAAAAAGCAACAAATGATGCCTAAGCCATACATTAGAGGAGAAATAATTAAGATTAGAGCAGAGATCAATGAATTAGAAACCAGAAATACAGTAGAGCAGATCAATGAAACTAGAAGCTGGTTCTTTGAAAGAATTAATAAGATCGATAAACCACTGGACAGACATATCTAAAAGAGACAGGACCCAAATTTATAAAGTTATGAATGAAGGGGAAGAGATCACGACTAACACCAAGAAAATAGAAACAATTATTAGAAATTATTATCAACAACTATATGCCAATAAATTGAGCAACCTGAAAGAAATGGATGGCTTCCTGGAAACCTATAAACTACCAAGACTGAAACAGGAAGAAATTGACAACCTGAATAGGCCAATAACCAGCAACAAGAAGCAGTGATCAAAAACCTCCCAAAAAACAAGAGTCCAGGGCCTGATGGATTCCTTGGGGAATTCTACCAAACATTCAAAGAAGAAAGAATACCTATTCTCCTGAAGATGTTTCAAATAATAGAAACAAAGGGAAAGCTTCCAGACTCATTCTATGAAGCCAGCATTACCTTGATCCCCAAACCAGGCAAAGACCCCATCAAAAAGGAGAATTTCAGACCAATATCCCTGATGAATATGGAGTCCAAAATTCTCAACAAAATCCTAGCTAATAAGATCCAACAGTACATTAAAAGGATCATCCACCACGACCAAGTGGGATTTATCCTTGAGATGCAAGGGCCATTCAACATTGCAAATCAATCAATGTGATAGAACAGATTAATAAGAGGAGAGAGAAAAACCATATGGTCCTCTCATTTGATGCAAAAAAAGCATTTGACAAAATACAGCATCCTTTCCTGATTAAAACTCTTCAGAGTATAGGGATAGAGGGAACATTCCTCAAGTTCATAAAATCCATCTATGAAAAACCCACAGCGAATATCATTCTCAATGGGGAAAAGCTGAGAGCCTTTCCCTTAAGATCAGGAACATGTCAAGGATGCCCACTCTTGCCACTATTGTTCAACATAGTACTAGAAGTCCTAGCAACAGCAATCAGACAACAGAACAGAAATAAAATGTATTCAAATTGGCAAAGAGGAAGTCAAACTCTCTTTCTTCACAGTGGACATGATACTTTATGTGGAAAACCCAAAAGACTGCACCCCCAAATTACTAGAACTCATTCAGCAATTCAGTAATGTGGCAGGATACAAAATCAATGCACAGAAATCAGTTGCTTTCTTATACACTAACAATGTAACTGTAGAAAGAGAAATTAGAGAATCAATTCTATTTACAATAGCACCCAAAACCATAAGATACCTCGGAATAAACCTAACCAAAGAGGTAAAGGAAATACAGAACACTCATGAAAGAAATTGAAGAACACACAAAAATATAGCAAAACATTCCATGCTCATGGATTGCAAGAATAAACATTGTTAAAATGTCTGTGCTGCCCAGAGCAATCAATACCTTCAATGCCATCCTGATCAAAATACCAATGGCATTTTTCAAAGAGCTGGAACAAACAATCCTAAAATTTTTATGGAACCAGAAAAGACCTCAAATCACCAAGGAAATGTTGGAAAAGAAAAACAAAGCTGGAGGCATCACATTGCCTGATTTCAAGCTCTATTACAAAGCTGTGATCACCAAGACAGCATGGTACTGGCACAAAAACAGACATATAGACCAATGGAACAGAATAGAGAGCCCAGATATGGACCCTCAACTCTATGGTCAAATAATCTTCAACAAAGCAGGAAAAAACGTACAATGGAAAAAAGAGAGTTTCTTCAATAAATGGTGCTGGGAAAATTGGACAGCCATATACAGAAGAATGAAACTCACACCATACACAAAGATAAACTCAAAATGGATGAAAGACCTCAATGTGAGACAGGAGTCCATCAAAATCCTACAGGAGAACACAGGCAGTAGCCTCTTTGACATTGGCCACAGCAACTTCTTTCAAGACACGTCTCCAAAGGCAAAGGACACAAAGGGAAAATGAACCTTTGGGACTTCATCAAGATAAAAAGCACAGCAAATGAAACAGTCAACAAAACAAAGAGGCAACCCACGGAATGGGAGAAGATTTTTGCAAATGACACTACAAAGGGCTGATATCCATGATCTATAAAGAACTTCTCAAACTCGACACCCAAAAAACAAATAATCAAGTCAAAAAATGGGCAGAAGATATGAACAAACACTTCTCCAAAGAAGACATACAAATGGCTAACAGACACATAAAAAATGTTCATCATTAGCCATCAGGGAAATTGAAATCAAAACCACATTGAGATACCACCTTACACCAGTTAGAATGGCAAATATTGACAAAGCAAGAAACAACAAATGTTGGAGAGGTTGTGGAGAATGGGGAAACTCTTACACTGTTGGTGGGAATGCAGGTTGGTACAGCCACTTTGGAAAACAGTGTGGAGGTTCCTCAAAAAATTAAAAATAGAGCTACCCCATGACCGAGCAATTGCACTACTGGGTATTTACCCCAGACAGAGATGTAGTGAAAGCAAGGGCCATATGCACCCCAATGTCCATAGCAGCAATGCCCACAATAGCCAAACTGTGGAAAGAGCCAAGATGCCCTACAACAGCTGAATGGATAAAGAAGATGTGTTCCATATATACAATAGATTATTACTCAGCCATCAGAAAGGATGACTACCCAACTTTTGCATCCACAAGGATGGGACTGGAGGAGATTATGCTATGTGAAATAAGTCAAGCAGAGAAAGTCAATTATCATATGGTTTCACTTATTTGTGGAATGTAAGGAATAGCATGGAAGACATTAGGAGAAGGAAGGGAAATATGAAGGGGGGGAAATCAGAGGGGGAGATGAACCATGAGGGACTATGGACTCCGAGAAACAAACAGATGGTTTTAGAGGGGAGGGGGGTGGGGGGGATGGGCTATCCTGGTGGTGGGTATTAAGGACACGTATTGCATGGAGCAGTGGGTGTTATATGCAAACAATGAATCACGGAACACTATATCAAAAACTAATGATGTACTGTATAACATAACATAATAAAATTAAAAAAAAGAATTCATTAATAAAATACCTTTTCATTTGCAAGGGACACAACTAAATACATCAGAATACTTGGCTTTGGTAATTTAAATAAGGGAAGAGCAAACACAATGGATTAGTAGATATTTCTTGAAGGACAGTTTGTCTTCAACTTGAGAAGTGAAAAACCTTAGTCATTTATAATGTTTCACCTAATATCTTCCTATGAAAAGATTCTAGTGATCCATTTAAGAGAGAAAACGTTCCTAACCTGATGTTGAGGCTGTTTCCAAGTAGGTGTATTGCACTTGCTAATTTCCATTCACACTGAATCTAATAAGAACATGTTATTTGTATCTTTTTCACAATCTCGGTTGCCTTTGCTAAACCTTTCCCAAAAAAGGTTCCTATGTAATTTCTTACCTTAATCCATGTGTAGGATCCTTCTGCCAGATTTGGTTCCATATGTGAGATTTACTTAATAAACTTAAAAGCACTCATTCTTTTCCAGACACTATTCTAAATGCTTTCAAATAATCATGAACTAATTTAAGTCTTAAAACAACCCTGGGAGGCAAGCACCTTTATAATCTTCACTTTGCAAATGAGGTGCCTGAGGCTCAAGGGGATTAGTGACTGGCTTCCTTGGTCAAGGTTTCAAAGACAGCACATGGTGAGGTCAGCCTCTGCACTGAGCACACTGCCCCCTCCTCTGGACTCTTAGCAACTACACTTGCTCCCTCAATCCCTGAAATCCATTGTGTAGACAAGGACACATAAAATGCTCAAGAAGTCCTTTTTAATTTATACAAAATAAAACTATGTTCAGGATTTTAGAATGTGAAAACTGGAAGGGATTAAGGTACTGATCTAATCCAGCCTCTTCACTCTACCACCAAGGCCGTGGACTTTAAGAGATCAAATTTAAATAGTTGCCCAAGTCAAAGGAATGTAATCTACTTCTATTTCATGTAGATAAATGAGGTTTTTAAGAAGGAATGAAAGGGAGTGACATCACCAAGATGGTGACATAGGTTTTTCCTGATTTTGCTCCCCCTCACAAGAACAACTAACAACTATTTATGGATAAGACACTATTGAGAGAATCCTAGAACACAGGAATGAGGCTGGGGCATCCTTCCTGCACAACAGAGACCAAGAGAGACTACATCAGAAAGGTAAGAGACTGAATTGTTCCTCCCCCAGGCCAGCATAACAGCATGGTGAGAGGTCTCCCCTGAGCCTGTGGTTACTAGAGTAGAAAAAGAGAACCCAGGAGTGATATTCAGCCCTATCCCCAGTTTTGTGGGTTATTTCATGTAGCTCCTACTGTGGTTTTGCTGCATAGGAATTGCATGGGAATCTGTGGTGCTCAACCACTGGGAATCCAATTGTGACCAGTAATTGGGGAGGGGCTTCCAACAACCAGAACTCAAATCTTGGCAGACTGAGTTCTTACCTGCAGAATCCAAGTAATAATCCCAACCAGCAGTTTTGCTTATCTGCAGAACTGAGCCAAGGGTGCAATCTGACCAGGGAAGTTGGCAGGGTACAGGTCTGCCTGATTTGGGTCCCAAAATGAGAGGTACTTTGGTCCTGGAACGTGGTCTGTCTATGTCCAGACATAAGAGCTCAGGCATAACCCCACCCACATGGATCATGGCACAGCTCCTCCCAAATAGAAAGCCTGTTCGGGAAAATTTGAGACTTGCCTGAAGTGGACCCTCCCAGTTTCACAGAAGTAGAAGCCAGAGTCATAACCCTACCTGCTGCAGAGAAAAGTTCACAGACCCATTTGAAAGGGAGGGCTGGTGAGAAGAGCTGGAAGCTGCATAATCTGGCAACTCGAGCCAAGAGGTAAGTGGGTAGTGCTGATCACCTTCAGAGCAAAGCCAGTGGCCCTGTTCAATAAAGGGACTTGAGACATGTCAAGATCACAAACAAAGAGCATTAATGACCTTGGAGCTGCTTCCCCCACTGCACCCAAACAGGAAAACTAATTTGTAGCCCCACTTATTGCTGAGTACAGTCTTCAGACTGCCTAACCTACTTTACCAGAGCACACAGATGCTGAGTCACCCATCCAACAGCCCTGCTTGCAGTGGCATTTTAACAGAGAGCACAGCCCATGGATTTGTCTGCAGAGCAAAACTGGTGGCCTCACCTGACCAGGATATTCAGTGCATACTTTTGCCTTATTTGGGTCCCCAGACAATGAGGTGTGCAGGCCTTGGGTCTCGTCCAGTTCCCTAGTCAGGACAGGAAAACTAATTCATAGCCTCATCTGCTGCTGAATATAGTATCCAGTCTTGACCATCTACTACACCTGACGAGAGATTTCAGGTAATTGGAAGGTCCATCTTACAGCTTAATCAAGCTGGCAGTTCTATCAAGCTCTTCTCAGCCAGTGGCACACTCCCCTCCCCACCTCTAACCTCAGAACTCAGTTACCTTGCATCCAAAATTGACCCTAACAGCAGGCCTTATCTGCCCAGAGATGTTTCCAGAAGACTTGTCTAGAAACCCAAACTGAGCTGAATGGTAAAGAATTGTCTCTGCCAAAGCAAACATACAAAGTCTGAAAAAGACCACTTACTCAAATGTGCAGATACCAACGCAAGGGATCAAAAATCATGAAAAACCAGGTAAATATGACACTGCTGAAGGAAACTCATAAAGCTGTATTAACTAACCTCAAAGAAATGGAGATCTGTGAATTGTCAGACAAAGAATTCAGAATAATCCTCTTAAAGAATTTTAGTGAACTTGGGGCGCCTGGGTGGCTCAGTTGGTTAAGCGACTGCTTTCGGCTCAGGTCATGATCCTGGAGTCCCTGGATCGAGTCCCGCATCGGGCTCCCTGCTCAGCAGAGAGTCTGCTTCTCCCTCTTACCCTCCCCCCTCTCATGTGCTCTCTCTCTCATTCTCTCTCTCTCAAATAAATAAATAAAATCTTTAAAAAAAAAAAAAGATTAAAAAAAAAAGAATTTTGGTGAACTTTTAAGAACACAACACAGAGACAACTAAATGAAATTAGGAAAACAATGTATAAACAAAACAAGAAATTCAACAAAGTAACAGAAACTATATTTAAAAAACCCCAGAAATTCTAGAGTTAAAAAAATATAATAACTGAACTGAAGAATTCAATAGAGCACTTCAAAAGCAGACTTGACCACGCAAAAGAAAGAATCAGCAACCTAGAAGATAGGACATTTGAAACTATCCAGTCAGAAGAGCAGAAAGAAAAAAAGAAAAAAAAAAAAGAGTGAAGAAAGCCTACAGGAATTATGGAACACAATTTAAAAAAGAAATTTTATTATGGGAATTCCAGAAGAGAAAGAGATAGGGACAGAAAATATATTTAAAGTAATAATGGCTGGAAACTTTCCAAACCTGGGAAAGAAATAATCATCCAGACCCAAGAGGCCCAGTGGATCCCAAATAGGTTGAACTTAAATAAAGATGCACTGAGACAAATTATAAATAAATTGTCAAAAGTCAAAGACAAAGAAATTTAAAAGCAGCAAGAGGAAAGAGAGACTTTACATTTGTGTGAACCCCCATAAGATTATAGGCAGATTTCTCAACAGAAACTTTCAGATCATAAGAGAATGGGGTGATATATGAAAAATATTGAAAGAAAAAAACTATTAATCGAGAATACAATTTCTGGCAAAAATCTCTTTCAGAAATAAGGGAAAGATAAATGTTTTCTTGTAGAAACAAAAGCTGAGGGAATTCATCACCGCTAAACCTGTCTTACAAGAAATGCTAAAAGGAGTTCTTTGAGTAGAAATAAAAGGGCACTAATTAACATCATAAAACATAAAAAGAGGGCAATGTAAAACTCACTGGTAATGATTAGTACATAGGCAAACTTGGATTCTGTATTATGGTAAATGGTGGTGTGTAATAACAGCTCTGGTTTCATAGTTAAAAAATGTAGTAAGTATAATCATAACTGCAATAATCTATCAGTTACACAATGTAAAAAAATACATAAATTATAACATCAATAATCTAACATGTGAAGGGAGGGAGAAGTAAAAGTCTAAAGCTTAGAAATGCTTTTGAAGTTAAATTATTATTAGTTTAAAATAGGGTGTTATAATTTTAAGATGTTTTATGTAAGCTTTGTCATAACCACAAAGGAAAATCTGTAGTAATTAAAAAGAAAGTAATTAAAAAGAAAATGACAAAGTCCTAGCATACTGATACCACAAGACATTAAAACACGAAAAAAGACAGCAGAATAAGAAACAAGGAACAATGGACCTACTAAACAACAAGAAAACAATTAACAAAATGGCAACAGTAAGTCCTTACTTATCAATAATTACTTTAAACATAAAGAGATTAAGTCCTCTAATAAAGACAGAGAATGGCTGACTGGATTATTAATAAAACCAAGATCCAACAATATGCTGCCCACAAGAGACTCACTTTATTCCTTAAAGACATACATAGCCTGAGAGTGCATGAATGGGAAAAGTTATTTCTAGCAAATGGTAACAACAACCACCACCACCACCACCACCACCACCACAACAACAAACAGGCATAGCTGTGTTTATGTCAGACAAAACAGACCTTAAACTAAAAATGATAAAAAAGAGACAAAGCCACAAAACACTCTTGACTTAGGGAAACAAACTGACGGTTGCAGAAAGGGAGGTGGGTGGGGGGATGGGGTAACTGGGTGATGGGCATTAAGGAGAGCACATGATGTGATGAGCATTGGGTATTGTATGCAGCTGATGAATCACTGAACACTACATCAAAAACTGGAGATGTACTGTATGTTGGCTAATTGAATTTAAATAAAAAAATAAAAGAAAAAAGAAAAAAGAGAGACAAAGAAAGTCATTATATAATAATAAATACTCAAGTAGATATAAAAATTGTAAATATTTATGTGCCCAACATAGAAACACCTAAAAATGCAAAGCAAAAACTAATAGATCTAAAAGGAGAAATAAACAATACAATTATAGTTAGGAAATTTAGTACACCTCTCTCAATAATGGATTGATCATCCAGACAGAATCAATAAACAGTGGATTTGAACAACACAGAGCAACACATGTACAGAAAATACTATCTGACAATATCAGAATACACATTATTTTCAAGCACACATGGAACACTTTCTAGGATAGACCATATGTTAGGCCACAGAACAAGTCTTAGCAATTTCAAGAAGATTAAAATGACCACAATAGTATAAAATGAGAAATCAATAACAAGAGGAAAACTAGGAAATTCACAAATACATGGAAATTAAACTAAAACTCTCCTGAACAACCAATGGATCAAAGAAAAAATTAAAGGACAAATAAAAAAGTGTTTTGAGACAAATGAAATAGTAACTACAACATAATAAAACTTATGAGATGTAACAGAACAGTTCTAACAGGGAAGTTCATAGCAATAAATGCCCACATTTGAGAAAGATCCCAAATAAACAACCTAATGGTGTTACCATATGGTAACTCAATGTTTAATTTTATTAGGAACCACTATACTGTTTTCCATAGTGGCTACATCATTTTACATTCCCACCAGCAACATGCAAGCACTCCAGTTTCTCCACATCCCCACCAACACTTGTTATTTTCTGTTTTTTAATAGTAGCCATCCTAATGAGTGTGAGGTGGGAGCTCATTGTAGTTTATTTTAGGCACAAAACACTCTTAGAAATACTAAAGAAGATAATTTGATAAAGTCGTTACATCACAAGCTAATTTCTCAATAATAGTTTGAAGTTATTTTATTGAGTCAGGACTTGATTTCTATTGTTAATTAAAGTAATGTTAAAACTCCAGGAGTTATTCTCAGTGTCCTTGGCCTAGGGAACTCAGACCGCAGTGGGCTTCAGGGTAAGCAGAGGGTTAATGAGGAGTCCACTTCACAAAGAGGTCACATAGGTGTGAGATCCACCTTGTTTTTGTTTGTTTGTTTGTTGTTATTGTTTTAAGAGTAAAAACAAACAACATACTAATTGCTCACTGTGATCTAGGAAAGGACTATAATATAATTAAAAATTTCAAACCAATTTGGCTTATAAATCCATACATTTTAAATCGACTGGAATATTGCAAAAGGTGCTTCTTAATCCTGAATTCAGGGTTCATGTTATATTAGCTAGATTAGTAAAAAAAGAGATCTGATCAAAATATGGCATATGTAATTCTGAAGATTCCTAAATTCAAGATTTATCTTGAATTACTGACTGGGTTTGCCAATAATAACTTGAGCTATATAGATTATTATGTCTATATTCAGGAAATTAACAAAAACAAAGGGCAGACTATTTTAAAGGCAGAACCAATGAAGAGTATTTATCTCTTATTCTATGTACTGATTCTGGTTCATGATTTCAAAAAATAAAAGCACCAAAAATAAACAGAAAGATGCTGTGGCTGACACACTCTGTTTTCTTGAAACAGCAATCAAAAATGTCATGTTGATTACTGGGAAGACAACAGATGTTCTGAGTCTGCAGGTTCTTACCAGCTTCTCAGCTGTCAATCTCCCTTCGTGGTGAGTCCTGAGTCATCCCACCCTCCTAAAGAATAATGCCTGCTCAGTAGACAGGTTGGAGAGCTACAGATTTAGACTCCTTTGTATTTATTACAGCTTCTAGTTTTCTATAAAAAAATCTATTTTTCATAGTAGTATGAGTATTCAATATTATAAAGTAATGGGTACCACTGAGGTGATACTAGAGCTTGTTTCTTCTCTTTATTTTAGAAAGTAGGAGAAATAATTACACCAATAAATAGAACATTATTTTCCCCAGAGAAATGAAAATTGGGTGTGAATTTCTCTGGCTTTCAGAGTCCCCACAATCTTTGGTCATCCTGGTAAATGCCAAACCACATTGTGATAGAAGTCTGAGACTAAGATTTGAATTTCCCTCTAGTCTGTCATACAAGCAATTTACATCTGCTTTACTGTTAGTAAAACAGGAACATTAACAGCATTGAAAGTGGGATCAGTGAGGGCGCTTTGAGTTGGTGGAGGCTTTCCCCCATTGAGGGCTCAGTGGTTTCCCCCCATATTCACTGAAACTAGATGTCTTCAGGCAGTAGTCTTACCCCAAGGACTTACCTTCCAGATATCATTCTTGCCAGCTAACCCTTCTCTCTCCCCAGCCCTGCTGGACACCTCTTTTCCCAAGACCTCCCTTTCTATGAACATGTCTTTGACTATTATTGCATGGTGGTTCCCCAATAACAGTGTGCATGCCCTGACTCACTTATATGATGTTAAGTGCCAGCAGTGGCTTGGAACCCTCAAACCACAGTGCACCCATGTCACAATAAGTGTAGAATCTTCCTGGGACACCATATGCCCCCTCTTTCCCCAGCTGCTGCCTCAGGAAAAGTGGAAGCCATGTTTTAAAGCACCTTACACAGAGCTGGACACTGGGTGCAAAATACATACTTTTTCATTGGATTAATATGTGTGTTTAGTTTTGTAAGAGTTAAAGGAGAAGAGGAAGTCAATATGTCCAAATGCTCCTTTTTTTTTTGGCTGAAAGGCCCAGGAAATCTGTCAAGCTGTGTTTTATTGTTTCTGTTAGGGACAACTTTTTAAAGACAGCTAATCTAAATAAATAGATAAATAGAATAAATAGATGCAGATTTTAGTGAACAAATATTAAGGGTAAGAAGTCCTGGATTCTGGCTCCAGTTAGCTCCAGGTTTCCCACATATATCTTCGTGATTGTAAATAAGTCAAGAAGCCTTCCTGAGGTTGTGTCTGTTATTGAAGCAAGAAGATGTGGCCCTGGAGAGTGGTTTTGCTGTTTCAAAGAGATGAACAAGTGCAGCACTTTGGAGTATAAAGTGTTATAGATAAATGTAAGAGATTATTAAGGCCATAAGTCATTGCCATGCCACCTGCTGGGAAAATGTGCTATAAGGAGGAAAGTTTGCTGTGCTGTTGGTCCTCATTCTGTGAGGGAAGGTATATCTCAGCCAGGCAGGCAGGAAGCCGGAGCTTTGCCCATGGCTGAGGGGGGGAATCCACAAAGAAGGGGCTATTTTGTTAAGATCTTCTGTTTTCAATGAATCATCAGAGGGAAACTAGAACCATGTTGCTGAGTGAACAGTGATATTGTTTTATGAAAAGCAGATCTACAGCATCTGTGATTTGCCTCACAGTGCAATCTTAAAATAGGTATTTATTAGTTTTTTTCCATTTTATTTGTACATAAAGTACTTGGTTCTAAATTAGAAAAAGTTAATATTCTCTTAATGGGATTGCTTGGGGGAGCACACACCATGCAATGCAATGTTTCAAAGGAGTCTTTAGATCAGTGGGCCACAAGAACTCTCACTTCAGTTTAAATGAGGAACTTTTCAGGTGCAAAGAAACTAACAGAGAGCTTCAAAACACTAAGAAGAAGGAGGAGGAGGAGGGGGAGGGGAAGGAGGAGGAAGAGGAGGAGGAGGAGGAGGAGAAAATATAATGTGTTGTGAAAGCAGCCTTATACACCAAGATATTTCTTAGGGTGCTAAGAATGTTTAGAAATGTTTGTAAGCAAATAATACATTGTTGACACATAGTCCTATAAGCACATTTGATCAATTTGTGATTGAATTTTTCTGTTTTTTGTTCTCAACCCTTGTAATCATGTTTAAAAGAATTTGGGAGTTTTAAGGCGATAATAAGACAGAAATGGTTGGAGAGACAATTCCAGTCTTGTTTTTGCTAAGCATCCAAGTGTATCACAAGAACCTGATTCCTGCTTTCAGCATTGCACAGGGCTCAGTGTGGCCCAGAACACCCTGGAGTCAGGTTATTGTCCCATTTTAATCCTTAGAGTTGGAAACCATTTCCTTCTTCTAACAGTTTTCCCCCCAGTGGAATTACATTTTTGTGCAACCAACTACTGATCTAAAGGTTAAAAGGAAAAGAAAGAAAAGCTTTTGAAATCAGTGAAGGTATAAAAATAGCTCCTGCAGGGAGACACACACAAGCCATAATACATCTTGAACACAGAAAATTAATCCTGCCAACTCCAGCTGGGAGCTCAACCGGCCCCTGTGCACAGATACCACCCATCTTCAGAGATCAAGTTCCGATTGCTTGCATTCATTATGCAAATTCATATTGTGGCCTTGGCCTCTATTTAAAAATAAGGGAGGACCCTAAGTAAAGCAAAAATCTTAGTGAGAAGGTAAAGCCAATTGAATTTATATATGTACAAAGGGCAAATGAAATCTCCAATTCTGGCTGTGTTTTTAGGAACAAAACTATCCAGAATTCAAGAAATATTAAAAATGACATTAAAAATCTCATTCACATTTGGGACAGATTACATAATAATGAGCCTCAAACTGAATGTGTCTATAATGCTCCCAGGACAGAGCTGCCTTTCCCCTTGACACCCCCTTTCTCCATTAGTGGCACACCATCACTGTTCCCCCAATACCTGAACCTCAACACTCATGCATCTTTGATTCCACATTTTCCCATCTCTCTAAAAGTAAGCAGTTGCCTGAAGTCTGGTCTTTCAAGTTATGAGGAAAATGCTGAAAAGTTCTGCAAATACTGTTTAGCTTCTTCAAGGTACAGGGTGAACTTGAGAGGCTTACAGTCAAGGTTATTAAGAGCTCAAGTGAGTCACTGAAATGGATTTGATGTTGAAAACACAAGTTGCATCAGAATGAAGATTGAGCATTTATTTAATTCAGGTTCTGCTTTACAGTAAATGACAAACAAAGAGAAAAATATTTTTAAAAGGCCAAAATGCCAGCCAGAGAGAGGTGGGGGTTGAGAGGCTGGATATAGCATTGGGGTTACTCCAAGTTAAAAGGCAGTGAAGGAGATCTGGAGGAGGGAGGGAAGATGGTGGAAGAATAGGGGACCCTAGATTCATCTGGTCCCTTGAATTCAGCTAGATATCTATCAAATCATTCTGAATACCTGTGAATTCAACCTGGCATCTAAGAAAAGAATTGGTGCAAGTCTACAAATTGAAAAGTGATCACTTTTTACAAGGTAGGAGGTGTGGAGAAGTGAATCTGAGGGGATATATCAGAAGATAAACCACAGGGAGGGAGTCTCCAGAGGCTGGCTGCCAGAAAGTGATATAGCAATGGAGTGCCAAATTGTAACTTTTAGAAATCTGCTCCTGTGAGGGACATCCCAGCCTGGAAGGTGCTTAGGTGGCAAAGCAGGACAGAATCCTAGGTGGGACCATGTGGTCTCAGGATTCCCCAGGGTCACAGAAAGAATGGGGGTGCCATAGTGTGACAGAGTTCCTAGGTATTGGAGCAGGTAAGCCAGATACAATAGTGAGCCCTGGAGTGGGCTCCCAGCTAGGTGTTGCCATAAACCACAAACCACAGAAGATGGGGGTATTGCTTTCAAAGTAAGGGCCCAGCAAGAAGCCTGGCCCTCCTCCTTCCCCAGGGAGGAACAAGGCAGGTGCATGCAGGATCCAACAACCACTCAGGGGCCCAGTGAACAGTGGAGCCCCGGTGAGACACCGCCCCACCCAGGATTGGTGCAGATGTGAACCACAGAAGTCTGCAGAATTTGGTGCAAACAAAAGTGATTGATTGTTTTTCCCTGAGGGTGCACTGGAGAGTGGGCATCTCAGCTCTGGGGCTGGAGATTGGGGTGCTGCTATTTTTACTTTTTTCATCCTCTAAAGCTACTCAGAAAGTGTTCAGGGAACAAAAGCCACATAGAGCAAATGCAAGCAGCTTACACTGAGCCCAGCCCCTTGGTAAGGGGTGGTATAACTCCATCCAGGCAAAGACACCTGAGAATCAGTGCAACAGGCCCCTCCTCCAGAAGACCAGCAGGAACATCAGAGGAATACCAAATTTATGAATCACACAGAACTACAAAACTCTTGTGCTAGGGGAAAATAGTATATAGAATTCGAGATTTTATTCTCATGATTCTTTAGTCTTTCAGTTTGAAATTTTCTTTTTCCTTTTTTTTCCTTTTTCAACTAGTTTATTTAATCAACTCTTTCTTTAAGTCTTTTTTAAAATTTTCCTTTTTACATTTTCATTTTATGGATATATTCATATTTGGCTTCCTTTCACTGTATTCAATTTTATTTTTGTAACTGTATATACATATATGTATATATATATATATATATATATATACATAAGCTTTGCTTTCTTTACAATTTTGGGATCAAGTGTCTGTTAGATTATATCCTCCCCACCTTTTTTTTTTCATTTTTTTGGCTTCTGATCTTTTCGGATTTGTCTAGTGTATACTTCACTGGGATTGTGGTTGATATTTTTGATTTTGTTCTCTCATTCATTTATTCTGCTCTCGGCAAAAATGACTAGAAGGAGAAATTCACAACAAAAGAGAGAACCAGAGGTAATACTCTCTGCCATAGATTTAATCGATATGGTTGTAAGTAAAATGTCAGACGTAGAATTCAGAATAACAATTATAAAGTTACTAGCTGGGTTTGAAAAAAAGCATAAAAGACACTAGAGAATCCCTTACTGCAGAAATAAAATCTAATCAGACCAAAATTAAAAATGCTTTAACTGAGATTCAGTCTAAAATGGATGCTTTAAAAGCTAGGATAAATGAGGCAGAAGACAGAGTCAGTGACATAGAGGACAAAATGATAGAAAGGAAGAAGTTGAGGAAAAGAGAGAAAAACAACTAATGGACCAGGAAGGGAAATTTCTAGATATCAGCAATACCATAGGTGAAACAAAATTAGAATTATTCGGGTGCCAGAGGAAGAAAAAGAGAGAGAGAGAAGGACAGAAGGTATATTTGAGCATATCATAACTGAGAATTTCCCTAAACTGGGAAATGAAACAGGCATTCAAGTCCAGGGGGCACAGAGAACCCCCTTCAAAAGCAATAAAAATAGAATGAACCCCAAACATATAATAGTGAAGATTGCAAATTTCAAAGATAAAGAGAAAATCCCAAAAGCAGCTTGAGACAAGAGCTCCTTAACCTACAAGGATAGAAACATTACTGGCAGCAGACCTATCCACAGAGACCTGGCAGGCCAGGAAGGGCTGGCATGATATATTCAGGGTACTAAATGAGAAAATCATGCAGCCAAGAATACTTTATCCAGCAAGGCTATCATTCAATAACGGAAGGAGAGATAAAAAGCTTCCAGGACAAATAGAAATTAAAAGAATTTGTGATCACTAAAGCCCTGCAAGAAATATGAAAGGAGATCCTGTAAGCAAAGAGAGAGCCCAAACATAACATAGACCAGAAAGGAACAGAGACAATCTACAGAAACAGTGACTTTACAAGTAGTAAAATGGCACTAAATTCATATATTTCAATAGTTTCTCTGAATGTAAATGGGTTAAATGATCCAATCAAGACACAGGGTATAAGATTGGTTAAAAAAAGCAAGACCCATTGATATGCTGTCTGCAAGAGACTCATCTTAGACCAAAAGACACCTCCAGATTTAAAGTGAGGGTGTGGAAAACCATTTATCATGCTAATGGGTATCAAAAGTAAGCTGGGGTGGCACTCCTTTTATCAGACAAATTATATTTAAAACCAAAAACTGTAATAAAAGATGAGGAAGGACACTATATCATAATTAAAGGGTCTATCAAACAAAATCTAACAATTGTAAATATTTATGCCCCTAACATGGGATCAGACAATTATATAAGCCAATTAATAACAAGATCAAAGAAACACATTGATAATAATGCAATAATAGTAGGGAACTTTAACACACACACTGCCCCCCCAAACTGCAATGGACAGATCATCTAAGCAGAAGATCAACTAGGAAATAAGGGCTTTGAATAACACACTGGACTGGATGGACTTCACAGATATATTTAGAACATTCCATCCCAGAGCAACAGAATACACATTCTTGTCAATTGCACATGGAACATTCTCCAGAATACATCACATTCTGGGTCATGAATCGGATCTCAACTGGTACTAAAAGAGTGGGATTATTCCTTGCATATTTTCAGACCACAATGCTTTGAAAGCTTTGAAACATGAACTCAATCACAAAAGGAAATTTAGAAAGAACTTAAATACAGGGAGGCTAAAGAACATCCTACTAAGGAATGAATGGGTCAACCAGGAAATTAAAGAAGAATTAAAAAAGTCATGGAAACAAATGAAAATGAAAACACAACCGTTCAAAATCTTTGGGATACAGCAAAATCAGTCCTAAGAGGAAGTATATAGCAATATAAGCCTTTCTCAAGAAACTAGAAAAGTGTCAAACACACATCCTAACCTTACACCTAAAGGACCTGGAGAAAGAACAGCAAATAGAGCCTAAACCCAGCAGGAGAAGAGAAATAGTAAAGATTAGAGCAGAAATTAATGAACTAGAAACTAAAAGAACAGTAAAACAGATAAATGAGACTAGGTGCTGGTTCTTTGAAAGAATTAATAAGATTGATAAACCCCTAGCTGACTTATCAAAAAGAATAGAGAAAGGACTCAAATTAATAAAATTATGAATTCAAGAGGAGAGATCATGACCAACATGAAGGAAATACAAACAATTATAAGAACATATTATGAGCAACTACATGCCAACAAATTAGACAAATTAGACAATCTGGAAAAAATGGATGCATTCCTAGAAACTTATAAACTACCAAAACTGAACCAGGAAGAAATAGACCCATAACGTGAATAGACCCATAACCAGTAAGGAAAGTGAAGCAGTAATAAAAAAATCTCCTAACAAACAAAAGTCCAGGGCTGGATGGTTTCCCAGGGGACTTCTACCAAACATTTAAAGAAGAACAAATACCTCTTCTTCTGAAGCTGTTTCAAAAAATAGAAATGGAAGGAAAACTTCCAAACTCGTTCTATGAGGCCAACATTACCTTGGTCTCAAAACACATAAAGTCCCCACCAAAAAGAGAATTACAGACTTACTGAATACTTACCATTTACATCCCTTATGAACATGGATGCCAAAATTCTCACCAAGATATTAGCCAATAGGATCCAACAGTACATTAAAAGCACTATTCACCACGACCAAGTGGGATTTGTTCCTGGACTGCAAGGGTGGTTCAACATCCACAAATCAATCAACATAATACATCACATTAAAAAGAGAAAGGACAAGTGCCATATGCAGAAAAAGCATTTGACAAAATACTGCATCGTTTCTTGATTAAAACTCTCCACAGTGTAGGGATACAGAGAACATACCTCAATATCACAAAAGCCATGTACAAAAAGCCCACAATGAATATCATTTTCTGCTTTTCCCCAAAGCTCAGCAACAGGACAGGGATGTCCACTGTCAGCACTGTTGTTCAACATAGCATGACAAGTCCTAGTCTCAGCAATCAGACCACAAAAATAAATAAAGGGCATTCAATTTGGCAAAGAAGTCAAACTCTCACTCTTTGCAGATGTCATGATATTTTTGGTGGAAAACACAAAAGACTCCACCCCAAAATTGCTAGAACTCATACAGGAATTCAGCAATGTGGCAGGATATAAAATCAATGCACAGAAATCAGTTGCATTTCTATACACAAACAATGAGACAGAAGAAAGAGAAATTAAGGAGTCAATCCCATTTAACAATTGCACCCAAAACCGTAAGATACTTAGGAATAAATCTAACCTAAGAGGTAAAGGATCTGTACTCTGAAAACTAGAGAGCACTTATGAAAGAAATTGAGGAAGACACACAGAAATAGAAAAACATTCCATGCTCATGGATTAGAAGAACAAATATTGTTAAAATGTTTGTGCTACCCAGAGCAACCTACACATTCAATGCAATTCCTATCAAAATACCATTGACATTTTTCACAGAGTTGGAACAAATAATCCTAAATTTTTGTATGGAATTTTGAAAAAAATATCAAAGCTGGTATTTCCAGACTTCACAATTCCAGACTTCAAGCTCTATTACAAAGCTGTAATCATCAAGACAGTGTGGTAAGGCACAAAAACAGACACATAGATCAATGGAACAGAATAGAGAACCCAGAAATAGACCCTCAACTCTATGGTCAACTAATGTTCGACAATGCATGAAGGCATATCCGGTGGAAAAAAGACAGTCTCTTCAACAAATCCTGTTGAGAAAATTAGGCAGCCACATGCAGAAAAATGAAATGACCATTTTCTTACACCATACACAAAGATAAATTCAAAATGGTTGGAAGACCTAAATGTGAGACAGGAATCCATCAAAATCCTAGAGGGGAAAAAAAAAAAAAAATCCTAGAGGAGAACACAGGCAGCAACCTCTTTGGCCTAGGTCACAGCAAGTTCTTGCTAGACACATCTCCCTTTAAAGGCAAGGGAAAGAAAAGCAAAAATGAACTATTGGGACTTCATCAAGATAAAAAGCTTCTGCACAGCAAAGAAAATAGTCAGCAAAACTAAAAGGCAACATGGGTTTTTGCAAGGTATTTGCAAATGACATAGCAGATAAAAGGCTAATATCCAAGATCTATAAAGAATTATTTTTACAAACACACCAAAACCAAATAATCCAGTGAGGAAATGGGCAGAACACATGAACAGACATTTCTACAAAGAAAACATCCAAATGGCAACAGACACATGAAAAAAAGTTCAATACCACTCGGCATCAGGGAAATACCAATCAAAACCACAATGAGATACCACCTCACACCAGTCAGAATTGCTAAAACTAACAAGTCAGGAAACAGCAAATGTTGGTGAGGAAGAGGCAAATGTTGGCAGAGGAAGGGGAACCCTCTTACACTGTTGGTGGGAATGCAAGCTGGTACAGCCACTCTGGAAAACAGTATGGAGGTTTCTCAAGAAGTTAAAAATAGAGCTACCCCACAACCCAGCAGTTGCACTAGTAGGTATTTACCCCAAAGATACAAATGTAGTTATCCAAAGGGGTACCCGCACCCCAATATTCATAGCAGCAATGTCCACAATAGCCAAACTGTCCATCTACAGATGAATGGATGAAGATGTGGTATACATAAACAATGGAATATTACTCAGCCATCAGAAAGGATGAATACTTACCATTTACATCAATGCACATGGAACTGGAGGGTATTATGCTGAGCAAAATAAGTCAGAGAAAGAAAATTGTCGTATGGTTTCACTCATACATGGAATATAAGAATCAGTGCAGAGGATAATAAGGGAAGGGAAACTGAATGGAAAGTAATCAGGGAGGGTTGATGGGCATTTAAAAGGGCACGTGATGTGATGATCCCTGGGTATTATATGCAACTGATGAATTATTGTATTCTGCATCTTAAACTAAGGATGTACTATATGTTAGCTAATTGAATTTAAATTAAAAAAAAATCAACAAAGGCAGTGATGGAGGAGCAGGGCACAAATTTACTTCAGGCTAACAGAGTTTGGGGTTCTATGGAGGAGATTCAAAGCTCTTGGTGCCCATGGCAGGCCCCGTGCTTCTGAAGAAGGAGAGTGGATTGAGGGGTGGCCACACACCATAGAACAGGGCCCCCACTCACAGACAATGCCTGCTGCTGCACTTCATGTGGCAGGAGGACCCCACCCCCACTACCTGCTGAGGTGTTGAGAGATAGATTCCCCTACAAGCCAATATGAAAATTTAAAATAAGACAAAGAATGTAGAAAGCATCACCTCAAAGTTGCAAAGTTGCACCTCTGCAAGAAGCACTGTGCTCTAGCCTTCTGTGCTCAGAACATCCTGTCCTTCAGTCAATCACATCCTGGGCTCCAGCCCAGTGATCAATTCACTACAGCCTTACTAATGTGCCACCCTACCCGCAGGAAGCAGGCTCCCTGGGCCTAGAACTCCGTGCACTTGCCCCTTAGTCTGGAATTCCTGCACCCTGACATTTTTTTTCCATGGCCCTCCTGACTATTCTGTTTAGTTCTTAATTTTAGTGACTCTTGTTCACTTTTAGAATTTATATTTCATTCTTTTTATAGCTTGAAGTTCCATGCTCAAATCTGAAATTTTTTTAAAGATTTTTTTAATTGTTACGTTAATCCCCATACATTACATCATTAGTTTTAGATGTAGTGTTCCATGATTCATTGTTTGTGCATAACACCCAGTGCTCCATGCAGAACGTGCGCTCCTCAATACCCATCACCAGGCTAACCCATCCTCCCACCCCCCTCCCCTCTAGAACCCTCAGTTTGTTTTTCAGAGTCCATTGTCTCTCATGGTTCTTCTCCTCCTCTGATTTCCCCCCCTTCATTCTTCCCATCCTGTTATCTTCTTCTTTCTTTTTTTTTTCTTAATATATATTGCATTATTTGTTTCAGAGGTACAGATCTGAGATTCAACAGTCTTGCACAATTCACAGCACTTACCAGAGCATATACCCTCCCCAGTGTCTATCACCCAGACACCCCATCCCTCCCACACCAGCCCCCACTCCAGCAACCCTCAGTTTGTTTCCTGAGATTAAGAATTCCTCATATCAATGAGGTCATATGATACATGCCTTTCTCTGATTGACTTATTTCGCTCAGCATAATACCCTCCAGTTCCATCCACGTCATTGCAAATGGCAAGATCTCATTCCTTTTGATGGCTGCATAATATTCCATTGTATATATATACCACCTCTTCTTTATCCATTTATCTGTCAATGGACATCTTGGCTCTTTCCACAGTTTGGCTATTGTGGACATTGCTGCTATAAACATCGGGGTGCACGTACCCTTTCGATCCCTACTTTTGTATCTTTGGGGTAAATACCCAGTAGTGCAATTGCTGGATCATATGGTAGCTCTATTTTCAACTTTTTGAGGAACCTCCATACTGTTTTCCAGAGTGGCTGCACCAGCTTGCATTCCCACCAACAGTGGAGGAGGGTTCCCTTTTCTCCGCATCCCCGCCATCATCTGTCATTTCCTGACTTGTTAATTATAGCCATTCTGACTGGTGTGAGGTGGTATCTCATTGAGGTTGTGATTTGGATTTCCCTGATGCCGAGCGATATTGAACTCTTTTTCATGTGTCTGCTGGCAATTTGGATGTCTTCTTTGGAAAAATGTCTGTTCATGTCTTCTGCCCATTTCTTGATTGGATTCTTTGTTCTTTGGGTGTTGAGTTTGATAAGTTCTTTATAGATTTTGGATACTAGCCCCTTATCTGATATGTCATTTGCAAATATCTTCTCCCATTCTGTCAGTTGTCTTTTGGTTTTGTTGACTGTTTCTTTTGCTTTGCAAAAGCTTTTATCTTGATGAGGTCCCAATAGTTCATTTTTGCCCTTGCTTCCCTTGCCTTTGACGATGTTTCTAGGAAGAAGTTGCTGCGGCTGAGGTCGAAGAGGTTGCTGCCTGTGTTCTCCTTTAGGATTTGGATGGACTCCTGTCTCACATTGAGGTCTTTCAACCATTTGGAGTCTGTTTTTGTGTGTGGTGTAAGGAAATGGTCCAGTTTCATTCTTCTGCATGTGGCTGTCCAATTTTCCCAACACCATTTGTTGAAGAGATTGTCTTTTTTCCATTGGACATTGTTTCCTGCTTTGTCAAAGATTAGTTGACCATAGAGTTGAGGGTCCATTTCTGGGCTCTCTATTCTGTTCCATTGATCTATGTGCCTGTTTTTGTGCCAGTACCATACTGTCTTGATGATGACAGTTTTGTAGTAGAGCTGGAAGTCCGGAATTGTGATGCCGCCAGCTTTGCTTTTCTTTTTCAACATTCCTCTGGCTATTCGGGGTCTTTTCTGGTTCCATACAAATTTTAGGATTATTTGTTCCATTTCTTTGAAAAAAGTGGATGGTATTTTGATGGGGATTGCATTGAATGTGTAGATTGCTCTAGGTAGCATTGACATCTTCACAATATTTATTCTTCCAATCCATGAGCATGGAACGTTTTTCCATTTCTTTGTGTCTTCCTCAATTTCTTTCATGAGTATTTTATAGTTTTCTGAGTACAGATCCTTTGCCTCTTTGGTTAGATTTATGCCTAGGTATCTTATGGTTTTGGGTGCAATTGTAAATGGGATCGACTCCTTCAGTTCTCTTTCTTCTGTCTTGTTGTTGGTGTATAGGAATGCCACTGACTTCTGTGCATTGATTTTATATCCTGCCTCTTGACTGAATTCCTGTATGAGTTCTAGCAGTTTTGGGGTGGAGTCTTTTGGGTTTTCCACATAAAGTATCATATCATCTGCAAAGAGTGAGAGTTTGACTTCTTCTTTGCCAATTTGGATGCCTTTGATTTCTTTTTGTTGTCTGATTGCTGTGGCTAGAACTTCTAATACTATGTTGAATAGCAGTGGTGATAGTGGACATCCCTGCCGCATTCCTGACCTTAGAGGGAAAGCTCTCAGTTTTTCCCCATTTAGAATGATATTCGCTGTAGGTTTTTCATAGATGGCTTTTATGATATTGAGGTATGTACCCTCTATGCCTGTACTCTGAAGAGTTTTGATTAAGAAAGGATGCTGTACTTTGTCAAATGCTTTTTCTGCATCTATTGAGAGGATCATATGATTCTTGTTCTTTCTTTTGTTAATGTATTGTATCACGTTGATTGATTTGTGGATGGTGAACCAACCTTGCAGCCCAGGGCTTAATCCCACTTGGTCCTGGTGAATAATCCTTTTAATGTACTGTTGGATCCTGTTGGCTAGTATTTTGGTGAGAATTTTTGCATCCATGTTCATCAGGGATATTGGTCTGTAGTTCTCCTTTTTGATGGGGTCTTTGTCTGGTTTGGGGATCAAGGTAATGGTGGCCTCATAAAATGAGTTTGGAAGTTTTCCTTCCATTTCTATTTTTTGGAACAGTTTCAGAAGAATAGGTATTAATTCTTCTTGAAATGTTTGGTAGAATTCCCCTGGGAAGCCATCTGGCCCTGGGCTTTTGTTTGTTGGGAGATTTTTGATGACTGCTTCAATTTCCTTAGTGGTTATAGGTCTGTTCAGGTTTTCTATTTCTTCCTGGTTCAGTTTTGGTAGTTGATACATCTCTAGGAATGCATCCATTTCTTCCAGATTATCTAATTTGCTGGCATAGAGTTGCTCATAATATGTTCTTATAATTGATTGTATTTCTTTGGTGTTGGTTGTGATCTCTCCTCTTTCATTCATGATTTTGTTGATTTGGGTCATTTCTCTTTTCTTTTTGATAAGTCTGGCCAGGGGTTTATCGATCCTGTTAATTCTTTCAAAGAACCAGCTCCTAGTTTCGTTGATCTGTTCTACTGTTCTTTTGGTTTCTAGTTCATTGATTTCTGCTCTGATCTTTATTATTTCTCTTCTCCTCCTCGGTTTAGGCTCTATTTGCTGTTCTTTCTCCAGCTCCTTTAGGTGTAGGGTTAGGTTGTGTACTTGAGACCTTTCTTGTTTCTTGAGAAAGGCTTGTATTGCTATATACTTGCCTCTTAGGACTGCCTTTGCTGCATCCCAAAGATTTTGAACAGTTGTGTTTTCATTTTCATTGGTTTCCATGAATTTTTTTAATTCTTCTTTAATTTCCTGGTTGACCCATTCATTCTTCAGTAGGATGCTCTTTAGCCTCCATGTATTTGAGTTCTTTCCGACTTTCCTCTTGTGATTCAGTTCTAGTTTCAAAGCATTGTGGTCTGAAAATAGGCAGGGAATGATCCCAAACTTTTGGTACTGGTTGAGACCTGATTTATGACGTAGGATGTGATAGATTCTGGAGAATGTTCCATGGGCACTAGAGAAGAATGTTTATTCCGTTGCTTTGGGATGGAATGTTCTGAATATGTCTGTGAAGTCCATTTGGTCCAGTGTGTCATTTAAAGTCTTTATTTCCTTGTTGATCTTTTGCTTAGACGATCTGTCCATTTCAGTGAGGGGGGTGTTAAAGTCCCCCACTATTATTGTATTGTTGTCGATGTGTTTCTTTGCTTTTGTTATTAATTGCCTTATATAATTGGCTGCTCCCATGTTAGGGGCATAGATATTTGCAATTGTTAGATCTTCTTGTTGGATAGACCCTTTAAGTGGGATATAGTGTCCTTCCTCATCTCTTATTACAGTCTTTGGTTTAAAATCTAATTTGTCTGATATAAGGATTGCCACCCCGCTTTCTTTTGGTGTCCATTTGCTTGGTAAATGGTTTTCCACCCCCTCACTTTAAATCTGGGGGTATCTCTGGGTCTAAAATGAGTCTCTTGCAGACAGCATATTGATGGGTCTTGTTTTTTAATCCGATCTGATAGCCTGTGCCTTTTGATTGGGGCATTTAGCCTGTTTACATTCAGGGTAACTATTGAAAGATAGGAATTTAGTGCCATTGTATTGCCTATAAGGTGACTGTTACTGTATATTGTCTGTGTTCCTTTCTGGTCTATGCTGCTTTTAGGCTCTCTCTTTGCTTAGAGGACCCCTTTCAAGATTTCTTGTAGGGCTGGTTTCGTGTTTGCAAATTCCATTAGTTTTTGTTTGTCCTGAAAGCTTTTTATCTCTCCTTCAATTTTCAAGGACAGCCTAGCTGGATATAGTATTCTTGGCTGCATATTTTTCTCATTTAGTGCTCTGAATATATCATGCCAGTCTTTTCTTGCCTGCCAGGTCTCTGTGGATAGGTCTGTTGCCATTCTAATGTTTCTACCATTGTAGGTTACAGATCTCTTCTCCCGAGCTGCTTTCAGGATTTTCTCTTTGTCTCTGAGACTCATAAGTTTTACTATTAGATGTCGGGGTGTTGACCTATTTTTATTTTGAGAGGGGTTCTCTGTGCTTCCTGGATTTTCATGTCTGTTTCCTTCCCCAAATTAGGGAAGTTCTCTGCTATAATTTGCTCCATTATACCTTCTGCCCCTCTCTCTTTCTTCTTCTTCTGGGATCCCAATTATTCTAATGTTGTTTCGTCTTATGGTATCACTTATCTCTCGAATTCTGCCCTCGTGATCCAGTAGTTGTTTATCTCTCTTTTTCTCAGCTTCTTTATTTTCCATCATTTGGTCTTCTATATCACTGATTCCCTCTTCTGCCTCATTTATCCTAGCAGTTAGCACCCCCATTTTTGATTGCACCTCATTAATAGCCGTTTTGATTTTTACTTGGTTAGATTTTAGTTGTTTTACTTCTCCAGAAAGGGTTTCTCTAATAACTTCCATGCTTTTTTCAAGCCCAGCTAGTATCTTTCAATTGATGATTCTGAACTCTAGATCTGACATCGTACTAATGTCCGTATTGAGTAGGTCCCTGGCAGTCGGTACTACCTCTTGTTCTTTTTGTTGAGGTGATTTTTTCCATCTTGTCATTTTGTCCAGAGGAGAATAGATTAATGAGAGAACAAAATGCTAACAGGGTAACAACATTCCCAGAAAATATACTCTAAAGAAATCAGAAAAGACCTGAAGCAATGGGAAAGGAAAGGGAAAGAGAGAAAAGAGAAAAAGAAAAAAAAAAAAAAAAAAAAGGAAAAGAAAAAGATAAAGATAAAAACAAACAAAAACAGAAAAAAACAACAGAAAAACCCAGAATGTGATCAAGTATGAACAGGCTGGTATATAGATCAATGCCACACACTAGATTTTGGGTGTATTTGGTCTGTTAGAAGAAAGTGCCTCCCAAAATTTTAAAGAAAGAAAAACTTATATGTGTACAAAAATAAGGGTTGATATGATGAAGGGATGGAATATGACTGTCAAGATGGAAATTATAAAAAATTTTTATAAAGGGAATTGATAAGAAGTTGTTTAATAAAAGAAAGAAGAAGATTTAAAAAAAAAGAGAGGAAAAAAAAGGGAGAGAATGTGATCAGGCAGGGGAGTAGAAAAAAACATACAATGGAGATTTAGGGTATATTTTGATCTGTTAGAAGAAACTATCTCAAAATTTTATAGAGAGAACAACTTATATATATATACGCCAAAAATATGGGTAACTACGATGAAGGGATAGAATATGACTCTAAAAATGAAAAATAAAAATGAAAACTAAAAATGTTTTTTTTAAAAAAGGGATTGATAAGATGTTGTTTGAAAAAGGGAAAAAGAAAAATTCAAAAAAAATAAAAGACAGTTTAAAAAAAAAAATTAACTTTGAAATACTAAAGAATCATGGTAAAAAAGCCATGAATTCTATGTCCATTATTCCCCTAGCGCTGGAGTTCTGCCATTCTCATTGATCGGTAAACTTGGTCTTGGCTGGCTGTTCTTGCTGATCTTCTGGGGGAGGGGCCTGTTGCCGTGGTTTCCAAAAGTCTTTGCCGGAGGCGGAATTGCCCCGCCGTTGCCCGTCCCGGCTAAGTAATCTGCTCGGGTTTGCTCTCAGGAGCTTTTGTTCCCTGCAAGCTTTCCGTACAGCTTTGGAGGTCGAGAGTGAAAATGGCGGCCTCCCAATCTCCGCCCCGGAGGAGCTGAGAACTCAGGCCCCAGTCCTCAGTGAGCCCCCAGACAAAAGCCGCCAGTCACTCCTGTCTCCCCGGTCTCCGGCCACACTCCGTGTTACCCGGCCTGTGACCGCGGGTTTCTATCTCTGGCACGTGACCGACCCCATGTGGAGTCTCCAAACCCAGCGGATCCCCGTGGTGCGCTCCCACACCTCTCCTCCCGGGGGAAGAAGGTGAGTCTCCCCGGATCTGCCGCTTGTTTGGTCCCTGCTGGAGGAGCAGGGGCCCGACTGTGCCGCGGATCACGGTTTATGGCAACCCCGAGCTGAGAGCCCGCGCCTCGGCTCCGTCTCTGCAGCTGGCTTCCCCGCTCTGAAACCTGGGAGCTCTGCCTCACTCAGGCACCCCCGGTCTTTCTGTGACCCTGAGGGTCCTGAGACCACACTCTCCCACAAGGGTTCCACCCCCCGCTTAGCCACCGGAGTGACGTCCCTCAGCAGAGCAGACTTCTAAAAGTTCCGATTTTGTGCTCCATGGTTCTATCACTTGCCAGATGCGGCCGACAGAGGCCCCTCCCCCGCCGTCTATCCTCCCGAATATCGCCTTGGATTCACTTCTCCGCACGTCCTACCTTCCAGAAAGTGGTCGCTTTTCTGTTCAGAGAGGAATGCAGCCTAACCAGTTGCTATTCTTTTCTTCGATCTCCTGTTGAGTTTGTAGGTGTTCAGAATGGTTTGATCCCTATCCAGCTGAATTCCTGAGACCAGAGGAAATCCAGGTCTCCTACTCCTCCGCCATCTTGCTCCGCCCCTCAAATCTGAATATTTTCAAGTTCTTTCAATATTATAATTTTGGTCATTTTAAAGCCCATGTCTGGTCCATTGCCTGAATCCCTGAGCTATTTTTCTACTTTCTCTTGACTTTTAGAATTGTTGACATATATTTTCTTTTTTATATGCCTAGCATATTTCTTTATTGTTTCTTTACTTATAAATATTCATCTGGTTATAATTTTAGATTTAGAAAAGCATTGTCATTAGAGTAGAAAAACTTCTGTATATCCACCAGACTGACTTGCCATTTTGCCCCATTTTTTTTTCATTATTCTCCCCTTCACTCTGTGTGTGTGTGTGAATATGTATGAAGTAATTTTATCTTATGTACTTCATAAACTGTTGCCTAAACCTTAGAACCCCCATTTTCTCTTATTCAATTAACCTAATTAGCAGAGTTAGGGCTCATTTACAACCTGATCACTCTTACAGACACTTTATTTCAGAGCATTAAATAAATGTATTAATATGTGTCTACTCAACTATAATGAAAACGACCAAGAAATGAATGATGGAAAGCATCTTGCAGGATAAATAACTGAGTGTGTGTCTTCACCACTGTCTACATTCAGCTGTAGGATTGAGTAGAAGGTCAGAAAAGCTCAGTCATTGATTTTTAAAAGATGTTATCTGTGCCTGAATTAAAGTTGTGTCTATGTTAATTAATTGAAGAGCCAATAGCTAGGTAATTCTGTTTACTTATGTTCATTGTAGTGTGTTTATTGTGGTCAATTAATTTTTGAGATTGATTTAGATGGAGTGGCCAATGTTGGTGCTGTAGAGTTGTGTGATCATTAACAAAGAGGAATGCAGCCTAACCAGTGGGTGTAATAATGACAGAGGAGGGGCATCATCCAAGTGTTTCCTGACACGTTTTGTAAGAGAGAACAAATACGTTTTTAATATGCATTCATCCTCATTTTTCTTATAATGAAGAAAATATTGAAATTTGGAAATGTGTTTTTTTTTTCTTGAGATGGTATCCTTTTCTGTAGTTTGGAACCTGGGCCTCACAGAGGTTGAATCCATGTTTTCTTTTACTTCTCCCCACATGTAGCTCCAATGGAAACTTCCAAGATGAATTGTTAGCATTTAAGAACAATGTGCAAATATATGCATCAGTACTGTCTATGTCAAAGCCAAGAAAAGGTTTAGACTATATAGATGAAATCGCTTCATTCCAAAGGTATACAACAAGTTATTGTATAACAAAAATGTATCATTTATCTTTTAATTTAAATAAGTTCGATTATAGGATGAAATTTTGCTTAAAACAGCCTTTGTCAAAAACATGTATAGATAATTGTTGAAGAAATAAAAATTGACTTCAAAGAATTAGATTTTTAAAGTTAAGTTTAATCAAGGAAAGGAATTAAGTTGAAAAACGATTAAATGATTAATTTAACAGCATTGTTTTGAATTACATTGCAATCTAAATAATCTATGCACTCTCTGTAGACCTCTTTGCTCTCTTTCCTCTGCCCATCTTCTGTTTGGCCTTTCTCTACCACTATGCCCTCCCTCCCTCAGACTTTCTCTTCCTTCTTCTCATCTTCATACTCTAATTAGTCACTTAAAATAGCCCATGCCCCATAGTATCAAGGGTGTGTGTGTGTGTGTGTGTGTGTGTGTGTGTGTGTGTGTGTAGGTTGGGGGGGTGGCAGAAGGGAAAGGGGAAAGACTAAACAAAGGTAAGAAAGAATTAAAAGGTAAGTGCAGTGATAATTTGATAATGAAAAATAAAATTAAAAAGTTTTATATGGTGTTATTAAATTTACTTATTTTGTCTTCTAAACTTTAAAATAGGCTTGTGTCCATGTTCATGTAAAATTTCCTCAACTACCCATCATTATTTCAAGACTATTGTGTTATGTTACTTTTGAGTGAACTTAAGTTGAATGTTATCATAGGAAAAATTATTTTCCTAAGCACTATAAATTAAAATATAATTAATTAATATATTAATATCAATATTATAATAGAACTTCATTTTAAATAAACAAATCAGTATGATACAGTATTTTGCGGCTAAATGTTATAAAATCAACACAAAGATTATGTGGTGATGGGAATGTGGTTGCCATAGAATATTTAGATTTGCATCAGGATGCAAAGTCAAATATATAAAGATCTTATGATTGCAATGTTGGCAATGTTTTATAAAAATAAAATATGCAAGCTGTTAAACACCATAAAAATTTTTGTCAATTGGTTATTTACTCTACCAGGGCAAAGATTTTGTCTAAATCCTCACTCCTGTGGCAGTCCTGACACAGTGCAGGACTGCACTAAAGATCATCAAATGAAAGCGTATGTGGGTGTCTATGCTTCTCATATAATGTTCTTTAGTATTTTAATAAAGTAAATTAAATACATTCAAATTTTGCATTGATCATCAAATCATCATTTTTAGATTACTTGATGTTGCATTGAGGAAATGGAAAGTAATTGCAGAACAGGAAGTCAATCTGTTGCCAAAAGAAGTCACACTAATTCAATATGTAATGTTGAGCATGTTGCCTGTCAAAATGAAAAAGAATGATAATTAAACACAAAAATAAGCAGCAACCTGTAAAATTGAGGTTTAGAGAGAGGACTAATACATTTGATATGCTGAAAGAAATCAAGAAATATATAGCATTGGGAAAAGAAAATCGAAGTCACCTGTGAAATTTAAAATTTAAAATGCAATTCCTAGCCTCTGAAACAATATTTATTCTGTGTGCAATGCCTTCTATTCTGTTAAAAAAAAAAAAAAAAAAACTTAGTTCAGAAGCCGTAAAATAAAATAAAAAATATTTTTTTACACCATAAAACTCAAAAACTACCATAGGCAGAAAATAAGATAATCACCTTTAAAAAAAACTATCATACCAGTGCACCTCGGTAGTTCAGTTGGTTGAGTGTCTGCCTTCGGCTGAGGTCATGATCCCAGGGCCTGGTATTGAGCCCCACATGGGCCTATCTGCTCAGCTGGGAGTCTGCTTCTCCCTCTCCCTCTCCCTCTGTGATCTCTCTTGCTTTCGATCTCTCTCAAATAAATAAGTAAAATCTTAAAAAAGACCACTAACATACCAAGAAAAAATATTTGCAATTCATCTCACAAAGTGCTCATATCTCTAATATATAAAGATCCCTTAAAAGCAATGACTAAGAATCCAATAGACAATTCATCAAAGGAGAGATAATTAAAGATATACAAATGATGCATACATATATGAATATCTGTTAATCAATAAATCAAAACTACTAAAATACCATTTTATCAATAAATTGTTAAAAATCCTAATGTATGACAATCTTTTTAGCAAGCTACAAAGAAGTAAGCATTCTTATGTATTACTTGCAAGGAAAGAATTGGTAATATCTATAAAAAATTAACATGCTTATATATACTTTGAGGCAAAAATCCTACTTCTGAAAATTTATCCTGAGATGTGCAAATAGATATTTGTAAAGACATAAATACAACACTATGCCTTACAGCATTGTTTGTAAAAGCAAATGACTATTGACAACCCAAATGTTCCTCAATAGTGGACTGATTAAGTAAATTGTAGAACAGTCATAAAATGAAATATAACACATTAGAAAGAAATTGAGGATCTTCTGATATAAAAAGAATGAGAAGTTGTCTTGTAAGTAACTTTTTTTTTTTCTGTATTCATTTATTCATTTAACACCCAGTGCTCATTGCAATATGTGCTCTCCTTAATACCCATCACTGGGCTAACCCATTCCCTCACCCCCCTCCCTTCCAAAACCCTCAGTTTATTTCCCAGAGTCCATAGTCTCTCATTGTTCATCTCCCCTCTGATTTCTCCCCCTTCATTTTTCCCTTCCTTCTCCTAATGTCGTCCATGCTATTCCTTATGTTCCACATATGAGTGAAACCATATGATAATTGTCTTTCTCTGCTTGACTTATTTCACTTAGCATAATCCCTCCAGTTCCATCCATGTCGATGCAAATGGTGGGTATTCATCCTTTCTGATGGCTGAGTAATATTCCATTGTGTATGTGGAACACATCTCCTTTGTTCATTCATCTGTTGAAGGATATCTTGGCTCCTTCCACAGTTTGGTTACTGTGGACATTGCTGCTATAAATATTGGGGTGCATGTGGCCCTTATTTTCACCACATCTGTATCTTTGGGGTAAATACCCAGGAGTGCAATTGCTGGGTCATAGGGTAGCTCTATTTTTAACTTTTTCAGTAACCTCCACACTGCTTTGCAAAGTGGCTGTACCAACTTGCATTCCCACCAACAGTGTAAGAGGGTTCCCCTTTCTCCACATCCTCTCTGACATTTGTTGCTTCCTGCCTTGTTAATTTTTGGCATTCTAAGTGATGTAAGGTGGTATCTCAGTGTGGTTTTGATTTAAATTTCTCTGATGGCTAATGATGTTGAACATTTTTTCATGTGTCTGTTAGCCATTCATATGTCTTTTTTGGAGAAGTGTTTGTTCATGTCTTCTGTCTATTTTTTGACTTGATTATTTGCTTTTGGGTGTTGAGTTTGAGAAGTTCTTTGTAGATCTTGGATGCCAGCCCTTTATCTGTAATGTCATTTGCAAATATCTTCTCCCACTCCGTGGGTTGCCTCTTACTTTTGTTGACTATTTCTTTTGCTGAAGTCCCAAAAGTTCATTTTCACTTTTGTTTCCCTTGCCTTTGGAGACATGCCTTGAGAAAAGTTGCTGTGGCCTGTGTCAAAGAGGTTATTGCCTATGTTCTCCTCCAGGATTTTGATGGATTCCTGTCTCACATTGAGGTCTTTCATCCATTTTGAGTTTATCTTTGTGTATGGTGTAAGAGAATGGCTGAGTTTCATTCTTCTGCACATGGCTGTCCAATTTTCCCAGCACCATTTATTGAAGAGACTGTCTTTCTTCCATTGCATATTTTTTCCTGCTTTGTTGAAGATTATTTGACCATAGAGTTGAGGGTCCATTTCTGGGCTATCTATTTTGTTCCATTGATCTATGTGTTTGTTTTTGTGCCAGTAACTTGCTGTCTTGGTGATCACAGCTTTGTAATATAGCTTGAAATCAGGCAATGTGATGCCCCCAGCTTTGTTTTTCTTCTTCAACATTTCCTTGGTGATTCGGGGTCTTTTCTGGTTCCATACAAATTTTAGGATTGTTTGTTCCAGCTCTTTGAAAAATGCCATTAGTATTTTGATTGGGATGGCATTGAAAATATAGATTGCTCTGGGCAGCATAGATATTTTAACAATGTTTATTCTCCCAATCCATGAGCATGGAATGTTTTTCCATTTCTGTGTGTCTTCCTCAATTTCTTTCATGAGTGTTCTAATGTAAATTAATAAGATCGATAAACCACTGGCCAGACTTATCCGAAAGAAAAGAGAAAGGACTCAAATTAATAAAAGCATGAATGAAAGAGGAGAGATCACGACTAACACCAAGGATATAGAAACAATTATTAGAAATGATTACAGCAACTATATGCCAATAAATTAAGCAACCTGGGAGAAATGGATGCCTTCCTGGAAACCTATAAACTACCAAGACGAAACAGGAAGAAATTGACAATCTGAATAGACCAATAACCAGTAACAAAATTGAAGCAGTAATAAAAAATCTCCCAAAAAACAAGAGTCCAGGGCCTGATGGATTCCTAGGGGAATTCTACCAAACATTTAAAGAAGAAATAATACCTATCTCCTGAAGCTGTTTCAAAAAATAGAAAAAGAAGGAAAACTTCTAAACTTGTTCTATGAGGCCATCATTACCTTGATCCCCAAAACAGGGAAAGAGCCCATCAAAAAAGGAGAATTACAGACCAGTATCCTTGATGAATATGGATGCCAAAATTCTCAACAAGATCCTAGCCAATAGTGTTCAACAGTACATTAAAAGGATTATCCATCATGACCAGGTGGGATTTATTCCTGGGATCCATGGGTGGTTCAACATTTGCAAATCAATCAATGTGATAGAACACATTAATAAGAGGAGAGACAAGAACCACATGACCCTCTCAATTGATGCAGAAAATGTATTTGACAAAATATAGCATCCTTTCCTGATTAAAACTCTTCAGAGTGTAGAGATAGAGGGAACTTTCCTCAAATTCATAAAAACCATGTATGAAAAGTCCACAGCGAATATTATTCTCAATGGGGAAAAGCTCAGAGCTTTTCCCTTAAGATCAGGAACATGACAAGGATGCCCACTCTTGCCACTATTGCTCAACATAGTACTAGAAGTCCTAGCATCAATAATCAGACAACAAAAAGAAATAAAATGTATTCAAATTGGCAAAGAAGAAGTCAAATTCTCTCTCTTTGCAGATGTCTTGTAAGTAACTTTTTTTTTTTTTAGTTTGACAGAGAGAGACACAGTGAGAGAAGGAACACAAGCATGGGGAATGAGAGAGGGAGAAGCAAGCTCCCCACTGAGCAAGGAGCATGATGTGGGACTCAATCCCAGGACCCTGGGATCATGACCTGAGCCAAAGGCAGACACTTAACGACTGAGCCACCCAAGTGCCCCAGTCTTGTAAGTAACTATTAAGGAAAAGTTTAGAGTAAATGTTTTCTCTGTATGTATTTTATATTGACTTTTAAACTATATGTTGCCTACTAAAATTTTCAATAGAAATAAAAAATGAGAAGAAAAGTAAGATGACCATATTGATTGAAATCAATAAATTGAATACTGTAGAGTTTTATGTCCTTACTGGAAATGAGCTTTGAATTTGCTTTAAATTTATCTGGCAGTCAAAAATAAGAAAATAGTCCTGTAATCCAAATAAATTACAAGATTCACACTTGACAGAACTATTTCTAGTTTAGAGGCAAGAGCAAATCACCTCCAAATATTAGGCATAGGGAGAAGGTAGTATAATGTAGGGGTCAGTCCCCTTAGCAACATTTTTATAGCAAGTACAGGGCTCTTTCTCATCAAATCACCTTGGGGTGTATTGAGCAAAAGTAGTTGTTTGGAGAGCTCAAAACTATATAGAGTAGCTGTGTGGCCCTCCTATGATCTAGTCAAACCTAAGGATAGCTTTTAAGCTTTTAATTGGTTAGAGAAATGAATAGTATACTGCCTTTCAGGCAGTCCTCTATAAATATGATTTTTTCATATTCAAGAGTTTGAAAATTACTAATCATAGCAGGTTCATGATCATACTCTGACAAGATGTACTTGAGTACAAAAGTCTACATTGTCATCATCCTGTTGTGAAAACCAAGGCCACTGATATGGATAGCTTGGAGAGACTCACCCTGTCTTGGATGATTATGTTCTTCAAGACCCTCTCAAGTACATCCATGTTCTCTACCAAGAAACTCTTGTGAATAGTCTCATTGCTATGGATTGTCTACATGACTTTTGTTCCACTTGCCATATTGAAGGCCCTGTGGTCAAACCCCCATAATTGCATACATTCTTTACCCTATTTGGCTACTTTGAGTTATTGATTTTTAAATAAAAAGGAAGCTAGTCATCTGATACTGAACCAAGAATGAACCAGCACTGAGCTTAAGCTTTTTCTGGAGCTGATGTTTAAGTTTAGGATTGAAATTTTAATGGATAAAGAAATGAATGTACCATATTGGAGAAAATTCTTAACTATCTATGTTACAGAAAAGACACAGAAATAATATTATGCAATATTCCAGTGGCATTCAGTCTTCATCTTATATCATTTATGTAATGCTTAATATTAATGCTTGCTCTACTCTCTTGATAAGATATAAAATTATTTGCTAGTTTCTAGCCTCGCTATATCATACTATTTCTTTTATTTAATGCGTAGGGAATTTTGATCATGCTATTTACTTTAATTGATAGGACTTCAGATTCATACATTTGATTCTTTTTATCAAAAACTGAGCAGCAGATTTATGCATGTGCACATATCTATGAAAGAAATATTATGCCTCTTGCAACAATTATTCACTTCCTGAATAATTTTTGATTTGTGCTACATATTCATTGCATTATGAGAAGTAACAAGTATTGAGAAATATTTATATACTACTCTCTATTCTGAGTTCCTCACTTCGTATTACCATTTTGTTTCCTATTATAATCCCCACTCCCCCTGTCTGGGGCTCTGACCCCCTCCTCATTTGTTCATTCATTCACTGGATATTTATATGGCTGAGGTACTGCTGAAAAGGATGGAGGATTCCGTGATAAAGACAAATGATCTACTTACGTTTAGCGACCTTGGCATTCTAACTGAAGAGACACAACATAAAAAGTCAATGAATAAATATAAGGTACTAGTACAGACTTCAGGAAACCAAATAAAGCAAAGTAAGGGATAGAGTTTAATGAGAAGTTACTGGAGGCTGTTTTAGATCAGTGGTCACAGAAGGCCTCTTTAGAGCAGTGATGTATAAATAGGGAACTGAAAGAAATACTAGCAAGTCATAACAAAGTTTGGGAAGAAAACATTCCAGACAAAGAGAACAGTAAGTGCCAAAAAGCTGAGAAAGTTTGGTGTGTTGCAGGAATAGCAAATCAGCCAGTATAGATGGAAGGGTGTTAAACTCTCCCAGAGTTGAGGTTTGTACAACATAATAAGGAATTACATAGTCTGACTAACATAATTAAAACATTATTCTGGGGGTGCCTGGGTGGTTCAGTGGGTTAAGTGTCTGCCTTCAGCTCAGGTCATGATCCCAGAGTCCTGGGATCCAGCTGGCATCAGGCTCCCTGCTCAGTGGGGAGCCAGCTTCTCCCTCTGCCCCTCACCTGGCTTGTGCATGCTCTCTCTCATATATAAATAAATAAATAAATAAATAAATAAATAAATAAATAAATAAATAATTATTCTGAATGTCCTATGGAGAATTAAGTGTAGGGGGCTAGAGGTGAAAGAGGAAGACCAGTTAGAAGATCATTACAGTAATATAGGTAATACCTAGTGGGGGATTACACTATGGTAATAGTAGGAAAAGTGGTAAAAATATTCTGACTGAGAGGTATAGTTGTCCCTTAAACCATACATAGTTAGGGGCACCAAACCCTTTGTAGTCAAAAATCCACATATAACTTTTGACTCCCAAAACTTAACTACAAATAGCCTACTGTTGACTGGAAGCCTTATGGATAACATGAACAGTTGATTAAGACATATTGTGTATGTTATATGTATTATATACTGTATTATTGTAATAAAGTATGCTAGAAAAAGTAAAATGTTATTTAAAAATCACAAGAAAGAGAAAATACATTTATAGTACTCTATTTATCAAAAAAAAAAAAAAAAAAAAAAAAAAACCTGCATGTAAGTGGACCTGCACTGTTCAAACCTATGTTATTCAAGGGTCAACTGGTATTTTGGATATAGAACTGGCAGGTGGTTAACTTCCCAATAGAGTGTATGTGGGATATAGGAGAAGGAGAAGAATCCAGAGTAACTCCAATGCCTGAATAATCAGAGGTAAAATTGGTATTAATTGAAATATGAACTAAAAGTGAAATACCCTTTTGGAAATTAAATATCTTACTTTAGACATGTTCGAGTTTGAATTCTTCTTTGCCGATTCGGATGCATTTTATTTCTTTTTATTGTCTGACTGTTGAGGCTAGCACTTCTAATACTATGTTGAATAGCACTGGTGATAGTAGACATCCCTGCCCCATTCCTGACCTTAGGGGGAAAGCTCTCAGTTTTTCCCCATTGAGAATGATATGCACTTTGGAATTTTCATAGATGGCTTTTATGATATTGAGGTATGTACGCTCTATCCCTATACTCTGAAAAGTTTTGATCAAGAAAGGATGCTGTACTTTGTCAAATGCTTTTTCTGCATCTATTGAGAGGATCATATGGTTCTTGTTCTTTCTTTTATTAATGAATTGTGTCACGTTGATTGATTTGCAGATGTTGAACCATCTTGCGGCCCAGAGATAAATCCCAATGGTCGTGGTGAATTATCCTTTTAATGTACTGTTGGATCCTATTGGCTAGTATTTTTGGTGTGAATTTGGCATCCATGTTCATCAGGGATATTAGTCTGTAATTCTCCTTTTTGATGGGGTCTTTGTCTGGTTTTGGGATCAAGGTAATGGTGGCCTCATAAAACGAGTTTGGAAGTTTTCCTTCCATTTCTATTTTTTGGAACAGTTTCAGAAGAATAGGTATTAATTCTTCTTTAAATATTTGGTAGAATTCCCCTGGAAATCCATCTGGCCCTGGGCTTTTGTTTGTTGGGAGATTTTTGATGACTGCTTCAATTCCTTAGTGGTTATAGGTCTGTTCAGGTTTTGTATTTCTTCCTAGTTTAGTTTTGGTAATTTATACATCTCTAGGAATGCATCCATTTCTTCCAGATTATCTAATTTGCTGGCATAGAGTTGCTCATAATATGTTCTTGTAACTGTTTGTATTTCTTTGGTGTTGGTTGTGATCTCTCTTCTTTCATTCATGATTTTATTTATTTGGGTCAGTTCTCTCTTCTTTTTGATAAGTCTGGCCAGGGGTTAATCAATCTTGTTAATTCTTTCGAAGAACCAGTTCCTAGTTTCATTGATCTGTTCTACTGTTCTTTTGGTTTCTAGTTCATTGATTTCTGCTCTGATCTTTATTATTTCTCTTCTCCTGCATGGTTTAGGCTCTATTTGCTGTTCTTTCTCCAGCTCCTTTAGGTGTAGGGTTAGGTTGTGTATTTGAGACCTTTCTTGTTTCTTGAGAAAGGCTTGTATTGCTATATACTTGCCTCTTAGGACTGCCTTTCCTGCATCCCAAAGATTTTGAATAGTTGTGTTTTCATTTTCATTGGTTTCCATGAATTTTTTAAATTCTTCTTTAATTTCCTGGTTGACCCATTTGTTCTTTAGTAGGATGCTCTTTAGCCTCCATGTATTTGAGTTCTTTCCGACTTTCCTCTTGTGATTCAGTTCTAGTTTCAAAGCATTGTGGTCTGAAAATATGCAGGGAATGATCCCAATCTTCTGTTACTTGTTGAGACCTGATTTATGACCTAGGATGTGATCTGTTCTGGAGAATGTTCCATAGGCACTAGAGAAGAATGTGTATTCTGTTGCTTTGGGATGAATATTTCTGTGAAGACCATTTGGTCCAGTGTGTCATTTAAAGTCTTTATTTCCTTGTTGATCTTTTGCTTAGACGATCTGTCCATTTCAGTGAGGGGGTGTTAAAGTCCCCCACTATTATTGTATTGTTTTCGACGTGTTTCTTTGCTTTTGTTATTAATTGGCTTATAGAATTGGTTGCTCCCATGTTAGGGGCATAGATATTTACAATTGTTAGATCTTCTTGTTGGATAGACACTTTAAGTAGGATATAGTGTCCTTCCTCATCTCTTATTATAGTCTTTGGTTTAAAATCTAATTTGTCTGATATAAGGATTGCCACCCCAGCTTTCTTTTGATGTCCATTAACATGGTAAATGGTTTTCCACCCCCTCACCTTCAATCTGGAGGTGTCTTTGGGTTTAAAATGATCCTCTTGCAGACAGCATATGAATGGGTCTTGTTTTTTTTATCCAATCTGATAGCCTGTGTCTTTTGATTGGGGCATTTAGCCCATTTACACTCAGGGTAACTACTGAAAGATATGAATTTAGTGCCATTGTATTGCCTGTAAGGTGACTGTTACTGTATATTGTCTGTGTTCCTTTCTGGAGGAGCTTTTAGGCTCTCTCTTTGCTTAGAGGACCCCTTTCAATATTTCTTGTAGGGCTGGTTTCATGTTTGCAAATTCTTTTACTTTTTGTTTGTCCTGGAAGCTTTTTATTTCTCCGTCAATTTTCAAGGACAGCTAGCTGGATATAGTATTCTTGGCTGCCTATTTTTCTCATTTAGTGCTCTGAATATATCCTGCCAGTCCTTTCTGGCCTTCCAGGTCTCTGTGGATATGTGTGTTGCCAATCTAATGTTTCTACCATTGTAGGTTTCAGATTTCTTGTCCCAAGCTGCTTTCAGGATTTTCTCTTTGTCTCTGAGACTCATAAGTTTTACTCTTAGGTGTTGGGGCATTGACCTATTTTTATTGATTTTGTGAGGGGTTCTCTGTGCCTCCTTGATTTTGATGCCTGTTTCCTTCCCCAAACTAGGGAAGTTCTCTGCTATAATTTGCTCCAATATACCTTCTGCCCCTCTCTTTCTTCCTTCTTCTTCTTCTAGGTTACCAATTATTCTAACGTTTCGTCTTATAGTATCGCTTATCTCTCGAATTTTGCCCTCGTGATCCAGTAGTTGTTTTTCTTTTTCTCAGCCTCTTTATTTTCCATCATTTGGTCTTCTATATCACTAGTTCTCTCTTCTGCCTCATTTATTTTAACAGGTAGAACCTCCATTTTTGATTGCACCTCATTAATAGCCTTTTTGATTTCAACTTATTTAGATTTTATTTCTTTTATTTCTCCTGAAAAGGTTTCTCTAATATCTTCCATGCTTTATTCAAGCCCAGCTAGTAACTTTATAATCATCATTCTGAACTCTAATTCCAACATCTTACTAATGTCCGTATTGATTAGGTCCTTGGCAGTCGGTACTGCCTCTTCTTTTTTTTTTTTGAGGTGATTTTTTTCTGTCTTGTCATTTTGTCCAGAGGACAATAGATGAATGAGAGAACAAAATGCTAACAGGGTAACAACAACCCCAGAAAAATATACACTAAACAAATCAGAATAGGCAAGAAACCCGGGGAAAAGAAAGGGAAAGAAAGAAAAGAGAAAAAGAAAAGGAAAAGAAAAAGATAAAAAAAAAGAATATGATCAAATATGATCAGGTTGGTGCATAGATCAGTGCTACCCACTAGATTTTAGACGTATTTTTGTCTGTTAGAAGAAAGTGCCTCCCAAAATTTTAAAGAAAGTAAAGCTTATATATGTACAACAATAAGGGTAAATATGGTGAAGGGATGGAATATGACTGTAAAGATGAAAATTATAAAAGATTTTATAAAATGAATTGATAAGATAAGAAGTTAGTTGAAAAAAGAAAGAAGATGAATTAAAAAAAACAAAACAGGAGAGCATGTGATCAGGCAGGAGACTAGAACAAAGCCATACACTAGAGATTTAGGGTATATTTTGTTCTGTTGGAAGAAACTGTATCTCCAATTTTAAAGAGAGGAACAACTTATACATATACCAAAAAGAAGGTTAGCTACTATGAAGGAATAGAATATGACTCTAAAAATGAAAAATAAAAAAGATTTTTAAAAAAGGGATTGATAAGATGTTGATTGAAAAAGGGAAAAAGAAAAATTCAAAAAAAAGAAAAAGAAAAAAAGGAAATTAAAAAAATTAACTTTGAAAGACTAAAGAATCAGCTGGAAAAAAGCCATGAATTCTATGTGCTGTATTCCCCTAGTCTGGCGTTCTGCCATTCTCATTGATTGGTAAACTTGGTCTTGGCTGGCTGTTCTTGCTGATCTTCTGAGGCAGCGGCCTGTTGCAGAGATTCTCAAATGTCTTTGCCTGAGGTGGAATTGCCCCAGTCTTGCTGGGGCCGGGCTAAGTAATCTGCTCGGGTTTGCTCTTGGTAGCTTTTGTTCCCTGCAAGCTTTCCGTACAGCTTTGGAGGACAAGAGTTAAAATGGCGGCCTCCCAATCTCTGCCCAGAGGAGCCGAGAACTCGGGGGCCCCAATCCTCAGTCAATCACTGATTGGCAGGAGTCAATCACTCCTGTCTCCCTGGTCTCCAGCCGCACTCCGTGCTGACCTGGCCTGTGACAGAGCATTTCTATCTCTGGCACATGACCCCGTTTGTAGTCTCCAAACCCAGCAGATCCCTGTGGTGCACTTCTGCGCTGCTCCTCCCGGGGGAGGAAGGGGAGTCTCCCCGGATCTGCCGCTTGTTGGGTCCCTGCTGGAAGAGCAGTGTGCCTCGGATCACGGTTTATGGCAACCCCAAGCTGAGAGCCCTCTCCTTGCCTCCGTCTCTGCAGCCAATTTCCCCACTCCCAAACCTGGGAGCTCTGCTGCACTCAGGCATCCCCAGTCTTTCTGTGACCCCAAGGGTCCTGAGACCACACTGTCCCAGCGAGGGTTCCACTCCCCTGCTTAGCCACTGGAGCGACATCCCTCAGCAGAGCAGACTTCTAAAAGTTCTGATTTTGTGCTCCGCTGCTCTATCACTTGCTGGTAGCTGGCTGATGGACGCTCCCTCTTTCCACCGTCTATCTTCCTGAATATCGCCTCGGATTCACTTCTCCTCATGCCCTACCTTCCAGAAAGTGGTCGCTTTTCTGTTCAGAGTTGCTGCTATTCTTTTTTTCGACCTCCTGTTGAGTTTATAGGTGTTCAGAATGTTTTTATTCCTATCTAGCTGAATTCCTGGGACCAGATGAAATTTAGGTCTCCTACTCCTCCCTGATCTTGCTCCTCCCCTCCGTGTCCTTATATTTAAAGTGAAATTTTTTGTTTGTAGATTCTGTCATTTGATCTTGCTCTTTTTCCCCTGTGTGGCAATCCCTGCCTTCTAATTAGCTTTTCATTCCATTGTCATTTAATGTAATTATTGACATAGTTTAGTTTAAATCTATTGTCTTACCATTGTTTTGCATTTACGTTTCTATTTTTTTGTTCCTCTACCGCTCCTTTTTTACCTTCCCTTTGGTTAATCAAATCTTTCTTTTTTCTTCATTTTTTTGTCTTCTTAGCTATACATCCACGTACTTTTTTTCCCATAATGATTCATGTATGGCTAACAATTTTTATCCTTAACTTATCAAAGTATACAGTTAGAGTCAATATCGTGCTATATATCACTTTGCACCCGGGATTTTGCAGTTTGTTTCTGTTCTGACTTTATCCCAACAGACATCAATCTTCATGTTCCACTTCCCACTTCATTCCTGCCTACTTCACACTTTACTCCTCGCATTTCATCAGTTTGTACCTATAAAACAGTTTTAAGTCCATTTGTCTTCTTCGTCTTCTGTTCCTTATTTTATTTTTTCATATTCTTTACTTCAAAATTTATTATAAACCTGTTTTAATGATTTCATTGATTAGTTTTTAGTCTTTAAGAAAATTACAGGAAGGAAAAATGGTCATTTTTTATCTAACTTCTTATTTAAAAATTTGAGCACTCTTCCTTTCTTCTTACAGATCCAAGTTTCCCTTTTCTCTGGAAAAACCCTCAACATTTTTGGCCCTTCAGACTTGCAGATGATGAATTCTGCCATTTATCTGAAAATGCATTTATTTAATTCTTGTTTCTGAGGGATATTTTAAGTGGGTACAAAATTCTGAGTTGATGATTATTTTTTTTCAAGCACTTTAAGGAAGTCATTCTATTGTCTTCTGGATTCCATTTTTTCAGTTTTAGCAGCTATTATATGCAACATCCCTCTCTCAACATAATGTGTCTTTTCTTGTGATTTCAAGATTGTCTCTTCTTCCTTTCTCTTCCTTTCTCTCTCTTTTTTCCTTTTCGTTTCTCCCTCCCTCCCTTCCTTCCTTCTTTCCTTCCTTCCTTCCTCCCTCCCTCCCTCTCTCTTCCTCTCTCTCTCTTTCTTTCTTTCGTTCCTTCTTTCCTTCTTTCTTTCTGCCAAAGTCAAATGCTTAATCAACTGAGCCACCCAGGCATCCCTCCAGTTTTTTAAAATAGTATTCATATAGCTGCTCTAAAGTCTTTGCTAAATATAATATTGGGGCCATCTCTAGGATAATTTCTACTGACTCTTTTCTTTTTTCTTGAGTATGGACCACATTTTTCAATTTGTTACATTTCTAGTAATTTTGGGAATTTTGAAAGATAAATGTAGAGACTCTAATTTTTTTTTTTTATGGCATCCTCTCAAGAACTTAATTGTTAACTTAGAAGGCAGTTAATGATTGGCTCATTCCTCTGAACTTTCATTGGCTTTGTTTTGTGTTGTGTTAGGGAAAACTTATGTAAAAACCAAGGTATTTCCCAAATCCTCCTTTCTTGGTGGGACTCTTGCTCCAAATTGTCTCCTTTGTGGTCTTGTCACTACTCGGTTTTACATTTGATTGGCTGGCTCTAATATCTTCTTGCACTACTAAATCTCTGGTATTACTCCTTCTCTCTCAATACCAGAGTAACTGCTCTCTGGAAGTTTGAAAGTATTTTGTGTGGCCCAGCTCTCAGTCAAAGACTCATGGTAGATGCCCACACTGATTCCCCCTACCACACACATAGCGTACCCCTTCACTGCTGTGCCTGGCATTTGTCCTGAATTCTGATCTACACATCCTTCTCTCAACATTACAATCATGCTATGACCAGATTTCAGTTTTTGAACCAGATTCAGGAAAATGCAGGCAGAGAATAATGGCAATCATGGGTTCCCAACTAAAGCACACTCTCTTTCATATATTTTTTCTGGTTTTCTGTAGAACAAATCTACTACAAGTTACTCCATTATATATGGCTGTAGAAGCCATGACCATTACCTCTGAAAATACTGCTTTTTGCCCCACTCTCTCTTTCATCTTCTTGTAGACTGGCAATTACATATATGTTAGAAATTTACATCATATCTTTTCTCTTTTTTATTTATTTCTTCTCCTTTTTAAAAAAATATTTATTTTAGAGAGAGAGTGTGAGCTAAAGGAGGGGCAGAGGAAGAAGGGACAAGCAGACTCCCCACTGAGTGGGGAGCCTGATGTAGAGCTAGATCATGACCTGAGCCAAAACCAAGAGTCAGATGCTTTACTGACTGAACCATCCAGGCACCCTGTACTTCCTGTCCTTTTGTCCTCTTTTTTTTTTTTTTTTTTTGTTTCAACATGTATGATACCTGCTGACTTCTCTTTTGGTTCACCAACTCTCTCTTCAGTTTTATCTGGTTAGCTATTAAGTCTTGATGAAATTCTTATTTATTTATTTCATTTTTTTTCAGTTCTAGAATTTCCATTTGATTCTTTTCCATCAATTTCTATCTTCTGGTAAAAAAGGATCTCCATTTTGTTCTCTCTTGCTCTCCCTTTTTAAAAAGATATATTTACCAGGGTTTTTAAAACATCTGTTTTAACCCAAAACTTTAATATCTGCATTGTATGTAGATTTGTTTATTTTGTCTATTTTCCTCTTAGCCCTATTTATTGCTGTGCCTGGTTAATTTTTATTGAATGTTGGAAATTATGTGTGAAAAATTGTAGATGTTCAGAATAATATCCTCCCAGGAAATCTATTTTAGCTTTTGGCAGGCAATTTTCCTTAATCTTTTTATGGTTTAGCTGATTCTTAGGGGTAAGATTTATGTGACCTCAAGAAAAACTAGAGTATAGTGTGGTTGATTCTAGATTGAGTGTTGTCATTGTAGAGCTTGATTATTTTAGTTTCTTCTAATCTAAGTTATAACCCTTGGGAGTTAACAAGGCTTTCTCTTCCTCAACAGACTCTGAACTCCAATTTTGTGTGCCTAGCACTGGAGACTGCTAATCAAGTCTTCCCTCCTTAAGAATCTCCTTTCCCTTTCACTTCTCTTTTCAGAGGATTCTCTTTGAAGTCTTACAGCTTTAATAATCTCTGTTTTAGAGCTGACTGATCTAGGTTATTTTTCTTGGACAAGATTCTCCCTTTAATTGGTAGATGCATGTATGCATGTTTAATTTCTCTTGGATTATACCTTTAAGTGCTTGTTCTGCTTCATATTTAATTTTCATCTAGGGTAACCCCAATTATGAGTATTCAATCTTAAATCTCTCATATTCCTAATTTCTAAATCTTTTAAAATTCTTTATTCATTTATACTGGATTAACTTCTTTTCACACTTTTAATCTCTATGCTTTCTATAAAGGGCTAGATAATCAATATTTTAGACTTTGTGGGCACATTTGTTCTCTGTTACATATTCTGCTTTGTTTTTGTTTGTTATTATAAACCATTGTTAAAAATATTCTGTTTATTTATTTATCAGAGAAAGAGAGAGCACAAGCAGGGGGAGTGGGGGAGAAGCAAGCTCCCTGCTGAGCAAGGAGCCCGAAGTGGGACTTGATCCCAGGACCCTGGGATCATGACCTGAGCTGAAGGCAGACCCTTAACTGACTGAGCCACCCAGGTATTCCCGGTTTTATAAACCATTTGAAACCATTCATTTCCTGTGGGCTATATGTGCTGACCATGCTTTGTTTTCAGCAGTGACTTTCTCTTTTCTTTTTCTTTTGCATTTGTCAGTTTCATTTCCCTTTATAGAATAAGTGCAGTTTCTTTCTTAACCTTCTTTAATGAGCTCTGCCAACTTATATTTCATAACCTCCTAATTTTTTTTGCCCTTCCCTGAACTTTCTTTTTTAAATCTTTGTTTTCTGCTCTTTAAACATAGAGGTGATTAATTCAGTCTGATTTAAAAATTTAGACGTGATTTTAAATAACTTTTATTACCTTTCTGGAAACATTTTTCTAGTGAAGTTTTTCAGCTGCCATTTATGGATCTGGTCTTCTTTTCCTCCTTTTCTTTTTCTTGTAGATTCTCTGTGTAGAGATTATTTTCTGGATCCTCTGTACTTGACTAAATTTGAGGAAGTCCATGTTTCTAGGCTATTTCCAGGGTACAGCATGTTGGGGAAGAAACAAGACCATGCTCCAGTCTAGCAAGAATTTTCCTGATAACATAGGAACATAGGGCTTTCTTTCTTTCTTTCTTTCATTCTTTCTCTTCCTTCCTTTCTTTCTTTCTTCTTCTTCTTCTTTTCTTCTTCTTCTTCTTCTTCTTTTCTTCTTCTTCTTCTTCTTCTTCTTCTTCTTCTTCTTCTTCTTCTTTCTTCTTTCTTTTCTTCCTTTCTTCTTCTTCTTCTTTTTTTCTGTGAGTTTGTATAGTCTTTATTTCCTCCCAGCCAATAGAATAATACTGATCAGATTAGGGTCTCTTTTCTTCCTTCCTGCTGGAAAGCCATGCTATTGACAAAGAGCTTTCTCTGTGTTTCACCATTTAGCTTCTCTTCTGCTTTCTGGAACCAAACCAGGCCCAGGAGAGGTTTTGCTGGCAGCCTCTGCTCCCATCCCAGTGAGCACACCACCCGAACTTAGCTGTTTGACTCTCGTTATTGAGACAAGCACTGAATATACATTCTTCCTACTGCTTCCCTCCACACATGCTTATGTCTGACTGCCTTTGCTTCTGGTAGTCCTCTATCACATTTTGTGGCTTGCAGGGTTAGTACCTTCCTTGAAGTTATCATTTGTGATTCTGTTTCTTGTTCTCCTTATTTCTTTTGAGGAATTTCCAGAAAAAAGAAATGAAAACTTCTTTATGCTGCCATCTTCAATCTGGAACATGCCTTAACCATTTACTCTAACTCATTTTATTATTTTCTACAGATGGTCCCATCCTTCTATTTCCTGGGAAGGCCACAATCCTTTGAAACATGAACTCAATCACAAGAGGAAATTTGGAAGGAACACAAATACATAGAGATTAAAGAGCATCCTACTAAAAAATGAATAGGTCAACCAGGAAATTAAAGAAGAATTTTAAAAAAATTTTCATGGAAACAAATAAAAATGAAAACACAACTTTTAAAAACCTTTTGGATGCAGCAAAGGTGTTCTTAACAGGGAAATACATAGCCATACAAGCCTTTCTCAAGAAACCAGAAAAGTCTCAAACGTATAACCTAAACTTACACCTAAAGGAGCTGGAGAAAGAACAGCAAATAAAGCCTAAATTCAGCAGAAGAGAATTAATAAAGATGAGAGCAGAAATCAATGATATAGAAATCAAAAGAACAGTAGAACAGATCAACAAAACTAGGAACTGGTTCTTTGAAAGAATTAATAAGATTGATAAACCCCTAGCAGACTTGTCAAAAAGAACAGAGAAAGGACCCAAATAAATAAAATCATGAATGAAAGGGAGCGAGCACAACTAACATTGAAGAAAGGCAAACAATTAAAAACATATTATGAGCAACTATATGCCAACAAATTAGGCAATCTGGAAGAAATGGATGCATTCCTAGACAAATATAAACTACCAAAACTGAACCAGGAAGAAATAGAAAACCTGAACATACCCATAACCAACAAGGAAATTGAAGCAGCAGTCAAATCTCCCCAAAAAACAAGAGTCCAGGATCAGATGGCCTCCTAAGGGAATTCTATGAAATATTTAAAGAAGAACTAATACCTATTCTTCTGAAGCTGTTCCAAAAAACAGAAATGGAAGGAAAGCTTCCAAACTCTTTTTATGAGGCCAGTATTACATTGGTCCCAAAACCAAGCAAAGACTCCACCAAAAAGAATTATAGACCAATATCCCTTATGAACATAGATGCAAAAATTTTCACTGAGATACTAGCCAATAGGACCCAACAGTACATTAAAAGGATTATTCACCACAACGAAGTGGGATTTATTCCCGGACTGCAAGGGTGGTTCAATATCTACAAATCAGTCAATGTGATACACTACATTAATAAAAGAAAGGACAAGAACCATATCATTCCCTCTATAGATGCATTAAAAACATTTGACAAAATACAGCATTCTTTCTTGATTAAAACTCTTCACAGTGTGCAGATAGAGGGAACATACCTCAATATCATAAAAGCTATGTACAAAAAGCCCACAGTGAATATCATTCTCAATAGGGAAAACCTGAGAGCTTTTCCCCAAAGTCAGGAACACAACAGGGGTGTCCACTATCACCACTGTTGTTTAACATAGTACTAGAAGTCCTAGCCTCAACAATCAGACCACAAAAAGAAATACAATGCATTCAATTTGGCAAAGAATAAGTCAAACTCTCACTCTCAGATGTCATGATACTTCTTTTTGTGGAAAACCCAAAAGACTCCAACCCAAAATAGCTAGAACTCATAAAGGAATTCAGCAAAGTGGCAGGATATAAAATCAATGCACAGAAAATAGTTGCATTTCTATACACTAACAGTGAGACAGAAAAAAATGCAATTAAGGAATTGATCTCATTTACAATTGCAGCCAAAGCCATAAGATACCTAGGAATAAATCTAACCTAAGAGGTAAAGGATCTGTACTCTAAAACTAGAGAGAACTTTTGAAAGAAATTGAGGACGACACAAAGAAATTGAAAAATATTCCATGCTCATGGATTGGAAGAACAAATATTGTTAAAATGTCTATGTTACCCAGAACAACCTACACGTTCAATGCAACCTCTATCAAAATACCATTGACATTTTTCACAGAGTTGGAACAAATAATCCTAAAATTTATATGGAACCAGAAAACACCCCCAATAGCCAGAGGAATGTTGAAAAAGAAAAGCAAAGCTGGTGGCATCACAATTCCGGACTTCAAGCTCTATTACAAAGCTGTCATTGTCAAGACAGTATGGTACTGGCACAAAAACAGACACATAGATCAATGGAACAGAATAGAGAACCCAGAAGTGGACCCTCAGCTCTATGGTCAACTCATCTTTGACAATGCAGGAAAGAATGTCCAATGGAAAAAAGACAGTCTCTTCAACAAATGGTGTTGGGAAAATTGGACAGCCACATGCAGAAGAATGAAATGACCATTTTCTTACACCACACACAAAGATAAATTCAAAATGGTTGGAAGACCTAAATGCGAGACAGGAGAACACAAGCAGCAACCTCTTTGGCCTCAACCACAGCAAGTTCTTGCTAGACACGTCTCCAAAGGTAAGGGAAAGAAAAGCAAAAATGAACTTGGGACTTTATCAAGATAAAAAGATTTTGCACAGCAAAGGAAACAGTTGACAAAAGTAAAAGAGAACCAATGGAATGGGAGAAGATATCCAAGATCTGTAAAGGACTTATCAAACTCAACACCCAAAAAACAAAGAATCCAGTCCAGAAATGGGCAGAAGACATTAACAGACACATTTCCAAATAAGAAATTCAAATGGCCAACAGACACATGAAAAACTGCTCAACATCACTGAGCATCAGGGAAATACAAATCAAAACCACTATGAGATACCACCTCACACTGGTCAAAATAGCTAATATTAACAAGTCAGGAAATGACAGATGTTGGTGTGGATGTGGAGGAACCCTCTTACACTGTTGGTGGGAATGCAAGCCACTCTGGAAAACAGTTTGGGGTTCCTCAAAACGTTAAAAATAGAGCAGCCCTAGGACCCAGCAATTGTGCTGCTATGTATTTATCTAAAGGATACAAATGTAATGATATGAAGGGGCACCTGACCCCAATGTTTATAGCACCAATATCCACAATAGCCAAAATATGGAAAGAGCCCAGATGTCCATCCATAGATGAATGGATAACGACATGATATATACAATGGAATATTACTCAGCCATCAAACAGATGAAATCTTACCATTTGCAATGACATGGATGGAACTAGAGGGTATTATGCTAAGTAAATAAGTCAGTCAGAGAAAGACAATAAGCATATAATTTCACTCAAATGTGGAATTTAAGAAACAAAACGGAAGAACGTAGGGGAAGGGAGGGAAAATAAAATAAGATGAAACCAGAGAGGAAGACAAACCACAAGAGACTCTTAACTATAGGGAACAAACTGAGGGTTGTTGGAGGGTCTTGGGTGAGGGGATGGGGTAACTGGGTGATGGGAATTAAGGAGGCACTTGATGTAATGAGCAGTGGGTGTTAAATGCAACTGATGAATCACTAAACTCTACCTCTGATACTAGTAATACATTATATGTCAATTGAATTTAAATAAATTAAATTTTTTAAAAAGATGTAAAAAGTAAAAATTACAGTAAAATCCTTAGAATATGGTTCCCAGAACACAGATGGCCACCTTCTCTCCCTGCTCCTCCCTGCTGGGGGACTCAACAAATCACCAATGCAATGGGTTTTGGGGGTTGGAATTGGGGGTGGATATCAAAATTTTGGCTCAAATTCACCCAAGGGGAGATCAGATGTAGGGACAGAATTTGAAACACTGGTGGGGACAGGGAAACATGAAACACAAAACAAGGAGCAGAGGGGTGCTTTGTCTTGGAGGCTGGGTGGGGCAGGCCCTGGGAAACTCTGGAGATGGCTCAGTTCCCAGTGTCACATCTGTGCGTATGTGGTTTGTGCATTCATAGCTGTTTTGGAGGGGCATTTCAGAGTGGGACTAGAGATGTCATGAGGAGGGAGGGAGGAGGGAGGCTTATTTTGAAATAAAATTGCTAAACTGTACATCCTGTTATGTTATTTTTCCATGTATATATTATATTTCACAATGAAAATACTTAGAAAACTGAAGAATTATGTCATTTGAGGCTCCTTTTATGACATGGAGGAATCCGTGATGTTACAAAGAACTGTCTTATAAATGCCCTTAATATCTTTAAAGAAAAGATTAAAAATTCTTTTTTAAAAATTTATGTATTTATTTATTTATTTATTTGACACAGAGAGAGATAGCGAGAGAGAGAGCACAAGCTGGGGGAGTGGCAGACAGAGGCAGAGGAAGAAGCAGGCTCCCTGCTGAGCAAGGAGCATGATGTGGGACTCAGTCCCAGGACCCTGGGATCATGACCTGAGCCAAAGGCAGACGCTTAACTGCCTGAGCCACCCAAGCACCCAAGATTAAAAATTCTTAATTAACAATTTAATTAATAATTAACAATTTAATAAATAATTATTATGGAAATGTATGTTTTAAAATTGGAAATAAATGTTTGAAATTTTATTTCCAAAATTATTTGAGATGTAAAAACAGCCTGGGATAAATGCCCCTCCTCTGTACTTCCCTAATACTGTACATGTCTATTATTGTGTTTACTACATTGTCTAATAATTATTTTTTAAATAAACTTTTTTTTCCAGAAAAGTTTTATAGAAAAATTGCAATGTTAATGCAGATAGTTCTTTTATACCCTATACCTAGTTACTCTTATTGCAGGTTATATTAGTTTAATACATTTATCACAACTAATGAACCAATATTGATATTTTATTATTAACTGGAGTCCATACTTTATATGGATCCCCTTAGTTTTTACCTAATGTTCTTTTCCTTTCCTAAGATCCCATCCAGGATAACACATTGTGTTTAGCCACCATGTCTTTTTGGGCTCTGCTAGAGTGAAACTTTCTTAGACCTTCCTTGTTTTGAAGACTCTGACAGTTTTGAGGAGTGTTCAACAAGTAATTTATATAATACTTCTTAATTTGGTTTTGTCTGATTTCTTTTTCAGGATTACAATGGGGATATGGGTTTCAGGTAGGAAGACCCACAAAGGTAAAATGCCATTCTCATAACCTCATATCAAGGGTACATACTATCAACATGACTTATCACTGATGATGTTGACCTTGATCACCTGGTGAGATTTTTTTAAAAAACGATTTTATTTATTTATTTGTTGGAGAAGGAGAGAGAGAGATAGCACAGCAGGGGAAGCAGCAGGCAGAGCAAGCAGAGGGAGAAGCAGGCTCCCTGCCGAGCAAGGAGCCCCATGCGGGACTTGATCCCTGGACCCTGGGATCGTGACCTGAGCCGAAGGCAGATGCTTAACCAACTGAGCCACCCAGACATCCCTGGCTGAGATATTTTTTTTTTAAAGATTTTATTTATTTATTTGACAGAGAGAAACACAGTGAGAAAGGGAACACATTTGGGGGGGAGGGAGAAGCAGACTCCCCGCTGAGCAAGGAGCCTGATGTGGGGCTTGATCCCAGGACCCTGGGATCATGACCTGAGCAAAGGCAGACACTTAATGACTGAGCCACCTAGGTGCCCCCCTGGCTGAGATATTTTTGATCAAGTTTCTCCATTGTGAAGTTATTCCCTCCCACCCCATGCTCCACCTCCTACACGAGGTTTGTCTGTTCTCCCTCATTAACTTATTTATTTAATAATTTATATCAGCACTCATGAATATTCATTTTACTATACTTTAGGTTGTGATCTAACACCACATTATTATTACTATTAATTATTATTTTGGTTGCTCAAATTGTTCTAGGTTTTGTCTCCATTGGGAGGTCATGCAGGTTGGCTCTAGTACCCTTCTAATAAAACACATCATTTTGTTTTTCAGCATATCCTTATTTTCTGGAACTACAGGATGCTCTAGGGTTGTCTGGAATATTTCCTGCCCCAGCTCTAGATTGAACCACTTTCTCAAGGGGTCCTGATTCCTTTCATTGCAAACGGTATCAGAAACTAAGCCCTAGGTGCTATGTGAGCTTGTTGTGGCTGGGGCATGGTTGTTTCTGAGCTTGCTCAGCAGACAGAGCTTGAAAGAATATGTGGGCATGTTAATCTATCTATACGCACATCTATTAGTATTTCTATATATACCCATTTATATCTACATTAAACAACATGCAAATTCATAATGCTGTCACCAGCTCTAATCCCACACATGTGGCCCATTCTGGGCACTCTTTTTGCTTTTCTGTAACCTCCCACAACACCAGTGAGAAACTTGGCCCCAAGCATCCACCATCCATTCACTTATTCACTTTCAGTATATACATACAACAGTTTTAGAATTATTAACTCATGCATCGTGGAGAAACAACTTTACCAACTAGTGTATAGTGCTTATGGTAGTTTATTTTGTCTTTAGTCTTACAATCTCTACTTATTTCCCAAGTTACTTAGCTCAGCAGCTCTTCTCCTCAGCTCTCTGTCCTTGGTGAGATTATGTCATATGTTTTAAATAGATTTAAATTCTTTTATTACAGTCTGCATTTCTGTCTGGTATCCTCTGCCAATCTAGTTGGGTTTGCTTTAATTTACATGCATAAAAGTTTACTCTTTATGCCAAAAAGTTCTATGGGCTTTGGCAAATGGATAGTGTCACCTATGCAACAATACAACACCATACAAGAATTTCACAATCCTAAAAATCTTTTGTGCATTACATATTCAGTCTTCCCCCTTTCACAAAGCTCTAGCAACCACTGATCTATTTTCTGCTCTAAAGGTTTGCTTTTTCCAAAATGTCATATAAATGTAATCATATAGTATGTAGCATTTTCAGACTGGCTCTTTTTACTTAGTAATATTTAAAATTCATGTATTTTTTATTGCAAAGATTGCTAGCTCTTTTTAAAATAATTGAATAGTATTTTTCCATTGTATGTATCTACCACAGTTTATCTGTTCACCTATTGAAGGTTATTTTGGGAGTTTTCAGTTTTGACAATTGCAAATAAAGCTGCTATAAACATTAGTGTGCAGATTTTGTGTGGCATAACTTTTTAAATCGATTGGGTAAATACATAGCGGTACAGCTGCCAGATTATATGTAAAACCATTGTTTATCAGAAACTGTTAAAGTACTTCAAAAGCAGCTGTAACATTTTGTATTCCCATGAACAGTGTATAAGGGTGCCTCTTGCTCTACAATCTCACCAGCAATTGGTATTGTCAGCTTTTTAAATAATTTTCTTAGTTATTTAAAGAAATTTTTTTAGTTTTTATTTAAATTCCAGTTAGTTAACATAGAATGCAATATTATAGTTTTAGGTGTGCAATTTAGTGATTCAACACTTCCATACAACACCTGGTGCTCATCACAGCAAGTGCACTCCTTAATCTCCATCACCTATTTAACCCACCTACCCACTGACCTCCTCTCTGGTAACCATCAGTTTGTTCTCTATAGTTAAGAGTCTGTTTCTTGGTTTTCCTTTCTCTTCCCCACCCCCATGATCATTTGTTTTGTCTCTTAAATTCCACATATACACAAAATAAATTCAAAATGGATTAAAGATCTAAATATGAGACAGAAAACCATCAAAATCCTAGAGGAGAAAATAGGCAGTAACTTCTTTGACATCAGCCATAGTAACTTCTTACTAGATATGTCTCCTGAGGAAAGGGAAACAAAGCAAAAATGAACTACTGAGAATTAATAACTTCTGCACAGTGAAGGAAACAATCAACAAAACTCAAAGGCATCTACAGAATAGGAGAAGATATTTGCAAATGACATATCTGATAAAGGGTTAGTATCCAAAACATATAAAGATCTTATCAAACTCAACACCCCCCCCAAAACCCAAATAATCCAGTTAAAAAATGGGAAGAAGACAGGAATAGACATTTTTCCAAAGAAGAAATACAGATAGCCAACAGACAGATTAAAAGATACTCAACATCACTCCTCATCAGGGAAATACAAATCAAAACTACAATGAAATATCTCACACCTGTTAGAATGGCTAAAATTAACAACACAGGAAACAACAGAGAGGTTGGCAAGGATGTGGAGAAAGGGGAACCCTCTTACACTCTTGGTGGGAATGCAAACTGGTGCAGCCATTCTGGAAAATAGTATGGAAGTTCCTTAAATTTAAATAGAACTACCCAATGATTAGCAGTTGCACTACTAGGTATTTACCCAAAAGATAAAAAATACTGCTTTGAAGGGGCACATGCACTCCAATGTTTATAGCTGCACTATCAACAGTAGCCAAATTATGGAAAGAGCCCAAATGTCCATTGATTGATGAATGGATAAAGAAGATAATAATCGAATATTATTCAGTCATAAAAAAAATGAAATCTTGCTGTTTGCAATGATGTGGATGGATCTAGAGAGTATTATGCTAAGTGAAATAAGTCAATCAGAGAAAGACAAATACCCTATGAGTTTTTTTTTTTTTTTAACTATTATAATGGATGTGTATGGGTAATCCACTGCTGTTTTAATTTGCAGTTGAGAAATGATGTTGAGTTTCTTTTCATCTTCTTTTTTTGCCATCTGTACACCTTGGACAAGATGTTTTAGTTCTTTTGCCCAGATTTTAATAAGGTTGAGTATTAAAGATTAGTTGAGTTTTCAGAGGAGGAGCAAGAGGGCAGAGGAGTAGGGACCTAAATTTCATCTGGTCCCAGGAATTCAGCTAGATAGTTATCAAACCATTCTGAACACCTACAAACTCAACAGGAGATCCAAGAAAAGAATAGCAGCAATTCTATGACCAGAAAAGCGACCACTTTCTGGAAGGTAGGACATGTGGAAAAGTGAATCCAAGGAGATATTTAGAAGATAAACCATGGGGGGAGGGAGCCTCTGCCAGCTGGCTACTGGCAAGTTATAATAGCAGAGCACAAAGTCAGAACTTTAGTGGCTAAGCGGGGGATGGAACCCTCACTGGGACAGTGTGGTCTCAGGACCCTCAGGGTCACAGAAAGACTGGGGGTGCCTGAGTGTGGCAGAGCTCCCAGGTATCAGAGCAGGGAAGCCAGCTGCAAAGACAGAGCCAAGGAGTGGGCTCTCACCTTGGGGTTGCCATAATGTGATCCACGGCACAGTTGGGCCACTACTCTTTGAGCAGGGACCCAAAAAGCAGCAGATCCGGGGAGACCCCCTTCCTCCCCCAGGAGGAGTGGTGCGGGAGCCTGCCCCAAGAATTTGTTGGGTTTGGAGACTCCAAACGGGGTCGTGTGCCAGAGATAGAAATGCTGTCACAGGCTGGGTGAGCACAGAATGCGGCCAGAGACCAAGGAGACAGGAGTGATTGACTGCTTTTCTATGAGGGCTCACTGAGGATTGGGTCCCCGAGCTCTTGGCTCCCTCAGGACCAGAGATTGGGAGGCCATTTTTTACTCTCATCCTCCAAAGCTGTATGGAAAGCTTGCAGGGAGCAAAAGCTACCGAGAGGAAATCTGAGCAGATTATATTAGCATGGCCCCTGCAATTCCCCCGGGGCAAAGACATTTGAGAATCACTGCAACAGTCGCCTCCCCCAGAAGATCAGCAAGAACAGCCAACCAAGACCAAGTTTACTGATCAATGAGGATGGGAAAACCCCAGTGCTAGGGGAACATAGCTAATAGAATTCATGGCTTTTTTCCCAGGACTCTTTAGTCTTTCAAAGTTAATTTTTTTTAATTTTCTTTATTTTCTTCTTTTTCTATTTTTTTTGTTGAAATTTTCTTCTTTCCTTCTTCAACCAACATCTTATCAATTCCTTTTTTAAAATCTTTTTTAATTCTCATTTTTACAGTCATATTCTATCCCTTCATTGTAGTTAACGTTTTTGTTTTGCTTTGTTTTGTTTTGTATATATAAAGTATTTCTTTCTTTAAAATTTTGGGATACAGTTTCTTCTAACAGACCAAAATATACCCTAAATCTAGTGTATGGTTTGTTCTAGTCTCCCGCCAGATCACATTCTCTCCTTCTTTTTATTTTTTATTTTTATTTTTTCTTTTTTCAAGCAACTTCTTATCAATTGCTTTTTTAAAAATCTTTTTTTTTTAAGATTTATTTACTCACTTGAGAGAGCGAGAATGAGAGAGAGAGAGTACATGAGAGGGGGGAGGGTTAGAGGGAGAAGCAGGCTCCTCGCTGAGCAGGGAGCCTGATGCGGGACTGGATCCAGGGACTCCAGGATCATGACCTGAGCCAAAGGCAGTTGCTTAACCAACTGAGCCACCCAGGCGCCCTTAAAAATCTTTTTTAATTTTCATCCTTACAGTCATATTCCATCCCTTTATCATATTTACCTTATTTTGGTATATATATATATATTTTCTGTCTTTAAAATTTTGGGAGGCAGTTTCTTCCAACAGACCAAAATACACCCAAAATCTAGTGTGTGGCTCTGTTCTATTCACCAACCTGCTCATATTCTTTTTTTTTTTTTCTTTCTTTTCCCCTCAGTTTTGAGTCTCTTCTGATTTATTTAGTGTATATTTTTCTGGGGTCATTGTTACACTTTTAACATTTTGTTCTCTCATTCATCTATTCTCCTCTGGACAAAATGACAAGATAGAAAAACTCACCTCAAAAAAAGAACAAGAGGCAGTACTGACTGCCAGGGACAAAATCAATACAGACATTAGTAAGATGTCAGAACTAGAGTCCAGAGACGATTATAAAGGTACTAGCTGGGCTTGAAAAAGCATGGAAGATAATAGAGAATCCCTTTCTGGAAAATAAGAAAACTAAAATCTGACAAAGTCAAAATCAAAAAGGCTATTAATGAGGTGCAATAAAAAATGGAGGCCTAACTGCTAGGATAAATGAGGCAGAAGAAAGAATCAGTGATATAGAAGACCAAATGATGGAGAATAAAGAAGCTGAGAAAAGAGAGATAAACAACTACTGAATCATGAGGGCAGAATTTGAGAGATAAGTGATACCATAAGACAAAACAATATTAGAATAATTGGGATCCCAAAAGAAGAAAGAGAGAGAGGGGCAGAGGTATATTGGAGCAAATTATAACAGAGAACTTCCCTAATTTGGGGAAGGAAACAGGCACCAAAATCCAGGAGGCACAGAGAACACCCCTCAAAATCAACAAAAATAGGTCAACACCCCGACATCTAATAGTAAAACTTACGAGTCTCAGAGACAAAAAGGAAATACTGAAAGCAGCTCGGGAGAAGAGATATGTAACCTATAATGGTAGAAACATTTGATTGGCAACAGACCTATCCACAGAGACCTGGCAGGCCAGAAAGGACTGGCAGGATATATTCAGAGCACTAAATGAGAAAAAATATGCAGCCAAGAATACTATATCCAGATAGGCAGTCACTGAAAGTAGAAGGAGAGATAAAAAGCTACCAGGACAAACGAAAACTAGAGAAATTTGCAAACACGAAACCAGCAGTACAAGAAATCTTGAAAGGGGTCCTCTAAGCAAAGAGAGAGCCTAAAAGCAACATAGACCAGAAAGGAACACAGACAATACACAGTAACAGTCACCTTAAAGGCAATACAATGGCACTAAATTCAAATCTTTCAATAGTTACCCTGAATGTAAATGGGCTAAAAGCCCCAATCAAAACACACAGGCTATCAGATTGTATAAAAAAAAAAAAAGACCCATCGATATGCTGTCTGCAAGAGACTCATTTTAGACCCAAAGACAACCCCAGATGGAAAGTGAGGGGCTGGAAAACCATTTACCATGCTAATGGTCATCAAAAGAAAGCTGGGGTGGCAATCCTTATATCAGACAAATTAGATTTTAAACCAAAGACTATAATAAGACATGAGGAAGGACACTATATCCTACTTAAAGGGCTATCCAACAAGAAGATCTAACAATTTTAAATATCTATGCCACTAACATGGGAGCAGCCAATTAAATGAGCCAATTATAACAAAATCAAAGAAACATATCGACAACAATACAATAATAGTAGGGGACTTTAACTCCTTCTCATGGAAATGGACAGATCATTTAAGCAAAAGATCAACAAGGAAATAAAGACGTTAAATGACACACTGGACCAAATGGACTTCACAGACGTATTCAGAACATTCCATCCCAGAGCAACAGAATACACATTCTTCTCTAGTGCCTATGGAACATTCTCCAGAACAGATCACATCCTAGGTCAGAAATCAGGTCTCAACTGGTACCAAAGGATTGGGATCATTCCCTGCCTATTTTCAGACCACAGTGCTTTGAAACTAGAACTCAATCACAAGAGGAAAGTCGGAAAGAACTCAAATACATGGAGGCTAAAGAGCAGCCTACTGAAGAATGAATGTGTCAACCAGGAAATTAAAGAAGAATTTAAAAAATTCATGGAAACCAATGAAAATGAAAACACAACTATTCAAAATCTTTGGGATACAGCAAAGGCAGTCCTAAGAGGAAAGTATATAGCAATACAAGCCTTTCTCAAGAAACAAGAAAGGTCTCAAGTACACAACCTAACCCTACACCTAAAGGAGCTGGAGAAAGAACAGCAAATAAAGCCTAAACCCAGCAGGAGAAGAAAAATAATAAAGATCAGAGCAGAAATCAATGAAATAGAAACCAAAAGATCAGTAGAACAGATCGACGAAACTAGGAGCTGGTTCTTTGAAAGAATTAACAAGATTGATAACCCCTGGCCAGACTTATCAAAAAGAAAAGAGAAATGACCCAAATCAACAAAATCATGAATGAAAGAGGAGAGATCACAACCAACACCAAAGAAATACAAACAATTATAAGAACATATTATGAGCAACTCTATGCCAGCAAATTAGATAACCTGGAAGAAATGGATGCATTCCTAGAGATGTATCAACTACCAAAACTGAACCAGGAAGAAATAGAAAACCTGAACAGACCTATAACCACTAAGGAAATTGAAGCGGTCATCAAAAATCTCCCAACAAACAAAAGCCCAGGGCCAGATGGCTTCCCAAGGGAATTCTACCAAACATTTCAAGAAGAATTAATACCTATTCTTCTGAAACTGTTCCAAAAAATAGAAATGGAAGGAAAACTTCCAAACTCATTTTATGAGGCCAGCATTACCTTGATCCCAAAACCAGACAAAGACCCCATCAAAAAGGAGAATTACAGACCAATATCCTTGATGAACATGGATTCAAAATTCTCAGCAAAATACTAGCCAATAGGATCCAAGAGTACATTAAAAGGTTTATTCACCACGACAAAGTGGGATTTATCCCTGGGCTGCAAGGTTGGTTCAACATCTGCAAATCAATCAACGTGATACAATACATTAAGAAAAGAAAGAACAAGAATCATATGATCCTCTCAATAGATGCAGAAAAAGCATTTGACAGAGTACAGCATCCTTTCTTGATTAAAACTCTTCAGAGTATAGGGATAGAGGGTACATACCTCAATATCAAAAAAGCCATCTCTGAAAAACCCACAGCGAATATCATTGTCAATGGGGAAAAACTGAGAGCTTTCCCCCTAAGGTCAGGAATGCGGCAGGGATGTCCACTATCACCACTGCTATTCAACATAGTATTAGAAGTTCTAGCCACAGCAATCAGACAACAAAAAGAAATAAAACGCATCCAAATTGACAAAGAAGAAGTCAAACTCTCACTCTTTGCAGATGATATGATACTTTATGTGGAAAACCCAAAAGACTGCACCCGAAAACTGCTAGAACTCATACAGGAATTTAGTCAAGTGTCAGGATATATAATCAATGCACAGAAATCAGTGGCATTCCTATACACCAACAACAAGACAGAAGATACAGAACTGAAGGAGTCGATCCCATTTACAATTGCACCCAAAACCATAAGATACCTAGGAATAAATCTAACCAAAGAGGCAAAGGATCTGTACTCAAAACTATAAAATATTCATGAAAGAAATTGAGGAAGACACAAAGAAATGGAAAAATGTTCCAGGCTCATGGATTGGAAGAACAAATATTGTGAAGATGTCAATGCTACCTAGAGCAATCTACACATTCAATGCAATCCCCATCAAAATACCATCCACTTTTTTCAAAGAAATGGAACAAATAATCCTAAAACTTGTATGGAACCAGAACGGACCCCAAATAGCCAGAGGAATGTTGAAAAAGAAAAGCAAAACTGGTGGCATCACAATTCCGGACTTCAAGCTCTATTACAAAGCTGTCATCATCAAGACAGTATGGTACTGGCACAAAAA